>NC_031966.2:26246622-26585037 GCF_001858045.2 Oreochromis niloticus | reverse complement strand
ATATTTGGTTTGAAAGCTAACACTAACCAAAAATATATTTTTTAGCCAACAGGCACAGTCCTGTTTGAAATCGTGTAGACTTTTAGAAATGTGACAGGGTGTTAGAAAACAAATATGCAAGTCCCCCTTTTCAAACGTTACCTTTTAAAAAATAGAAATCCTTTTGGTTGGCTTTTTTATCACTATTTATGTAAGCTGTACCTCACATTCAGTTTGCTTTGACACTAAAAGCATTTTTTCCCTTTAGCATGAAGATCCTGAGCCTTGAGAGACTGGAGGCGCAGCTGAAAGCCTGTCACTGCTCATTTGTCTTCTCCAAAATAAAGGTAAGACAAAACAACTACTCTCTCCACATTGAAAATAATGACTTATTTCAATGCTTTTCTGCGCTTTTCATTGAAAATCAGACTGCTTTCGTCTTGTACACTTCTCGTTTGTTGTTGTATTTCAGGTATAATGTAGGTCATCTGCGCCGATTTACTTTTAAATGTTGTCATAGTTTCTACTTTTTGTTGTTAACAAGAGACTGTTTGTATTTCTGTGCAGCCATCTCTGCTTGCCCTGGCTCTCCTGTGTTTTGAGGCCCATGATGAACATGACCCAGAGCACCTTGACAAAATATCTGAGGCCTTGAGCAATCTGCAGCAGCAGTTAAATGTAAGTCCAGCTCTGAGCCTTTTGCTTTAAAGAATATATACGAGCAGTTCAAACTAATCCTTATTTTAAACTGGGCCTCAGAGACACAAGCCCTTTAAGCCAACATTCTTCTGATTGGTTGCGCCTAGCAGGCAGAAGGTTTGAACAACAGGCCAGTGAGACTTGTGTGCTCATGGCTACACCCGTGTGCCTTATTAAGAATAGGTCCTTCTTATCAACATAGAGGTCAAAGAGTAGGAAAAACTGTATCAAAATGAGCCTTTGCTCAACTCAAACCAAAATGGCTCCTTTTCAACATTATTGCTTATTAGTATTTTTGTCTAAGGTGGTGATGATCCATGCAGTGTAGCTTAATGAATTTTAATGCTAAAGTGTTAAGCAGAGATGATGTGAAGCCTCATCCTTCTTTCCTGCAGATCAAAGACGGGGATCTGGTTTGCATGCGGGAGCTAATTGGAAAATGCTTGGCTGAGTACGCCACCACTAAGTGCTGCAGGCCAAGCGTCCAGAGACTTCGCTGGACTATTTCGGGAAGAACTGCACGTCAGCTGAAGCACAGCTACTACAAGATCACTCACCTTCCCACCATACCTGAGTCAGCTTGTTAAAACCTGTGGGTGACCTTACATGGAAAGAAAGATCACAGCATTACCACTGTTACATCTTTGTCCTCTGACTGGATGTAGCATGCAGTATGGTCACCCACTTACAGCTCCAGCTTTATTTTCCTTAGAGACCTTCATCTGTGATGATGGATGTCTTTAAGGAAATGCTTTTTTTATCCCTCAAGTTTGTAATCATATGTTGATCAGACACATTTTTCTATCCCTATGACAAGGAGTAATTCTTCCTCAGAACGGTTGAAGTTTTACTTTCTTGGTTGAGCCGTTTGCACAGGTGTCTAGTATGTTCTTGTTTAAATCCGTACCACGGTGTTTGGTGTTTCCCTGGAACGGGTTGCTGGTTTTAAGCTAATAAGTATAGAACCACCTAGGTCCTCAGTCCACCATGTGGAAGAGGAGGGAGAGGGATTTTGTGAACAGCAAAAAATGGAACCAAAAGATCGGGCCCAAAGTCCTTCACTCCCACCCTAGGTTGCTAAGCTGTCCTGAATGCACACTCCTACCCAAGGTGATGATTTTTTTTTTTGTTAAAGAAAACATTTTATTTTGATGTGGCGAGGGAGCTCTGGTTTGTACCAGGCAAATGAAGCTAGTGATGATCCTGTTATCTACAGCTCATCAGTGTTTGAGATGAAACGTTACCAGCGGTTAACAGATGAGTTGTTTTCACCAACTCTTAATTTGTGGACACCGTGTGAAGCACCACAAATATACTGAGTTCAGTTGTTAGTTTTTTTTAGAGAGCACTCAGAAAACCCCAAAAAAGGTCATTGCAGTGGAAATACAGGTTGAAATTTATATCACATTTTCTGTGCCAGTTTCCCTGTGTAGTTTGATTTTAGTGACAAAACAAAATGTGGTCTCGAATTCAAAATGACTGAATACGCCATCTGATTAACCTATGTATTTGTACCTTTCAATAAAACTTTATTGAAAAGCTATTGCTGAGTGCACTTCGTTTTTATTAAAACCCGTCAGAAAATTCTCATAATGAGAGTTATCAACTTCCTTTGTAGAGCCTTCCCACTCCCCACATCTGGTTTGCACAAAATCAGTCCTTTGAGGACGAGACCAATGATGTGACAGCCAGGGTTTTTAGTTCGTCTCAAGGCAAATTCTTGTCACAGTAGACCGAATAAATCCACTGTTGTTCTGCACATTGTGCATGATGGGCAGAGGTACTCCTCAAGCATGTACTAGCATCATGGTAAGGGTCACTTCTGTAAGCTGGAAAAGTCTGGACCGCCACCGGCAAAGTTCCCAGAGATCTCTGCGCCGCTGAAGTCAAAACCAGGATTCTAACAAAGGAAAAAAAGAATCAATAAGACATACTGCTGATTGTTAATCTGTAATTAAGATATCCTGAGGATAAATGTCTCTGAGTTTAACAGATGTGCTCATCTCAACAATTTCCAGAATCACAGCAGTAACACTGCAATGAGTGTTTAATAAGGTCTAAAGACACACTTATTAGGTTAGTTAGTGATTGTAAATTAGCCACAGGTGTGCACACAAATGGTTGGTAGTCTCACTGTTAGCCCTACAACAGACTGGTGACCTGTCAGCCTCTCACACAATATCAGCAGAGAGACTCCAGCTCATCCTGATTTGGATAAATAGTTAAGAAGATGAACTGATGGGTGGATTGCTTGATAAAGGGCTTTGAGCTTGAAAGCAATGCCTTGATTAACTTAACAGCTCATCACCTTTAAAACACAGGAATGAGCTCTGACAGCCAGACTTTCGAAACCAGTAAAGGTTTCATTACACAAAAAATGTAAGATGTTAAAAGTCAGTGACTCGACGCACTGCCACATAATTGCAAGTTAGCAATGTCGCACATTGCATCAGAAATCTCTATCGTAATGAGGAAGACATTTTCCAATCTTTCCTTCAAGCTTAAGTGTTACTGCTAATCGTACAACTCAAAGAGCATGTCAGCTGCATTTCTGAGAATTAAGGTGGCATGGTTATTTTTTTTCTCCTTGGCCTACCCAGAAATGACCATTGATTATTTCCCTTCATTATTTATGGATTTGCTTCATTTATAAGAAAAACAGATTTATCACAACCTGGGGACTGAGTTATTATTAATGGATTGGAAATGAAAACATTAGTCAGCTATCTATATTTCAACAATCCATCAAAACATACACTCATTACACCTGTCCAACTGCTCGTTAATGTGCATATCTAATCAGCCAATCACATGGCAGCAACTTAATACAGCTAGCCATACACACATGGTCAAGATGATGTGCTGAAGTTCAAACTGAGCATCAGACCGAGGAAAAAAGATCATTTAAGTAACTTTTTTGGATTATTTATATTTCAGAAACTGCTGTTTACAGAGAATGGTTTGAAAAAGAGAAAATATCCAGTTATTGGCAGCTCTGTAAGAAAAAATATATTGTTGATAGTGGAGGTCAGAGGAGAGTGCCCTGACTGCTTCAAGCTGCAGGTAGCAGGAGCTTCAATAACTCAATAACTACTTGTTACAACCAAGATGTAGAAAAGAGTTTCTCTGGAAACACAACATGCTGAAACTCAAAAGCAGATGAACTACAACAGCAGAACACCCATCCTGTCAGCTAAGAACAGGAAACTGATGCTACAATTCAGGCGGCTCAAATTGGACAATAGTCTCAATTTCTGCTGCAACATTTGGATGGATCCACGTGGCCCTGTATCAAAAGTTCAGACTGCTGCTGGTGGTGATGGTCTAATGATACTGGAGATAGGCTGTGGTGTTTAAATTATGCTCAACTGGTACTAATGGGCCCACAGACCAAATCCTGACTATTTTTGCTGACCATGTCAATCCTGTCATGACCACAGCGTACCCATCTTCTCATGGCTGTTTCCATTAAGATAACACACCATGTCACAAATCTCAAATCATCTCAAAGTGGTGTCTTGAACATGACAGTGGTCTCAAATGGCCTCCACGGTCACCAGATCTCAATCCATTAGAGTACCTCTGGGATGGGGGGGCACTGGAGATTTACATCATGAATGCTGACAAATCTGCAGCGACTGTGTGACACTATTATGTCAACATAGAACAAAATCTCTGAGGAATATTTCCAGCACCTTGTTGAATCTGTGGCATTAAGAATTAAAGCAGCCCTGAAGGCAAAATGGGCTCCAAACCCAGCTAGTTGTAAGATATGTACCTAATGAAGTGATCAGTAAGTGTATGTAAAGCCTTTAAAATTTTCTATTTTAGAAGGTGGTCCTAACCTGGCTGAAAAAGTAGCAGCTGTGCAGTAGAAGAAATGTATTAGGATTACATGCGTGCAACATACGACAGTCATTAGGTCGTACAGTAGAGTCGATGTTGCTACAGAGGTCAGCGAATCAAACTCACCTCTCGCTGAAACCTCTCCAGAGTGAGTTTTCTCTGCATCTGGTCTTGGACCCAAGCATTTGCACAATACTCCCCCTCCAGCAGCGAGGACCAGCAGTTCCCTGCTTCTCTGTTGGTCTTCATCAGAATGATCCGGATAAGACATTTATCCTCTGAGGAGATGATCAGCAAAACAAACGATGCATCAAGCTGGCTCTCATTAAAGTCTAATTTGGTCGTTTCAGAGAATGTCTCCTTTCTATTTGACCATTTCTAATTCGAAAATGAAATAATAGACAGAGTGAACATAAAGCCCCCAGTAACTTAACATAAGTAACATAAAGACATGAATGGATGAATATCACAAGTCTTAACACAGCCAGTCAACAGCAATCATTAGAATTATAAGGATAGTTATTAATTCCCTTAATATTTCTGTGAGTGTGTCACTTACCTAGTGTCCATGTGGCCTCATCTGACACAGTTGTTCCAAATAACTTTCCCTGGCAAAAATAAAATAAAATTTTAAAAAATGAATAATATCCGTTTTATTCATACCAGCACATCTGGACCTGTTCTTGGAAGAGTTAAAAGACCTGCACATGATGACACGAGAGGTCTATCTGCGTTACAACAAAATACAGTGAAGTTACATACTCTATGCGTACACACAACAGTCAGACTGATTTCACTGTACGGTATCAAAATAGGTGACACTGCTGATTAACTGTGACGTGGACTTTTAGGTCCAACTGTGATAAGTATGACGGAAAAGGACTACGTGAATGGTCTTACAACGCTGGATTGTGTTTGCTGGTCAGTTCAGTCACTGGGTAAAAGAGGGTGAGAGTGGGGTGGGGTTGGAGGATACACCAGGAATCGCATTATCTTACTTTCTGCAACTACAGATCACAGCATTCAGGTTCATCTAGGGGGAGTCACTTTGGTGCCCTACCTTGAATATTTCCTTTCCCTTGACCAACAGCTCGATGTCTCTGGACCCCAAGTGACACTTGACCTCTTTAGCAGTAGTCCCGTGAGGCACGTTGACTTCAATGAAGACCTCCTCCATGGTCTGGTACCAGGAGCCCCATGGCGTCTTGCAGGGGACGACACCGCTCCTCTCCTCGAAGTGTACCGACATGCTACAGCTGCACGCCGGCTCACGGGTCGGCTAACCTCCCCTACCAGCTTCCAGCGTGAAACCGAGCAGGTCGAAGATACGCTGGAGGCTTGCTGTGCAGTTAACTGTTTTTAACTTTAAAGGGCTGTTTTTAAGTTGGTGTATTTTACCTCTCCCTGTGGTGTTTTGCCCCTCACAAGCTCCAAATTTCTTCTTCTTCTTCTTCTCAGTCTCGGTGTCATTTCCGGTTGTGAAAATCACTGAAGCTGCAGCGCCATCTACTGCCTGATAGGATGAACATTAATTAGAAAACCTTGCTCCCATGAGACACACCATAGACTCTTTTGCTAGGATTTTTTTTTCTTTTTAATGTTACTGAAATGTCACGTGTTGTATTTATTTCCTGTCTTTAATGCTCCTATTTTAACTATTATTAGTTAGTTATTTTAACTAAATAAAGCAGCTGAATCCGGAGTTTTTCTAAAAATGGAGTGGATTTGCTAATCTGTTAATTAGATTACGCTCCCTGCCTCATTGCTTCCTGCGTCCATATGCATACCTACTGGTAACTTTAGCGACACATAAGCAGAAAACCTGTTCTGAAGTGGCTCTTTTTATCTTTTTTTTTTTTAATTTTATGAACTTGTGAAACCTGATTCAAAACCAAGGATGGCCGTCCCCTCATTAACTTTAGCTGCTTTTATCTGCTGGATGAGGTAAATCCTGTCTGTGGAGTTAAACATGGAGCAGAAAGCAGTGATCGTGCAAGTTTAAGGTTTGATTTTCTCTCTGCAGTCTAGGTAATGTATGGGGAAATGAAAAGATATACTCAGACAACATCACTCGCATTCTGGACAGACTTCTAGATGGTTATGACAACAGACTGCGACCCGGTTCTGGAGGTAATTTAAACTTTATGTCCTAATGCCTTGCTCCTTGAGTCCTTCGAGATAACGACATTATGCAACAGCACTTTTTGTGCTCTTAGGTACATTTTCCATTTGTTAATTAATGTTGCAGGCGGTGTCACCGAGGTGAAGACAGACATCTTTGTCACCAGCTTTGGACCCGTTTCAGATGTTGAAATGGTAAGATACTACTTCTGTCAGGAAGTGTGTATGCGCTGACTGTGGGAGATAATAGTGCTTCAGTGACCAGCCTTATGGGCACTCTGCCATGAGACCATCTAATGAGCTTTAATCTGTTTGACCAGCCCTATAACTCCGTTATTGATGGCCTCTAAATCAATATGACAACATGTCAGAGAGCGAGGATGGCTGAGTGGATTGATTAATGATTATCCGGGATGAGTGGCATCCATCACTGCCTCATCATCTCTCCTCACCTTTCACTCTGTATTGAAATGTCGCCTCGGTCTTATGCGTGCTGATGAATGGACGAAGATAGAAATTTCATTCTTGAATCTGGGATTGTAGCTGTGGGGGGGTTTTGTATGAAAAAATATTACGTTTGTGCCTCAGGAGTACACCATGGACATGTTCTTCCGCCAGATGTGGGTTGATGAGAGGCTGAAATTCGAGGGCCCCACTGAAATCCTGCGGCTAAATAACCTCATGGTGGACAAAATCTGGACGCCAGACACTTTCTTCAGAAACTCCAAGAAGTCCATTTCCCATAACATGACCACACCCAACAAGCTCTTCCGCATCATGCAGAACGGGACTGTCCTTTACACCATGAGGTGATTTCTAACAGTGAACGTGTAGTTTTGTTCTTTGTTTTGTGTTTGTTGGAGCAGATCATCTTTGCTAAACACAAGGCCAAATTAAAACATTTATCAGAGACTGATCCCAGCTCCTGCTTTCAGGCTCACAATCAGTGCAGAGTGTCCAATGAGCCTGATGGATTTCCCTATGGACGGTCACTCCTGTCCTCTACGGTTTGGAAGCTGTGAGTATTTCAGACCAACGCTAGCATCCAGGAATATCCAGATTTATAAATATGACCAAACCTTGAGCATGTTGATGTGATATGTTCTTCCTATTTTAGATGCATACACCAGCAGTGAAATTATATTTACCTGGAGGAAGGGGCCAATAAATTCCGTGGACTGTCCCAAAGAGTCAATGAGTCTTCTGCAGTACGATCTTGTGGGACAGACTTTGTCCAGTGAGATATTCAAATCAAACACAGGTAATGCAAAAAAACCCCATTTTCATAAGCAGCCTATTATGGCCGTAGCCACATATACAAGCATAATTAAAAGATCTTCAAGTGCTGATTAATGTTTGAGTAGAAAGGGGTCAAACGAGTGTCTGCAAGCCCTGCACTAGTGTCCATTACTCCCCGCAGCAGGCTGATATATAAAAGCAAAGACTTCCTTGAGCCACCATCTAAGATGCTTAAGTGGTCAGGCCCTAATGCGTACTGTGCACCTTAATAGAATAGAATAGGCCTTTATTGTCATTGTACATGTACAACAAAATTGTGGGTGCTCCACATCAACTGTGCCGGAATAAAATATAAATAGTAAACCGCTTAAAAACCATGTAGAACCCCAGTGGATGCTCAGGCGGGGTGGGGGGTGAGTTTATGTGTGTGCATTTTCTCTTTTCACCAGGAGAAAGCTTCCCTGCTGTGAATCCAGCACAATCCTCGAATGGAGCAGAAAAGGATGAGGCAGGCTCCAAAATGTAGCAATGGTACACGTTTAAGAAACACAGAGTGAGACAGAGGACGTCTAAATAAGTGTGTGTGTGCGTGCATGATGCAGCACGTTTTCGGTCTGTGAATGTCTGCATGCATGTGTTCAGACAGAGCAGGGCAGCAAACACATAGTGGCACTGCATGCTCTCCGCCAGCCCCCACCTCACTGGCTCCTTCCCCCTCTTCCTCTTTCCTTCCTTCCTTTTTTTGTCCCACTGTCTTCTCTCCTCTCTTCCTATCTCCTCTTTCTTTTGCACCCTTAGACTTAGCAGCCTGTTCCTGTCCTGGCAGCATCAATAACTGGTTCTCTCAGCTGCTATTCCCTTTTGAAGGGCAAGCAAGGGCATCCGTTCTGTGCGACCACGCTCTGTCCCTCACACTCGCTGTCTTCTCACGTGCTGTTTATCTTGCAGGTCACTACTCTGTGCAGGTGGTCCATTTTCACCTCCAGAGGAAGCTGGGCTACTACCTCATACAGACCTACATCCCTCTTATCATGGTTGTCGTACTGTCACAAGTCTCTTTTTGGATCAACAAAGAGTCTGTTCCTGCACGCACAGTTGCTGGTATGCCCCCTCTTCCCTCATGCCGAGTTTGATCTAATCTCCCTCTGCATGTGTGATTCATGAATACTCTGCTGCCCTTCAGGCATCACCACAGTGCTGACCATGACCACCTTAAGCATCAGCGCCCGCCAGTCTCTACCTAAAGTAGCCTATGCCACAGCAATGGATTGGTTCATTGCTGTGTGTTTTGCCTTCGTGGCGTCAGCTCTCGTCGAATTTGCGGCAGTGAACTACTTCGCCACCTTGCAGGCCCACCGTCTGAAGAAAAAGGCAGCCAGACAGGAGAAGCTTGAGGTCCTGGCCACCGGCAGCGATGATGACGACACAGTTTCGGTAAGCAGTTTTCATATTAAAATGTAGAAAAGCTGTATATAACTTCTTTAAAGGGGAACCCTACTGATCTTTCCACCAGAGGGCCTGATAAATGACTCGAAAATGAACAAATTTCATTGGGGTGAGAACAGAATGAATCCTCTTTAGCTAGCTCCTAAGCTCTGTGGGATAATGGTTACAAGCTACATTTACTGTTAAGAGCCAGTGTGGCTGGGGTTTACTGTGGGTAATGCAGTCACCAGATAGTGTTAAGAAAGATGAATGTAAAGAAGCCATTTCTAAATCTGAACCACCTATTTTGATGCCTTTTAAAAGTGACTAATGCTTAAATCTTTGGGGTCAATTACAAATGTCTTGCTTTTAAAAGAAAACTACTTTTTACATTAAATCGATCAGAAATAACAAAAACTGATAAATGGAATTATTAATCATGATTTTTAATGCATATGTGAGTGGCATTTTTAGCAATCGTGACACTAATGGCACTTTCATCATCTAATGCAAGTTTATATTGTTGAAAACATTACACTCACACTAATATAAGAGGGAACACATTTAGTGAGTGAGTGTGTGAGAAATCAGCCCCTGTGCTTACACTGTAGTTTTAAAAACCCCACATTTTTGTAGAACAGTCATCATTATTCTTGATGTGAGAAATGAAGGCTATTCATGTGGGACCCTGACATAAAACCTCTGGTGTGTACTACTTCCTACACAGAACAGGACACACGGTTTTTAACCTGAATAAAAAGAGAAGTGGAGATCTGAGCAGCTGAGTCTTTAGCCTGAGAAACAAACACCTCACAGGTCCTCAACTGGCAGCTTCATTAAAGTGCCAGATTGTAGTGGTTTGAAAGACAGTAGTACACTCCTTTGTGTGAATTTTCTTTTGGGCACAATTTCTTGTGTGGTATAATCTTCATTCACTTGGAAAAAGACCAAATTTACTTTTTCAGGTTGATTGTGAGACTATAATCAACCCCACAGGGGCTCAAGCTCCAGACAGTTCTCAGTGGAGTTATCGTAAATGAGAAAAGTTCTTTTTAGTGATAAATCAACCTTTACATTGGATAAACATAAAGCAGGTAACATAAAATATCAACAGAACAAACAGGCTTTTATAGATATTCCAATAAAATCATTAAATCAAGGATTTGTAGTTCTAATTCCATCAGTTATTAATTGTTATATTAGAACAATTTGCTTTTCTTTCAAAAACATGGACATTACGGAGTAACCGTGATGCTGAGAGGTAGTGTAAGTCTCGCAGTGGTGTAATAGAGCAATTCTAAATATGTAGTTTAGATTAACCTGATCTTTTAAGAGATAATCCTTTTTTTCATCAAAGCAATAGAGCAAAACTATATACTGTATGTTTTAAAGGCTATATGTGGGAATGCACTTATTCATTTTGTTGCTAAGGAGGGATGTTGCCAAGATGCAGTGAGTTTCCACTTATGAACATGGAGACTTGTATACCCCATAGGCTGCATCTTTATAGCCAGTTTTATGAGTTGACTGGATAAGGGTTGTTTTAATTTTTTTTTATATAGAAACACAATGCTCAGTTACATCATCTTTTCCACAGTGTATTTACAGCACTAATAATGGCAAATCTATAGGTACTCTGAGCCTCTAGTTGATGCAGTGATGTTAGTGACGAGCAGACAGTCAGCAGCTGCAGAAGCAGAAAAAAGAAACCATGTCACACACACGGCTCTTTTTCTATGCATTTCCAAGTAGTCCCCCTGCCTCTTTCGCTCTTCTCACTTGGGGCACACCATGCATTAAAAAGTAATATGGGCTGTTGTGTACTCTCATCTCTGGGCTAGCTATATACTCTCTGCTTTATGCTAATACAGTAAGCCACCCCGGTGTCCTCCTGGGACCTGCCTCACGTGTAGATCTCATGGTTAGATGCTCGCTTTAAAAATAGCTTCAGTGTGAGAACAGAGAGCAGCTCCAGCACTCCTCCCCGTGTGATCTCACAGCCATCATATATGCATCCTGAAAACTTCCTGCTGCTTCCTATAGAAATGTAGAGATGCATGCCATGGCGAGAACGCTCCTGTAGAAACAAACACGGCTTGCAGCCTTGCATACACGACACTAACACGTTAGCATGTGTTCCCATTTATAAATTTGAAGGTTAGAAATCTGCCCTATCTTTTCTTTTTTTTTTACATCCACCCCTCCCTTTCAGTGATTACCACAAAACCAACACTTACCTCATTTTACCTCTTTCTGCTTTTCCACAAAATCATGCCTGCTGCTCCCCCCATCAGTCGGACAGCAGCCCCCGGGAAGGCCTGAAGAGGAGAAACCACTCAGTGAGCCGCAGTGAGCCAGGAGATATTCCCCATCTGCCCATTTTCCTCCAGCAGGGCTCAGCCATTCCCCAAATCCCACAGCTGGCCGGCACCAGCCCTATTGATGCGTATGCCCGCATCCTCTTCCCCCTTTCCTTTGCTCTCTTCAACTTGATTTACTGGTATATTTATCTGGTCAAGGACACAATGGAGAAGCCCAGGTAAACATCCTGTTCTTAATTACACTGGTACATCTATTTTTGTCTATTTGTTATGTCTAATAGGGCAAAGGCAGTATATACAAGTCCAGATATTTAAAAGGTAAGTAATCATCAATAATTTGTGAAAAAAAACAAGGTGGAAACGAAATGTGTGATGCCAAGCATGAGCTTATTTATCTGTGCTACACAGCTCCATTTTGGTCCAGACACCACTAAGCACACAACTAAGACACATCTGAGTACATCTGCTAAAAGGCTGCAATTTTATTTCAGTACATCAGAGAGGAAATGGGCACCACTGGCTTTTGCCCTAACATGATAAATACATTTTCCAGTTCAACAAAGAGTTTCTCTGCTTTCCTTTTCATGCTGCTTAAAATATCAGGTATAAATAAAAGACATTGATTTAAATTAGACCACAGTCCCCTTCAAGATGGTCTCCTTGAGCAGCCCTGCATCATTCCTAGCGTTCCTGCTCTGTATGGAGCTCAGTATTCAAGTTCTGACCTTCATTTTGTGGATAATTACAAGCAACATGAGTTTTTAAGCAGATGACTCCACAGAGTGTAGCTCGGGCTTTCACAGGGTTGGATCACAATGTCCTGAGAGGTCTGAGGGAGAATGTGCCGTTGTGCTAACAGAGGATTCAAAATGCAGGGGTTTTAGCCACAGGACACAATCTGCACTCACTCTACCCCAAAATGAAATTTTATTTCAACACTGCACCTTAACCGACTCACAGATGCCAAGTGGTCAAAACAGGACATCTGATCTGGGGAGCAATCTAAACATAGCGGGGGACATAAAAGTGGTGCAGCGCTGCACAAGTAGACTGTGGGTTTGCTGTTTTTAATATATTCGTAAAGATTATCCAGACAAGATAACCTTATGAAAAAGACACAACTTTTCAAATGTATTTCTCCTTGTTTACATCTCAGTGTAAATGGTTAAATCTTACCTTCTGAGTCATGCTGAAAGCAGTGAAAATGGCTGACACAGAGTTGGAGGATATCCGGCATTCTGCAGATGAACTTAAAAACATCTTACGGTGAACAAAAAAAACAAAAAAACGTGTACACACATACTTAGTCCGTGTCCCAAAGAGCCACAATCCTGTCTTGCTCATATAATAGTTTCAGTGGAACCATAACTACCCACAATTTTTGTCAAACACTTTTATCTAGGCAGTAAAGACATCAATAATTTCTAATGCTGAAACAGCCCCGGGAGCTGTAGGCGAAAAAGGAAAAGAAAAAAAAAAGGAAAAGGAGAATGATGTTAGGTGGCGTTGCTGCTGCACTGACGCCAGCGCTGAGGCTTTTATCATCATCATCATAGATTTACAATACAAAAACAGGCCGGACTCTCAGCTAATTTGAGAGGAAAGCATCACTCTCTGGTTTCTTTTATGTAAGGTTTACCTGAGGGAAGGTGGCTGTGTTAATGACAACAAACCTGAGTTTACTTTGTGCATCAACCACACGAACAAGCGTCTCTTCTCCACTTTCCCACCTATAAGTTAGCCACTTATAGAGCACAAAGCTCCATGTCCAAGAAGGAAAAAGAGAGGTACAGTACAAAAAGACAGAGAGAGGCCGAGGGAGAGATGGTGGGGGAGAGAGAAGGAGAGGGAGAGATCTGTTATGTAACACTGGGGAGTGCAAATCTGCTCATCATGCTTCTCATGTTCCTGTCAGAGAATTTTTATGGTTGTTTTGTTTATAACGTTCTGCAGAATAATGAGAGAGACAAGATGGAGAGCATGAGAGCAGCTGCATCACATCTCTTCCCCTTTATATTTTCGCCATGTCTCTCGCCTGCTACTTTTTTCTTCTTTTTTTTTAAAGGAGAGGACAGGGAGCACGGTAACAGTTTTGGCTGTGCAGTATACTGCAGAGAGAGCATCTCTGAATGTGGAAACAGAGAGGCTTCTGTACACTCTGCTCACATCCCCCCCCCCTCCACTCTGCTGTATTCTGGTGTTGCAGGGATATGGAGCTAGACTGAGAAGACCTGGAAAAGGGCATGTGCAGCCTGAGAGACCTTCAGCATCCAGCCGGCCTCACCTCACCCTCCTCTGCCTCAGCGAACGAGCTCTCAGCATTCACTGTGCTCTCATCTGACAGAGGAAATGAATCAGAAACTCATTTATTCTCCCGCTGCACATCTATTCATTTCACAGGCTATGACCACTGCCCACTTGTGTTCTGATCAGTAGCTGAAGAGCCGCCCTTTCACGGGCCTCGGCCACTTTAAAACCCCACCGCGGCACACATGACAACTTCTGAGACCCCCGGACCGAAGCTGACGACACACACACACACACACACACACGGTATGCATGACGCCCGCACACACGCACAAACCAAGAAACACATCAAAAAGATGTGGATGATATAATCTATGATGGCTTTAACTGGTGGTGATGCAACAGTGAACCAACGCTTTCAGAAGCCTGCCCTCTACAGAAGCACAGCTCCCACTACAACAACATCAAAGGCAATTTAGAGGAGGCTGCATCCCTCCTTGAAGCCTCAAAAATGTACTGAAACCTGAAAAAGAAGAAGAAGAAGAATTGTAGGCTTGTGTTTTCCATCCCACATTTCTGCTTTGGTGCTCCCCTTGCATTTCCAGAAGTACAGCAGGTCCTCTGGAAGCACTGCAGGGAGGAGTAGGATATATACCCATGGGTGATGGTGGTATTCTTTTCCTATTTTTGTATGTACTGTGCATAAAAGATAGTTGTGTAAAGGTAGACTTGTGTACCTGTGATGGATTGATTCTGTTTTTCACCACTTAATATATCCGGTAAGATGAAAACAGAGGGAATAAAGTTGTTCTTAACTTAATCTGACCATTTTAAACCCTGCAGTTTATCCCATTCTTCGACCTTGTCAGGAAATAGACAAACTCATCTGCCGTGTAATCAGCACGAAGAATAAAAGCAGCCTAAACGAACGCGGTTGTCGGTGTTTTCACTCCTGCCACAAACGCTTGTTTCTTCATTACGCACATTCACTTGTCCCTTTAATATTTTTCTCTGCAATGGAAACTGCTCATCCACCATCATCAGTCTCCACTCTTTGATCTTGGGCAGGCTGCACGCATGCGCCCCTCATTGGCTCCTCTGCACTGTCTGGAGTAAGTTGGATGTGCGCTCTCCTCACTCGCATCCCGAAGGCGCCTCAAAAACTGTTGCGATGGGGAGGATCAGGAAAAACCACTTTGGGATTTTGACTTTTTCTTTACTAGTGACTTTTGTGTGGGCTCAAAGGTAATCTCGTTTACGCTTTTTTTTTGCGTTTGTGTGTCTTGCATGCGATTTTAGCTCTGTGAACGCGTGCCTGGCGCGTGACATTAATGCGCTATTTTTTAAATATGTGGTTCTTTTCTTGCATTACACCACCCTTTTTCTCCACAGCGTCAAGGATATCAAAGATCCGAGCAATATGCCTCTGGTAAAAGAAACAGTGGACAGGCTGATGAAAGGATACGACATTCGGTTGAGGCCAGATTTCGGAGGTAACGAGCAAATTGAAAACGGGAATGTCATGTTTTCACGCCCTCCTGACGTGCGATACATGTTTAATGAATCGCAAAATCTGCTTTCATTTACATAATTATCCCTTCACAGTCAAATAGGCCTTTCCAATTAGCCCAAGAGAGATGATGTGCATATATTTCATTTGATGATGGGGGGCTTTTAACGTGATCGATACCGCTCATCAATGTTTGATTACGCCGCTAAATAAATGAAATTAACACCATTTAAGCTCATCTGTGTATCAAGCGTGTAGGTTTTTTTTTTTTTTTCTTGATCGGGCTGATGATGCACAAGCCTCCTGTAGGTGCGGGGTTCGGAGAGGAACCTGCGCTGGCGTCACGAATTTGTTAAAATTTACATGATGGTGAGAATAATTCATGTCCCGTGTTAATGCCTCCTTTTCACCACCCCCTTCCTTCCTTCACAGGTGCCCCGGTGGCTGTGGGGATGAATATAGACATAGCCAGCATAGACATGGTCTCAGAAGTCAACATGGTAGGTGAATCTTTATTATCATTACCGCCCGCTTCATGTTGCCAAATGTACCTGGCACGGCCGCAATGTCCTCTGAAGTGAGCTATACTTATCATGGGGGCAGTGTACGTGATGGAGCCAGGTCGTTAATTACATTTAGAGGTGGGGGGGATATAAAAAAAAATGTGAAGGCTTCCGTCCCCCCTCCTCCTACCCCAAACACATCATCGCCATCCTCTCCTCAGTCTCCGCATTTGCAGTTCTGGTGTGTTGCTGCATTTGAATTCAAAACACACACTCACTGGCGCACTCGGACGCACAGCCCCGGCTGCGCGCACGGAGAGAGCTGCTTCTCTCTGTGTGTGTGTGTGTGTGTGTGTGTGTGTTTGTGTGCGTGTCACTGCTTCACGTTGTCAAGCCTCGGTGCTGTAATTTTGTTGCCTCTCTCTAACACACGCACAAAACACGCAAAAAAGAAGGAGACCTAAAACACCACCTTTCCTCTAAATGCGCATAATTTCGCCCTTTTTAATTCAGCGGCCAATCAAATCATCAACCTCTACACAGGCGATCTCCCCTCTATTTGTCAGATGACGTCAGCAATTTGTTATTAATAAATGAACCCCCCCCCCCCCTCAACCACCACCACCATCACACACACAAAAAGAAGGAGGGTGTACGTGTGTGTGTTTTGGTTCGGGGGTGCACAAAGATGTAGAACTTCTTCGACTTGGAGATAGGGCAGAGGGGGGGGGGGGTTAAGCAGCCCATGCAAGAGCACCACCTATTGATCCATGTGACTGACAGACAGACAGACGGACCACTGCAGCACACATGACACTGCCAAGCAGTTTAAGCTACTTCACTGCAGCTGTAGGGCATCAAATACTGTCTGCCTCCATTGTAAAATTAGTGGTTTTGCTCATGGGAGGAGGGCGAGGAGGGGGTGGGGGGGTAATGAAAATATTAAGGCCATATTGAAGAACTCAGAGTGTGAGAAAAGATGATTTCTAAAGCAGCCTCTCTGCAGGGCAACATAATAGATGTGTTATATAAGAGCGTGAAAAACAAGTTTGCCACCAGGAATGGAAGGAGGTGTGTTTTCTATCATTAACAGAAGCTTTTCCTTTTTTCTGAGCTGACGTCTAGTTCATTCTGCTTGTCAGATTTTGATTTGGCAGCCCGTTAAAGCCGCTGTTTCTGATGGTCGTTTGAAAGCGGACAGAGTGGGCTTTCTTTCTTTCTTTTTTTTCAGCAGATAGATACGACAGTGATGTGAGTTTGCTTTGGGTGGGGAAAAGCACTCAATGGTCAGAGCTTCTCCTTTGATGGAAATGATTCATTTTGGTGGAGGATGCTGCCAGAACGGAAGTGCCTTGGGGGTCCGGGGAGATTTGAAATAGAAACCCCTCACCAGCTTCCGCCTCTCCTTGTCTCTCTCCCTCCCTCTCACTTTTCCTCTCTCCCTTCTCCATCTTTCCCTCCCACCACATTGACTGGATCCCTGGATGTGACTCTGGGCTCAGCAGCCATGTAATCCACCTCTGCCTTGCTCCAAAGGGTTATCTTACTTAAGAACTAGGCATCTATGCAGGCATTCATCTGGAAAAAAACACTGCTTCATACATCCATGTGTGTGTGTGTGTCTGTGACAAAACACAAAACTGAGCGCAAACAGTGAATGGCGACTGACGTCATGCAACTCCCCGTGGCTATGAGAGAGCATTCATCTCTCTCATTTCTCAGAAAAGCTCTCCCTGCCAAATCGGCACAAGCGTCCCTCTGACACGACAGACAAATTTAGACAAAAAGAAAGGGAAAAAAAAAAGTCCAAGTTCTTGTGGACTTGTGCTACGTTGTGAAAAATCCTCCTTGCGACTTACATAACACGCTGGAATTTCCTCCTCCTCCTCCTTCTATCTTCACGTCCGGCTTCTCTTTGGTGCAGTAGAGGATAACAGCAGTTGACGAGATTGATCTCTGTGAAATCAATAATATCACCGTGCGCCGTGATCACGAGGATGGAGTCGGTGACCTGTGCTTGGTGCAGGGCTGCTTTGATCTTCCTCATCAGGGGCAGCTTGCTTTTAAGATTAAAGTGCTGAGAGGGAAAACAACAAGGAGAGAGAGAAGCGAGGATGAAACTGGTGATGAAGGCGGCGAGGAGCGGGGTGGGAGGGATGTGAAGGTTACTGTGATCAGTTTCGGCATCTCCTCTAATGATATCTGCACACATGGTGTGAGCTGAAGTAAAGTTGCTGCAGACCTTTGTGCCAGCACAGAAGATCTGGAGTGTCCTTCCTAAACGCAGTGCCGCTTTTTTCCATTTTGACATCCAGTACTAGCACACGTGTGTATTCCTTGTCAGTTATTTTTAGCTTCCCCACTGAAATTATACAACCTTAAAAACTTGCATCAAAACCCAAGATTTTTGTGGCAGAGTCACCTAATGAAATGAAAATTTTCTGCATGCTTGTGCATAATTTCCCACACTCTTTTGGAGGTCTGCTGTATTGTAAAGTAATCTATGGGACCTTCGTGGTCCAAGATTTGGCTACAAACCACAAGTTTGTTATGACTTTGGTGCAGGGTCGGGGGTTAAAAACAGAGCTCTGCATCAAGCAAATTAGATGACTGCAAATGTGCGTCGTGCAGTCTTGTCTAAACAGTGTCAGAAGAGATAGCCACTGGAACTTTCTAGTCCATGACATTGTTTAATGCCTGTTTTTTTCTTCTGCCTGTAGTGCCAAGCTGGCAGTTAGAAGAAAATTGATTTGTTGTAACTTGTGCAAGTGCTCAGAATTAAAATGAAGAATGCAGAGATGTTAAACTTGTAATAATTAAGCTGATTTTGAAGGTGCTGTCCACCTTCACCATCTTCAAGATCAAAAAATGTTCTGCAGGCTGTCCTAGTCAGAGCAAAGACTAACTTTCTGAAAGCAAAACTGAAAGTCTAAAGATATATTCAGATGGGAATGATTTCTGAAGAAGCTTTTCTAGGGATAAATCCAACTTCATCCAAGTCAGGTTTCCAAATGAATGCAGTTTGTGGAGGGGAAGGAAAATGGAGGAATCAGCTGTACGCAGGGCCACCTCCAGGATGTTTTCATAAGGGTGGCCATATGGGGGCCACTAAAAGTATTTGGGGTGGCACACCAAAAACAGAATTTACAGCTTTATTATGCTGTTGTCAAATATAGGTTACCTGAAAAATATGACAACAAAGAGAAATAGAAAAGAATCGATAATAATCTGAGTTAATTGATTGATTGATTGATTGATTGATTGATTGATTGAGTGATTGAGTGAGTGAAAGTCCCAGGCATCACTTTAATAATTCTCAGTATTAGATCATGTAAGAGTGTGAACTGTTACCTGTCCCGATTGCACCAGTAATCTGTCCAGGGATTGGCACCAACTTTTCTGCAACCTTATTACATTATTACAAACATAGGACAGGAAGGGGAGGGCAGCAAATTTTGGGGGGTGGCCAATGCCCCCACCCCTGGTGGCGCCCCTGGCTGTACGAAGTGATCTTGAAATCAGCTGTTTGTGTGCAGGCCCGCTTTCATGGTGGTGTGCAGCACTGGGTTGCAGACAGCTGCTCGCTCCTCTAATTAACGCTAAAAACGCCTCTGGTGGAGAATGAACTCTGCATTTTGAACGGGGGGTGGCTGATTGAAGCCATTGTGGCATTTTTATTTTATTTTATTTATTTATTTTTTGCTCTGCGCTGACATGAAGGGCATGACGGTTGTGGGAATTGTAGTTTTGCTGCTCCTCTCACTGTTTCAGTGCCTGTTCACATGTGTTTGTGCCACAGCTGTGAAGTAGTATACATGTATATATGTATATATTTGTGCATTCTTGTGCGGTCTGCAGCATTGGCCTGCTCAGGCTCAAAGGTCAGCCATGTTGTGGGGCCATAAAAATGTGCAGGTCAGTCAGCGCTGTGGTAGCAGCCTCGCCTGCATGACATTACAAATGTGCTATTTTGAGAGGAAAGTGTCCTCCGAGTCCGAGGTGTGACCACACATCTTTGCTGGGTGGGCTGTGCTGACTCACTGGGGTTAGTGCAAAATATGGCACAGATATGATATCATGGCCGAGACCCCCCCCAACCCTACTCCACGGTTTATCTCTGTGTCTGTCTGTCTGTCTGTCTGTCCTCTCCATCACTCATCTCCCTCACTTAGCAGCTGAAGTTTGATTTGCATAATGCTGTTTGTTTTTTCGCTGAAACCACAGATCCAGGAACCCAAACCCTGGTTACGGTGCATTAAAAAGTGTTCTGCACACAGCCGGTGCAGCTGATTAAATACAAGTCGAGTCTGTTGTCTCAGCAATGCATCAGCGCTGCATAATAATGCCTTCAGTATGCGATCCATATGTTGAGCATAGCTGTGCACTGCAAGGCAGGAATGCGGAGGGAGTTAAATGAGTATTTTCACTCCTCTTTTTTTCCCTCTTCTCCTTCCCGGTTGTTAATTACATGTAAAATACCTGAGGTTGGTGGTTGTTAAGAGGCACTGCCTGTACTATAATACTGTTCTCTGAATGTTAATTAGCTGGCTGTGAATTAAAAGATTTAAACAAACCAGCTGTGGTGGCTTCTGGGATGGAGGAATTAGTGGGGCGTGAGTGTAGCTTTTTATTAAGATCTTTATCCCGACTGGTGCCTGTTGTGTTTCTTTACGTGAGTAACGGGATCTGGCCGTCAGATAACGGCGGCCGATGACCAGAGGGACGGGAACGGCCGTGCAGCACGTCCGTGTGATGCAGCTTCGCTTGTGTGTCTGTGAATTAGCAACCATTTTGATCTTGTTTGTCCAAACTGATCCTGTTCCATTTTATTTTCAGCTTGTGGAAAATAAGCTTGTGTTATTTTTACTCAGTGTTGCTATGACAACCCAGCCATTTCTTTTTCCTCTTTTTCTTCTTCTTTTTTTATATGGTGGATCCAATGAAGTCAAGGGAAAAAAGGCCTCTTTTTTTGTTGATGAGACATTTTTGAGGTTTTCTATCACTTATATTCCAGGTGAAGGTTGTTTTGACTTTGTTTTAGCATTTTGTTTTTAATTTCTATTTCTATCCATCCATTTTCTTAACTTCTTATCCACCTGGAGTCCTGGTGGTGGCTGGTTGAAAGCCACTGGACACTCTGAACACCATCCCATCAACACAGAGACACAGACAGGTGTTCACATCACACCTGCAGTCAGTTTAGGATCAAGCACTTAACCTAGGGAAAGCATGCCTGGTCCCAACCTCCAGCTCACCAGGAGCTTCGAACCCACAACCCTCCCTGCTTATCATCTAAGCTGATTAAAAAGTGATTGAGCTTCTGGCTTTTAAAAAACCACCTAGTTACCTAAATTTGCACATTTTCATACAGATATATTCACACCTTTCCACCATTTAAATACAAGACTTTTTTTCATGTGTTGCTGCTTCGATTCTTCTTTCTGCCTTTGCTCTGCTGAGCTTTCCAAAAAAGCTTAAGAGAAGAATCCAGGTTATCTAGAACACTGTCATTAGTAATGCTGAGTGGACGCACACAGTAACAGATTAATATGGTAAGCAGTATAATTACAACAGCGCAAGAACAACACTTAATCCTGCAGCTTTCTTACATGCATGCCGGCTCTTCTGCCTTAATGTTTAGTCCATGGTCACTTAAACTGTTAAACCTAAGGTACTGGAAAGAGGCACACTAATGAGCTTTATGCTACACCTAAAGGTAAAATCTGGCAAAACATACATTGTTAAATGTGGGAAAGTATGCATATTTTGAACACTAGGCAGTTAGTGACTTAAATGGAAATGCAAAAATTATGCCAATGTTTAAACGATTTCTTCCAACGGGAGTTATATAATAACAGGAAATCGCTGCTTTGCTAATGTACTGAATGTTCTTATTATTAACTTACCCTTGTAGAGTCCCGCAGCATAAAGTTGCACAAACTTTAAATTGGTTTTAATCTAATTTCATTATGGCCAGTGCAAGGGGAAAAAAATCTATGCTTCCTAAAGTGGGATGTAAGTTATCCAGCTCCATTAAAAGCCTTTAATGTGTTTTGATGACTCTGTTAATGATTCTGTCAGGCACTTTCTCCACTGAAACTAAGTAGCTGAAAAATGACCAACTGGAAAGAGAGTCATAAAGGCCATGTTGTCACTTCCCTCAGGATGTGCATGGCTGGCAACTCATTCAGAATGCACTTACGGCCCCCTTGACCCCTAATATTTAATTTGAAGACTGTACTTAACCAGAAACACAGATAGAGAACGACAAATGAATACGCTCAGCTTGACCAGTTGTTCTGGGTGTGTGCTCCCGCTTGTAAATGGCGAAGATGCTGAGACGTCTGCAGACGAGCTCGTTATTGCCCAAATGTCCAGTTGTCTCCTCACACACAGTAGATTTTGTTATTAGCAGATTCTTCCTGCTTTTGCTGGAGCGCCTGACAGCAGGACCAAGCACATGAGAGCATTAGCAATATGGTGGATGTCTGTCCACTGCTGTAAAGCTGCAGAGAGACGAGGGAAAGGTGCACAAACCAAACATCCATGGATCTGTTTTTTTTAGTATTATTTTTATTTTATGTGTATATTTCACCACAGTGAAAATATCTGTAGTAAAATTAATAATAATAATAATATCAGTCTTTTAATGAGGACAACGAACAAGTAAAAATAGACCCATGTTTTTTTCATAAATATTGTAATGTATTTATCATTGTGTGGATAAAGACCACAGAGAGGCTGACTGGTCTGTCGCAGAAAATGTTTTACAAAAAAAGGGAGTGCTGTGTAGAAAGCATTATTAACAACAAGTACAAATTATATCCATCATATTTAATTATGTTTTACGGTGGGAATTAGTGCAGGACAGTGACTTAATAAATTATTAATTAGAAATTAATAAAGAACATGAAAGTGACTGTCGGTGGACGTGTCTTTTCACACACTGTAAAAAATTATCCCATTGATTAACAGTAAATACTGGCAACAAGGTTTCTCGTATTTTAGCGTTAGTTTCCTACTAAATATACACTGCAGCAAATCACCGTGGTAACTCAAGCACACCCAATCACAGTAAACGGCTGTATTTTATTTGTATTATTGAGCAGCGTTGATGGTACATTATCGTTTTTTATATTTGTTTTGTTTTTACAATTTTCTTACAGTAAAGTTACAGTTTATTACTCTTTATGTTTATTATGTTATATGTATTATATAAAATTTAGTGAATTTTCACTATAATCAAGGTAGCAGGGTAGTCAGTGCAAAAGTATTTTTTATTTTTATTTTTTTAAGATTATCAAAGGAATTTCACCTTTATCTAAATAAATGTCTGATAAATATCATCCTTTACTATTGATTAGCAATTTCAATAAACCAAACCATACTTGGAAAATAATGTTACCCAAAAATGAGTTCAATCTGAAAAAACAAAAGCATCAATCGGTTTCAAGTTTCAGGCGCATACCATCACCGTTAGCCTTTCCTAAACCTAATGTGACTGCTTTGCACAGATAGAAAAGAGGAATCAGTTTATTTTTTTATGAAAAGTGAATGCTTAAAGTCAACTTTTCCCTCAAATCTAAATTTACAAACCCAGCAGTATATTGTGTTAAGCCCATCTATGTGCAGCCCCCCTCTTATGTCGCTTGTGACAGCTGATGTAGTTGTAATGGAGGACTTGTAACAACCATAGTCTGTCAGATTTCTCAGGGAAACACAAATGTACTCCTTGTCACTCTGTCAGGTTCTTAATGGGGGTTTGTTAGCCCAGAAACATATCTGCAGTGAGACACTGTCACTGTGCACCCAGCCTTGATGTTTTTTCAAGTTAGCCGAGCCTCGTTTGTATGCTCTTTGTGTTTATGTATTCGGTGCTGTCGTGCCTTTTCTTTTAAATGTTGGTGCTCTCCACAAGATGTCTCCCTCACTGATGCTTACCGGGCTGTCTGTGTGATGTTAATGGAGTTTCTGAGAAGTGCTTGTGACAAGGAGATTGAAGGTCGCTCTGGAGACCAGTGCTCAAGCATGGGATGCTCTGACTAGCTGCAGCTTTTTTTTGGGTGCGGATGGGAGAAATATCAATCAGGATTTTCTCTCCTTACACAGCCCTAGTGACTGAATGCTAATATACAAGATACAGCAACATATTTGTCAGATTTTCAAAGATAATCTCGTTATTTTTTAAGCTTTTGAGGGGGTTTTTTGCATAAAAATAACATGGTTGTCCTGCTTACTTTACTGCACAGCACCTGTACAGCATGACTCAGCCAGCACTTCGTCTGTTACAAAACTGTTCCCTTGCAGTACTCTGTGTTGCAGATTTGGTTCTCAGGCTGCACTGAGAGAGAGAGAGAGGTGAGGCAGCTGTACTTTGTGTCTCTCTCTAAGCTCAAGCGATGTCCAAGTCAAGGTAAACAGCACCATCTGCAAGGCCGTAATTATGCTGCCATTTTACAGCACAGCCAGGAGGCAGCGTGCAGGCCCAGGTGTTCTCTGTGCATATCTATACTGTTAAACCCTCTAACGTGCACACACAGAGGCCCTGCAAATATGCAAGCTCAACACTTTAAAATGAGGACAGGCATCTTTAAAATCCAGATTTAGCTAATTTAGCATTTCACATCGTTTGGTGTCCACTCCTCATCTAATCTGAGAGGTCACAGTCAGAAAAGTACAGGTGTAACTGCCTCACTGTCATGCTGTCATGTCAGAAATCTTTATCTTATTAGTAACACCTGAACTTTTCCTGCTATGACAGGATAAAATGTCCGCTGTGAATATGTGACTCATTTAGCACTTGAGTAATAGGAGACACTTCACAATGATCCAAAATCAGATTTTTATTTTTATTTGTTGCCTACTATTGAGTGTTTACTGTTTATACGGGGAGTAGTGACAGATTTTGGTAACAGCCTGTTATTTTTATTATTTTTTATTGTTTTATTCTAATCGGTGAAATAAAATAAAGCTAACTTTACTTTAGAATTGTAAAATTTCAAAATTAAAAACAGAAGTCTGGAATTAAAGTTTGAATTTTGTCTGAAAAATGTCAGAATTTTTAGATTAAAAACAAATTTCTGTCTTTTTTTAGTTTTTAATTTTTATTTTTTTCAGTGGCCCCAGTCTTCTTCCATGAAAAGTGAACAAACTCTTATGAACAAATAAACTGAGCGTTGAAGCCAAACTGGTTTTCTGAGATTTATTGAAAGAAACTCTGCAGAGGGATCAATACAGTACAGACAGCCTTCGCATTAGCATCGATACAGAAAAGAAAATTAGCAGCTCCTTTATGCTCATTGTGTGGATACAAACTTTGTGATCGGCTGTGGAGGGTTTTCTTCTCACTGTCACGTGGGCGCCTGCTTGATAACAACGACACAGAAAGCGCCTGATGACCTCGAACACAGAAAACAGTTGGTTGTTTTTCCATCTTCTCACACGCTTTTTGTAAACACGTCACAATCACATAAATGAGCTGAAATACACATTTTCCATTGTATCATCAACATCTAAAGACAACATGCTACGTTAACAGTCTGATTATTACTTAATTCATTACCTGAACTTACACCTAAACTTAAACAGTAGCAGTCCTTTGAGTGTGAAAATGATCATTGGTCAGAATATAATTAACTGAAACAAGTATGGAGGCTGAAAGTCCAGAAAACTCAGTGTGAACAAGTTAAATTAAATGATCACTATAACTGAAGTTAAATTCATTTTCAGTGTAATAATGCTGAAATGGACTGAAACTAATATCACCAGGTAATCACCAGAATTATCTTTTTGTTATATCATCGTGACTCTTAAAGCTTTAGGTTTTAGTTCCTCGAGTAATTTCAAGTTGAGAGCTGGGAATGCAAACAAGAAAATCAAAAATAGGATTATGGCACTCCCGGTTCACACCAGTGACTCTATATTAAAGATGGACCTGGCGACTGTGACATCACCCTTTGGTTTATGGACTAACGTTTTTGTCTTGGCTCTTGGAGGCAGAAGTAACAATATTTGGACACAACCTTTCCTTACAGCAGTTTATCATGACCTTTTAATCTAATGATTTGTGTTTATGGGCACAAATGTGGCATCATTTTGTTTTCCTCAATATAAAATTCCCAACATTTTTTTCCTATCCATGAACACAACTTTTTATCAGCCCATGTCATATGTGCTGATTTGATTCCATTTTCACTATGTTAATATTTTCCACTTTTAAAAGTCTGCATTCGGAGGGTGGATGGGTTTATGGCTGTGGAGCAGATTAATTCACTGTTAACGCCAGAAACTCAAATTTGAGCTACAGACTTTTCACATGTAATTTCTGTCATTTTTAATTTTTATTGATTAACGCTGTAACCATAAGTGTATGATATTTGATATATTTGTTTTTTGAGAGATCAGAGTGATTTTTTTCTCTAGAACAACATAAATAAATTACACCATAAATTGCACACAAAAAATGCTGGATGCAGCAAAAATGATGCAAACTAAAACTCATATATGCAAATACATATATATACATAAAATATCTCAGAAGGTTCATTAAACACTTCGATTTCCAAAAATTAGATTTTACTGGCAATTATTTCATAGTTCAGGCTTTACAGGGTTAAAAACATGCTGCTTGGCTTAGGCACTAAAAACGGCTTGGTTAATGTTTGCTTTCTTGATTGCCATGACAACGCCTCCCTATTGCTCATGTGTTTATGGCATGACCTATATGTGCTGCTGAAGTACATTACTTACAAATACACACTTACTGACACGAAGGAACTCGACAATTTGTGTCCATGAACCACAGCAGTTCGAGAAAAAGTTGCATAGCTAAATTATTAGCCTCTCTAATGCTTGCTTGCTTGGTTAGCAAGGTGCATACACAGACTCTGTTACTATTATCCGAGTTATTCTGAGTGTTTTTGAGTTGCAGCTGGGGCTTTAAAAGCAAGGATACTGCCTCAGCAGAATATCTAGTAGTGGCCAGATGGACTGCACAGCTGCATAGGTGGGCATTTTAACATGGAAGTCTATGGGGATTCACTCACATTTGAAGCTAGCCTCAAGTGGCCATGTGAGGAACTGCAGTTTGTTGTGTTTATTACTTAGCCTCTTTGTTACATTGTGACTTTATCCACCAAAATGTCTTGAGGTGTTTCTCTCTGAAAGACTGACACCACATTAACATGTTTCCACAACAATAATTTCTGGAACCATCTTCTCAGACTGTTTCTTCTGGGTTAATATTATGTGTGTGTTTTTTTGGGGGGGGATTGTAATTTTGCTAAAGAGAGGCCTGTTTGTTTTCCTGCAATAAAGACAGGAGTGTATCGCAGGATGTGCTGCCTGGGTTTGTGATGTACTCTGAGCCTGCAGGCAGCAGCTAACGATCCCAAAGGTGATAGAGATATCCGATCGACAGGCTGATAATGAGACAGAAAGGGAGCGAGTGTGAGAGGAGGGTTCAGTGGGAACCCTTGTAAAACAGGATAAGGAAGCAGCTGTCCTCGCGTGACTTTTTTTTTTATTCCTGAAAAAGAAAAAATCACGATGGCAGAATCTGGTGTATTTTTAGATGGCCTTTTTTACACTAATACTTCGGTAGGGCACGCTCCACGCAGTGAATTTAGTGTTTAGTGGCAACTGCGTGGCAGCGTCACGCCGATGTGTTGTGATGGGGCTCGGAAACATAGAAACACGGCGATAAGTGATGATGATGGCTGCTTGGAGTAAAAGCTCAAGGGCCTTGTTTCACGGACCGTATTTTTTAATTTGTTTTCCCACTCGCTGATTGCACTGCAACACACTGTAACCAAGCAGATCCGACTGCAGTGCTGTGTTTCGCGTGTGTGGGTGTGAGTCTTTTTTTAAGAGTGAGAAGCAGAGAAAAGAGACACACGGAGAGGGAGGAGGAGGAGGAGGAGGTACGGTTTTCTGCCACATCTCTGAGCATGTGTAAAAACAAACTGTACAGTATAAATACTGCTTTTTTCCCCCTCCCCACTAAGGTTAAATCTGGAAAAGTCTCCCCTGAATCTCAGTCGCTGTGATTGTTTATTATGCAAAGTCAGAACATTAAAAAAGAGAGAGAGAGGGAGGAAGCCCCAGCTGCAGATATCTACCAGGAGTTTGCATTAAAGAGGGTATCGTCTCTGTAAAGCAGAAAGCAGCTTCGTTCGCTCAAGTGGAAGCAGATATTTTTAGCATGAGACAATAGTCAGCCAGCTGAGAAAGTTGCCCTCTGGTTATGGTCTAAAAATTAAGGGAGGATAGTTGAATATTAACCCCCCAAAATCGGCCACCACGGGCCCCCTAGTGCAGGCTGTGGCCTTTCAGACCACCGACGACCTTTTGGCTGACCTTCTCACTATGCAGAGCCCATGAAAACGTGCCACAGCTCAGACATGAGCGTGACATGACATCCCGGTGGAGCTTCATGTGCTCCCCGGTTGAGATGGTGATGAAAATAAAGCATATATGACAAAATGTACAATGAGTTTGACTGTGGTGTTAAATGTTGTTCACCTCTGTTTGGCAGGACTACACCTTGACAATGTATTTCCAGCAAGCATGGCGGGACAAGCGCCTCTCCTACTCTGAGATTGCTTACAACCTGACTCTGGATAACCGAGTGGCTGACCAGCTGTGGGTCCCTGACACCTATTTCCTCAACGACAAGAAGTCCTTTGTGCATGGCGTCACAGTGAAGAACAGGATGATCCGTCTCCACCCTGATGGAACGGTGCTGTATGGACTCAGGTAAGACTTTTATGTGTCATAGTTGTGCCTTTATGAATTGTTTTTATTGTCAAATGATCTGGTTGGACCACAAAAAAAGAAAAAAAATTAAGAAAATAAGAGAAGATATTTCAGCCTTTACAAACTCTACTCAGAGCAGTCAAGCTGCACTTTTTCATACGCAATGAGGGATTATTACGAGGCCACCCATGGTGCCGCTTTCTGAGATGATTAACAAGGTTGAAAAGAAGAGGCAACACGGAGGCCAAGCGAGGCAGGTGTGTCAACAACAAGGCATTTCAAAATAAAACCCAGATATATTTTAAAAGGCAGTGTTTTCAAAGAATAACCTAAATATGATTATTAAAAAAGCTGATATATGACACAAAATTAGCACCTGTTAAAGTAGGAAAAAGTGCAAAATGTGTGTATTTCCTGTTTTTTCCAGTTCTTTATTGATATCAAAGGATTGGTGATTGTGTTTGGGCACAGAAAGGTTACGTTTGACTGTTTAAGTTAGAGCTCAGTGACTTCGATAATCTATACCACTGACTCATTGACTGTCCATGCCAATGTCATCGAATTAATTGCACACAAGCCACAAATCTAAAAAATAACACCCCGGGTCCTAATGAAGTATAGGAGGTGTGTATAGGAGGAACTATATGCACTTGTACTGTAGCCTTTCATATCTCCTGATGATCATCAATAATAAAAAGGTGAACTGACTCTGATTCTGTGCAGCCCATCTACACGACGTCTCTTTGTGGCGCAGGGCTGCGATGCCTCTGAGGATGCTGTCATCCATAATTGATAAAGTCAGAATCAATAATGTAGCAGTTCAATACAAACACTGAATCTGTATTTGTACTGACGCTGCGTATTTGACTGCATAGGCTAACGCAACCCGTCCATCACTGTGCCGCTGCCTCCTCTGATCTGTCACCCCCTTTTTCGTGTGCGCGTGTGTTCATGCATGTGTGTGTGTTTAAAAGCTGAGGTTATTGTTGCTAATTCAAGATGTTGCAGTCGTTCCCTCTCTTGACTGAGATGCCCTTCTTGCGCAAAGGCTGCTTAAAAAATTTAAGTATCTGCACTGCACCACATTATTCATCGCTACATTTTGTCTCAACAGTCGAGAAATGTAATTCCGAACACTCTGACTCAATTATATAAGCCTAACACATATTTTTTGCATAACAGCCAAAAAGCAATGAAAGCCAGGGGAGTTGTAAGAGTGTTGTGAAATTTTAAGGGGGTGTGCGCAGCAGAGACATGTGGTTTTTACCTCGGATGCGTTGTCCTTGTCAGTGCCGGTGCCTGCCGGCTCCTCTGTTATTTGGTTCGTGGGTTTGGTCCAGGTTTTATTTGATGCTAGCGAGTCCAGACACAAGCTGCTGTCAGAGTCAGCCCGGCCAGATGCCTGCGTGCTCTGAGCACACTGACACGTACCTGTAGAGACGGGTCAGCTGGTTGCAACAGCACAGCTTTAGTGGGTGTGGAGAAGATGGCTAACTGAGAGTCTATAGGAAAGAGGACGTATGTGAGCACACATCCTGTCAGAGGGCCGGAGCTATAAACTCATTCAAGGCATGTCATCGGGGTAAAGGTCAGCAGTGATGGAAGACGTTTTAGTTAAGAGTTAAAGAAAAAGGAAACAGTAAAGGGGAGAAAATGCAGAAATGAAGCTGCAGAAAGAGCACAAAATTACATCAGCATGTTATTACAAATTAAAAACGGATGCATAATTAAGTAAGAAGCCTTTTACTGTGGTTATTGGTCATTTTGACAATAAAATTCACTTTCTTTACACACTGCTGTTTAATTCATACCAGTGCATCATATTTCTAAAGCTGACTGACTGTAGCTACAATATAAAAAAGGAAGAGTGGAGTACAGCTGTCTGTACATGTATCTGAGTAAAACGTAGAAAAGTAGAGACGAAATGCTTCCAAGTTGTTCCACCATAATTACTGTCCCTGACAGCCATTTCCTTATGATTTATAAACATGTAAACTGTGAAAGGGACCACTTTCATGAGTAAATCTATATGTATGTAGGACATAAACATTAACTATTGATGTAAAAGAACATTGAGGAATCGGAGGGTAATTAAAATTATTGCAGCTGTGCCTTTGAAATCTTGTAATCTTGTTGCTTTTGAAATGGTTGCTTTAGCCATGAGGACCAGGTCTTACAGGTAGTTGCCCCGATCAGTGCAACTTAGGTTTGTCACAAAGGCGATGAGTCTGTCATCAGTTTGCAACTGAGTAGGGTCAAGGTGACAATTCCATGTAAACTGGTTGTGATAATATAGTGAGCGACTGTGAATGAATAAATCGCAGACAATCATAAAGCTTTTGCTGCCTGTTGCCGTCTGCATGCACAGAATTCCACATAAAAGTGAAAAACCACACTGTTTAACTACTTCCACTCAGTGTCCAGCAAGAAGCTCTGAAATTTGAGACTGAAATTCAGAAATTCCTCCAAAAGCAGTGACATATTTTCTTCAGGACAGTGATTCAACTGCAACATGACAAAGACAACCTCGGCAACCCTGCTCTGACGTATTAGAACCAGAATACAACCAGTTGGCAACTAGTTAGGCCAAGTCTCCTACTGCAAAGACATGCATTGCAGATAAGTTGTATCCATCAGCACAGACTGACTCAGATTGATCCCGATGTGCTTTTGTAAATTATAAATCCATTTTTGCAAATCTTTGCTGATTTTTCTGAAAGTGAGTCAGATGATGAGTGTTTGGAGACAGGTTGCCTCCCATCAGGCGACCTGTGCAATCATCTTGCAATCTAAAGTGGTCCCCCAGTGGTTGAGGACTTTGGATACTTATCTACTTGCAAGCCATTGCATTTTTTAAAAATTAAATACAATCATCCAGCAACCACCAATTTTTCCAAGTGGTATGTATTTTGTGATTTGTTTTTTATTCTATTTTGATTTGCAGCAATGTGGCAATCAAAAAGTCAGTGACTTCAGTGATTAATATCCACTGGCAGTATGCAGTGGGTGGGTCCCACGTTTCTGTTTTATTACATGGATAAACTCTACACAGCACTTCCAGAGGCCTCCAGTGGCACACCTGCCAAGTTTGAACTAAACTGCATGAATGGCTGCTAAACATCGCAAACATACAGAGATTTCTTCATTTCCTCATTTATTAAAGCAAAGTTTTGCATTAAATTAGTAAGAAATGAAGAAGTTAGGAAACTAAAAGATGTCATTTAGAAATCTATGGGTGCTGACATGTTTATGGAGCTCTGCGGTCAGGATATCTTCACCTCTGCTGTGACATTAAATCACTGGAGTAGATGAAGCCACATGCAGGACACAGCGACTCTCTTATTCAATTTGCACAATATAAACACAGCAAAACTCAACCAAACAAACAGTCTGTAAACCTTTAAATAAATTTTAAATTACACATAAAAAAAACTTATTCTAAAATTACCGACTGGTCTGCTGACTCAGCCTCTGGATAGAGCAAACTAATTTTGGCAAGTAATAATTGTCAGCTAATCGTTATCACATGCCATCCTTCTAATGCAAGCGAAGCCTGCTCAAAGTGACTATTCAATAGTGCCTGAACTACAGACTGAAAACAAGAAAGCTTCCTGCCCCTATAATTTTACCCCCTTACTATATGCTGAATCTGTCTTTTTGGAGATTAAGCTAAAATGTTTGACTATAAAGTATCATGTAATCTTGCTAAATCCTTAGATAATGAGGGGCAAAAGTAAACATATTATTGATCTCGCAGGAGGAGTATTTGTGCTGAGCTGAAACCAGCTAACACGCTAACTGGGAAACACCAGTAGGTTAAACTGTTTAGTTTGCAGGAGATGTGTGTGTCTCTGTGTGTGTGTGTGCAATTTGTGTCTCTGGGTACGTGTGTGTGTGTGTGTGTGAATGAGTGAGTGTTATTTTCAGGGGTGCACACGGAGGAGGAAGGGTGAGGGTGTTGTTTACTCCTTATTCTGTGGATATATAGTGCATCCCAATCCTGCCAAATCCTGGTCTTCAATTACCAGGAGGAGCAGAAAATTACAACAGTGCTCCCAACTGTCACTTTAGAGCTCGGTTTGACTCTCGGGGAGAGGCAGTCTGATCTAATTACCCAGCCCCTGAAAAGGCTCAGCCAATAACACAGATACCGCCCAGGCTGCGAGGAAAAAACACACATATACACACAACAGGAAAACACAAACTCCACTTAGCTTTTCATTTTATGCAGGAATGGAGGAAAAAATGAAAACGAAACATACACACAGACACCGAGTGCGTGACTCCTGCTGTATGTCGCTCCACATTGGCATACAGAGAGAGACTGAGCCGAAGAGGGAGAAAGAGACGTGAAGGTCAGACTTCATTCAAAATGGAGAAATTATTAGGATTCTCCCCACTCCCTCTCCACCCTCCCTCCTTTCTCTGTGAATATTGTAACTCCTTTTGTGTTGTGAGAGGACACATCCTTGTGCTTTGGAGACTGACGTCGTCTTCTGTCAGGCCGAGGAGCGTTTCTGCTCTGCAGCTAAAATGCACGATGATATCCTGTGGCCTGGGATGAGAAAGCTGCCTTCTTTTCTGCGAATGCTGTCAATGGGATCGCTTTTAGAGTTATCTCCTTCTGAAGTTACCGATCAAGCGAGAGGGAAACGTAGAAACCTCCTCTTTATTTTTCCTGCTTTTTGATTGGATGTGCTCTGTGACCTGCCTGAGCAGGAAGAGACAATCCTGCATGTGTTAGCTCAGCTCAACATGGGCTCTCTATCCAAAATGGAGGAAGCTTCTCCATCTTAATTTAACTTCTGAAATGATCTTTCTGTTTTTTTCTCCTGATGCCTGCATGCATGATGAAATGTCAGTTTAAGTGAAGCCTGCACCAGGTTTGGAACCTGCAAACATCCTCCTCCCCTCTGCATTTTGGCCTCTTCTTCTCTGATGCTCCCTCGAAATGAGATTCTGTCTGGGAATTCGTGGTGGTTGTGTTATGTCCGTAAACAAGGTCATTTGGAATAAAGGTGCACAGGCCGCCTTAGGGGGGTCCACACACACACATATACAGAGAGAGAGAGAGCGCCTGGGTTGAACTGTGAGAGGAACAAAAAAAAAAAAAAAAAACAAGAAAAAAACTGCCTTTTTTAGAACTCTGTGTCCTATTAGCTCCGACGCAGAGCAAATGTAGCGTGTTTGATTCTGCGTGATCTGCGAGAGCATGGCCTCTCCGCCGGCAGGTTGGGATAAGCGAGAGACGGACCGGCTCTGATGTTGATGAGGAGCAAACAAGCCTGTGCTTCATGACAACTGCTGCTGCTGCTGCAGAGGTCCACAGCAGACTCTCTCTGCAGTGGAGATGACGAAGACGAGGAGGAGGAGGAGATTCAAAGATGGGGAGGGAATCCTGCAGAGAGAAACCCTCGTCCTGCTTCTCCTGCGTGCTCATTATTTGCATTTTTTGGGTAATTGTTAGCGCAGCTTTTGGATGCTCTAGCTCAGCCGGGTGGGGTAGGGGGGGTGCAGAAGCAGTTCTTGATCAGCCGTGCGGAGTCTCAGACGAGAAAGCTGTGAGACTTCTGCTGATGATGTAGGTGGGCTATAAATAGGCTGTTATTTTTACCCCTGCCATTTTGGCCTCATTTCTGCTTTTCCCCTGTGTTTCCTCTGTGCCACCGCGATGATTTAGTGATGGCGATGGCGATGATGGTGAGTGATGAGTGCCTGGCTGTGCGAGCGCAACATCCTGGGAAGTTGTGGCCATAAAAAAGGGGTAAACTAGGACAGAAATGAGCCTCCTGTTTTAATCCCCCAGTGCACCATGGCCCTGCTAACTGGCTCTTACATAAGAGCCCAGAGAGTAAGAAAAAAGGAGGCAGAGACGGAGAGAGCCCGAGTGTGTGAAAGAAAGACTGCGAGTCTCTGCAGCTCGAAAAAATGAAATCCCAAACTTGCCAGGCTCGGCCTGAGGGAGCTGAACATCTTATGCAGAAAGATTTCAAATAAAGTTTGCTCTTAATTATTAAAGACAAGGCGCTCTTAAAGATGCGTCTGTAGATGTGATGAAGTTAACCGAGAGAAGGCATTGTGATTGTGTTTTTTTATTGCCATAGTGTCCCCGCAGCTCCACGGGACCACGTCCTTAATCTCAAAGCAGCAGCGATTTGAAAAATGTGTGAATTTAGAACATTTTTTTGCCCATTTCTATTAATGTTTAAAACATTTACAGGCTTTCAGGAGATGACAGTGCACACCAAACAATATACATTTCAGCACTTTGTCATACATTTTTTTCCCATGGTAGCACTTCCATTATGATTTTATAAATAGTGGAATGACGTAAAGTCTTTGATTTATCAAAATAAGCAAATCCAGACGCCACTGCTTGTTTTTTAATGGTAAACAACTGATTTTTATTATTAAATATTTATTGTCCCTGATTTATAAAACTGTATATCCTCCTGAGACCCGATCTTTGAACAGAGATGTGCAAAGGTGACCCTCATAAGCCCTCAAATGAGGACAGCGGGTTTGTTTTACAGCTTAACCCAGTAAAATGATCATCATGAAGCATTTTTCTTCACTTCACCTCTCTTATAAGGACAGTTTACCTTTCATTTATATTTGTATTAGTTCAAACTCAGTGATAAGCAGCAAGATTCATTTGTTCCCATTACAAACACTGTTTCACAAATGGTCTTCAAAGTTATATTTGAAAGACTGAATCAGACGCTTACAGAAAACATGTCCTTACAATAACATTATGTCATAAGACTGTCTCATTCATTTTAGTTTAATTAAATTAATAAACTTTTAGAATTTAACAATAAAGACAGATTTTTTTAAATAGTCTTTATTGTCATTCTGCAGTTTGTACAACTAAAAGGCAGCAGTGTTTTTCACAGCATTATATGAAAAAAGAATAAAACTGAAGAAATAAAGAATTAAAGGACAGATGAACTAATATATTGGTGGAAAGTGCAATTATAAATAAAGACAAATTATGACTGTGCGACACTGAGGGATCCTTGTTTTTGAACTCAATGTCCAACGAATGTAAAGTGTAAATGTGGCGTGACTTTTACTGGATGGCTACTCAGTGGCCTTTTTCATAGTCACGTACGAATGAATGGACCGCTAACACAATAAATCGATGATGTGACCGTAATCAGCTGTGACAAGGAAAACCCGCGGTTATGACAAACACTTCAACCTATACTGGGAATTCTCCCACAGGCTGCTATTATTATTAATGGTCGCGTGACGCCATCATGTTTTATATCAATCAGTGTGTTTGTGTGTGCGTGTGTGTGAGGTGGTTCGTCTTACACGTCTACGCTAGATTTAGCCCCCATAGTTAGATTGTGTGTCCAGTCTCTCTCAGACAGCCTCGGGGGTTTGGTGCGGCCGGGTGCCAGCCCGTCTCAGCTCTGGCCAACTTGTCATCTATAACAGGAAGTGCGTCACCCTGACTGAACCTGTTGGATATGACTGGCCTGTGCTCAGCGGCTCTTTTTTTAAGGAGCCCATTGACCAGAGGTTGAACCCTGCTTTTTTTTTTATCTCTTTATGGGATAAAAGTAAAACCAGCGTAGTGTCCAAATTCCACACTTTGTTAAGTACAATAATTACTAGCTTTAATAGTTTCCCAATCTTGTGATTAGAATAAAATATGCAGTAAATTTCATAATAAAAGCAGAAAAGAATTTCTCAATAAAAAGACATCATCAGCTCAGGATTTATGGAGGGTTGAACTGAGACTGACATATATTTAAAATCTGATTAATACATCCATTTTCTTCCTGTATTGCTTTAATGGTTAGACAACAAAGTGCATCAACACCATAGTAAAAACAACAACAGTTGCATACATAGCTGTACATCGGTGTGACAAAACTGGCCAATCCAATACTTTAGGTTTATAGTCTGGACCTGGGAAACCTGAAAACACCACAGCTGACACCCGTGTGTGTCTCTGGCATATGCAATGGCTTTTCTCTGCGTGCATTCTTTAATTAATTTAACTTTTATATAATGTAGTCTTTTTTAGTCCTGCGTTGGGGTCTGAGAGAAGAGGAAGGATGGATGCAGAAAATAAAGCACTGCATGTTAGTTGCATGGATTGACCCTGAAAGTAGAAACCAAACTTTAAAGGCAGGACAGAGCGTTGCTGTTTGGGCAGTATGCCCGATTTTTTTTTTCTTTAAAACTCTACCTGTGGCATAATCACAGAAAAATCACAATATTTATTCCTGACACCCAAAAATTCCAAATAACTCCCTCTGAGCAAGCACTTGGTAACCATGCGGCGCAAAAAGTCTGCTTTAACAAGAAGAAAACCAGACAGAACCAGGCTCCGGGAGCGCGGCCATCTGCCTCGGCCGGTTGGAATGGTTTCTCAGATTTGCCAAACAGCATCTGATTTTGAATTAATCCTGATCCCCACATTTGATGGCATTTTCCATTTGAACCTATTATTTCCGGAAGAATGGCTTTCATGTCTGGCGCTCTTCAGGTTTGCCAACATCCTGCAGGGATGTGTACATTACTCTGCGCAGTGAAGGTCAAATAAAATGAACCCAGCCTGCTCGTGGCCGCCTCCACCTGTTTCTGCGTTGAATCCTATATTTCTTTATCCCTCTCTCTGTGTGTAGGATCACTACAACCGCAGCCTGCATGATGGACCTGCGCCGCTACCCTCTAGATGAGCAAAACTGCACCCTGGAGATCGAAAGCTGTAAGTACCGTTGTCCCTGACAACCAGCTCTCACACCCACACGAAGACATCGAATTAAAGAGATCCCACGTACGCATGCAGCTCGGAAAACCGGCCTGAAAACAGTCTGCCGGCCCAGTGGCACCGAGGTAGAAAGACAGTTGATAAGACAGGATGTAAAATGCTGAGAAAGGCTGATGAGATATCAAGAGATATGCATCAAGAAGAGGAACATCACTAATGGCTCAGTGACTGATAACATCCAGCCTAATTAATTCAACTGCTACTGCAGTGGCTTCCCAAGGCGAGGAGGAGCCTGATTAGGTCCAGTATTTCAGGAGGGTGCTGATAGTGGATGTTGTGTTCAGCTTTCTCGTGAAGCCGCCTCCATGTTTGTGAAGTACAAAGACTCGGTTTCACGTGGAGTTTGTAATTGTACGTGATCTGGTGCTCTCGAGTCAGGGGAGTGAGGAAAGAGAGGAGGAACGTGAGAGAGAAAGATGAGGTCCTCTGCGTGTATTATCTGGGTCCCCTAGGAGAAGGATTATGGGGCTGGGATGTGGTGTAGGGCTCAGTCTTCCCGGGTTTGATCACACTATTGCCAGCAGCATTAAGCAGCACAAAAACGGCGCGGGTCAGAACCACCCCACCCCCCCGCTGCTCCTCTCCCATTATGCTCGCCATCTCTCTCCCCATCACTCTCTCTTTCCGTTTCTCATCTCCTTTCTTCGCACAGTCTCATCCTCTTCTTTTTTTTTCCCTCCCAGCCTTTTTATCTCTCTCTCCATCACTCATATGCTCTTTTTTTCTCTCCTCCTCTCTCAGGCAGAAATGCACACAGACACACAGACACACACACACACACACACACACACACACACACACAGCTCCAGTTTTGATCACCAGGCAGTATCTGCTCTCATATGGATTAACTGGCAACGGTTTTAACGTTGGAATCTCTTCATGCCAGAGCATGCTATTTTATTCAGACTAATGAGCCCAGAGAAGTCTCACTCCCCTTGATAAACTCAATGCATTTTTAACAGACACAAGTCTTAAAACCCCAGAAACCCCCGATACATCAGCGACTCACTGCTGTGGCTCAGGCCGCTGGTCTCACGTGCTGCACTGAACAAAAACAAAAGGAAGTATTTCTTCCCCTCTAACACAGACTAATACGACGTGTTATGCACATATAAATGCTGACATACAGTACCCATGCCCATCTTTGGCTCAGGCACTCTTCACATCAGTCTTGATAGGCCAGGTTGAGTGCAGTGATGTAATGCACTAACAGAGACAATGGTCTGGAACGAATGGAGCTACAAACTAACTGAATGTACTGGCCATAAACTGCTCCCTTCATACCGAAAAAACCCTCCCCTCTACCAAATGACTCAACACCCCGCTGATCCCCGGTCTGACGTGGCTGATAAGAACTTAACTGAGCTGGACCTCAACAGCAGCATGGTACACTAATTGGGGTAATGCTGTGACGATAACGCAGAGCTTATTTATCTGCCGGTGTGGAGTTCCAGCATCCACTGCTTTATGCTCTGCAGATGCATTCAGTATTCAGTGCCATAGTTTGCCCTGGCAAGAAAAGCTTTAATTAAAGAATAAGACTCATTTTAAACAAATATCGGGGAAATTAGTGCTTCCTCTGCACCAGAGAGCTTCTGTGTTGCACTGATGGACATGCTTCTTCATTACTGTCATCACACACTGTGAGTTTGTTTTGAGTCGATCCCACGTACTTCATCCTGCTGCTGTGAATACTCACCAGAGCACCAAATGTGTTGCAGAACCTGAACAGATGCAGAATTTACTCCTGTTTGAGTAAAATTGGCCATGAGCTACAGGACCCAGCTGTTTCAGGGGATTTCTTTTTTTTTTTTAGTCGTTTTTCAAACAAAAACAGCAAAAAAAAAAAGAAAGAAGAAAGAAAGAAAATCTGTATTTGTGTGCCATTACCTTAACTGTCAGTGATGCAAGATGTTAAAACCACCCTGGAGACAGAGTCTCTTTCTTCCACAGCAGACACATCGCAGTAGGAAAAGCACAGGTATAAATAATACACCGAATGGTGGCTGTTGAGTTTCCTGACACTGTGCATGCAGGTTCGTGCAGAAGGAAGCCATTGCTGATATTATTAGTAACACCTGAGCTTCTCCAACTATGACAAATCAAAATGTCTGCTGTGAAAAAAAAAAAGGCCTGTGGGTGAAACCGGCTGCCCGTCCGACCAATAACAACCCGACGTGACTAACTTCACCTTCAGTGTCAGCGCCATAGCAACAAAGAATTTAGTGTTAATTTTTAAAAATCAAAGTCTCGGAGTTTAATTATTCATCACATCTGAATAGGTCACTGCCTCTATTTTGAGCATGCGGCAGTCAAAGTGGAGCTTTGGAGCAGGGACACGGCCATTCCCCGGGTGAGCCCGCGACGCCGCTCCGTTGACTGTAGCGGGATAAAGTTCCGACAAGAACATGTTTCATGGTGCATATACATGCTTCACACACAGAGAGCTGAAAATGCTGAGTGTTGATTAATCTTTTATATGCAGATAGGTTCCTTTGTCTACATTCACGATGTGTGCAGCTATGTAGAAATTAGCTTCCTGCTTTAAAGTGCTGAAAAATAAACACGTTGTAAACCAGATAACTTCTTGCAGTTACACGGAAACAGGTTATGGAAACAAACCTGCAGTGAACCAGCAGCCACATTTTTAGTGAGCGTTCCTCTTTTTCTTGTCCCGGTGATGGAGCTGAGAGACTACTAATTCCTGCAAGTTTTTGAAATCACCAACAATCACCTCCTTCTTACACTCATGATTAATTTTGAGTGACAAATGGATGAATGCATGTTTATAGAGATTACGCTTACACAAAGTTTGTCAGCAAATACTCAGAGCACCGCTCAAAGATTTCTGAGGGCTGTAGGTGTTTCTGTTATCTTCCCTGCTGTTTATAACCTAAAATTTTAAAATGTGACAAGCCCCTAATGCAAAGATAGCCTCTGCAGCAGTGGCTGGCTAAATGGAGGATCTTAAATGTGTGTTAGTTTAATGATCCTCACCCTAACCCCAACCATAGAGATTTGTTTCTGCAGTGAGTGCCGCAGGACTTTTTTCTGGCTTGTGGCACTTAAAGTCAAATTGCAACACCTCCTTAAATTTTAAACACTTTAAATACTTTAAACCAAAAGTGATTTCATATTTTTAGAGTCCTAAAATGGCACCTTTATTCTATTTTTCAAGAAAGCATAAAATATGTTGTTAAATTTCCTGTTATTTAAAGTTCCTAATCATCTTATGACCCCTCAGATGTAATTGGAGTTGGTGACGGCTGCTGTGGATATTGCCGAGCATTAAGTATAGTTAAGGGCAAAGACAGACAAAACCGCAGACACCGACTTTTAACATTGCAGCACTTTGCTGTGATGTATTATAGAGCATTAATGGATGGTGATAATGTTTCTCTAAGTGTCCTGGCTTTTTTCCCCTGCAGATGGGTACACCACAGACGATATTGAGTTTTACTGGCGAGGTGGAGACGGCGCAGTGTCCGGCGTGGACAGGATAGAGCTGCCTCAGTTCTCGATCGTCGACTACAAACTCATCTCTAAGAACGTCGTCTTCTCCACAGGTGTGCAGAAGCTTCACTGGGTTTTGCAGGTTTTAATTAGCATAAGCTGCTGCATTAACAATTTTTTGGCCTTTTTGTTAAACATAAAATCAACAGTCAGTATTAGAGAGAGAGAGTGTATGTGACAGGCTCTCTTGCGTCAAGGAAAATGTACTTGGTGTCACTGAGGAAACTCTATTTCTATCCCACTTCCTCTGCTCCTTTGCCTCCTTCAGGTTCCTACCCCCGCCTGTCCCTCAGCTTTAAACTGAAGAGGAACATTGGTTACTTCATCCTGCAGACATACATGCCTTCCATCCTGATTACCATCCTCTCCTGGGTCTCCTTCTGGATCAACTACGATGCATCGGCTGCCAGAGTGGCCCTGGGTAGGATCGGCTCGCTTCTGCTCAGCGCTGACCCTCAGAAATAACCCAGAGCCAAATGATAGCAGAGCATGAAAAGAGCCATTTAACGTACATTATAATGCTCAGGATTTCTGCATTATTGTGTCTGTGCCGAGCCTGATGTTTTCCCTGTATTTTCTCAGCATTTACTTTTTTTCCTCATTAGCTCTAAGCACAGTGAGTGATAGCAGTGTGTGATAGGCTGCCTGGCTAAATGTCTGTTGTTCAGAGATGACTATATGCATGAGTCATGCAGAGCGAGAGGCACTGCAGCTCGACCTTGAAGTGTGCTGTCTTTCTCTCATCCTGTCTGTCTTTTGGAGCCTCTCGCTGGCCGGAGATCGCAGCTTATCAGAGCCCGAGCGCAGCTGTATTTGTTTAAATGCACCGTGCACGTTGGAGCTCACGCTCTCACGCCAATGTCAAACTAGCACGTCGGTAGCTTTTCCGTTTTGCGCGTCTCTTTCTTGTCACACACCGTTTGTTTTTTCGGAGGTGGGGACGGCTGGCAGGTCAGAGTCCCAGACGGTGCGTTTAGAGGGTAACGTGATTTAAAGATGTCTCCCCCCCCACTCTGCTCTCAGCGTCCTAACCAAAAGAGAACAAGTGCAGCCAATGGGGAGACGAGGCTCCGTGCTACTGTGACAGTGCTGGCTGCCGGGTTATTTATAATACGTGTGAATCTGACCAAATGCAGATTGTGCAGGCAGATGACTAATGTATCAAACACAATGTGTACATGTCAGGAAAGCAGGTGAATCGTGCTGTGACTAACAGCAGATGTTTACAGTGGCAATGTGGCCCTTTTTTTTAAAGCCTACAGTTTGTTCCATCATTTGGTTGCACGACGGGATGTAAGCTATCGCAGTCTCAGGTGGTTTCGTGGGATCTTTTTTCATCCATATGGACTCACATCCTCTCAACTTTGACTGCTTGCGTTCATTAAACACTATATAATGTACAGCATAAGAGCAAATGCACATGTTCCCAAGCATGTATACTTTGAAGATGAGCACCTGAGCTCAGTTAGTTTGATGCTGGGGCAAATTCCAGCGAAGCGAGAAAGACATCTGTGTTCACTCATTATGCACTGCCTCTATAGTAGATCCTCAGTTGTAAGCAGCTTATATAAAATGCAGAGTTGTGGCATCAGATGCAGAAAAATGTGCACAGTTTTTTGTCTAAAACCAGTGGAATAAAATGGCAGACAGTAGCTATAGTGCACCATAGCCTGCACAGGGAATGACTCACCTATAGACTTGGGCAGAGCGGTGCTTTGGGCCAAACGCTAACATCAGCATGTTAAGCTCTGCATGCTAATGTGACCACACTGATGACTAACATCAAATTTAAAGGGTTCATCGTGGTAGTATTAGTATTAAGGTGTTAAATAATCAGGCCCCATCTTATCTTAAAGACCTGATAGTATTGTATCACCCAAATAGAGCACTTTGCTCTCGTACTGCTGGTTTACTTGTGGTTTCTAGAGTATTTAAAAGTAGAATGGGAGAAAGGCCGTCAGCTTTCAGGCCCCTCTTCTGTGTAATCAGCTCCCAGTTTGGATTTGTGAGACAGACACTATCTCTGTTTTTAAGATTAGGCTTAAAACTTTCCTTTTTTGATAAACATATAGTTAGTGCTGGATCAGGTGACCCTGAATCCTCCCTTAGTTACGCTGCAGTAGGTCTAGGCTGCTTTGGGCTTCCCATGATGCACTTTGTTTCTTGCCTTGCTCTCTCATTATACATTTATAAACCACTCTGCATGTTATCATTAGTTATTATTAATCTCTGGCTCTCTTCCACAGTGTGTTTTTTGTCCTGTCTCCCTCCCCCCAACCGGTCACGGCAGATGGCCGCCCCTCCCTGAGCCTGGTGCTACTGGAGGTTTCTTCCTGTTAAAAGGGAGTTTTTCCTTCCCACTGTCACCAAAGTGCTTGCTCATAGGGGGTAGTTCAATTCAATTCAATTCAATTCAATTTTATTTACCGTATATAGCGCCAAATCACAACAAAAGTCGCCTCAAGGTGCTGTTGGGGTTTTCTCTGTATTATTGTAGGGTCTTTACCTTACAATATAAAGCACCTTGAGGCGACTCATAAATACATAAATAAAACCGAATTTTTAAAAAAAGTATTAGCATCGTAAACGCATGCTGCAGCTCCAGATCAGTTCTCGAGGTATTTGCTCTTAAAGCTTTAAAGAAATTCACTCTAGACAGAAATGTGGTTGAATCACAAAAGTGATTATGATTAGAAAAGTTGAATATCGCGACTAAACTTCACTAACACCTGACACAAAACACCAGATGCGGGGCTCTTGTCTCTGAAACTGTGACTCCGCTGATCTCCAGGGATCACCACGGTGCTGACCATGACCACCATCAACACCCACTTGCGAGAGACGCTCCCCAAGATCCCCTACGTGAAGGCTATTGACATGTACCTGATGGGGTGCTTTGTCTTTGTCTTCCTGGCCCTGCTGGAGTACGCCTTCGTCAACTACATCTTCTTCGGCCAGGGCCCCCAGCGACAGAAGAAGGCGGCCGAGAAAGCAGCCACCGCCAATAACGAGAAGCTGAGACCCGACCCCAACAAGGTACGTGCGCGAGCCGAGCTCCTCCAAAGGTATCCGTGTTGTCAGTTAATGTGCGTGTTTGTTTCTGTGCGAGAAAATTACCTCTTCTCCTTTCAAGGTCAATGTGATGCTGTGATCAATGCTTGATGTCCTTTACCAGCACTCTTTACTCCTGCTCTAGCTCTCCATTTCTCACTGGTTTAGCCCTGTGTATCAACTTTATTACTCAGCTAGGATCTGAAAGAGTGAATGCAGAAGCAATGACTGGCTTATACTTTATCTCCATATTTCTGTGTCTCCCAAAGGGCAAGGCGCCTCGGAAAAATCACTGGCTGTGGTGCCAAAGCCTTCTCTTTAAATTTTATTCAGCTGCTAAAGTTAGCAAGAACAACGGCAGCATAAGAAAAGAGAAATCAAACACCCTTTCCTTCTGAGTGTGGCAAGCTACGATTTCCCCCTAAGTAACAGTGCTGATTTTGTATGCTTGCAGTGGCTGGTGGGAAATGTAGTTCAGAGAGATGATGCTCTGTATGCCAGAATGAAACAGAGGGAAATTGACGCATATGACTCGATGTGGGATCCCATCTTTGTGGACGATGCCGCATTAGGACTAGGCGAGCAAAGAAATAAGGTACTGGAGGTTTTGAAAGTCAAAACTAACAATGTCATCAATCTGAATCAATCCAGATCAGAGGAAAATGCTGTAGTTTTTTGTGCATTTCTTTGATTTTTTATAGATTTTTTAAGGCAACCTTGATCATCACTCCCACCATTGTGTTTTTTTCCCTCTCTTGGTTTGCTCTTCATGCATTTTCCTGACAAACATGGCTTAGCAGTTTGATTTCTGCAGGCATTAATTTAATCTTAACTTGGGCTGTACATCTGAATTAATGGGAAATGAGAACAAGAGAAATGAAAACATCAGTAGCTCCTCTTAAGATAATATCATCTAGACCGAAATACTGTATCTCTAAGGTGACTGATTAATCTCTTGAAACTAAGTGAAGCAATTGAAAAGAAAACAAAAGCAAAGAAAAAAAAAGCATCTCCAGATAAGAGAAAGAAATCATTTGCAGTTTGATGAAAAGCTCCAACTAAGTGGCTTCGCTTTAAACCCCCTCAAAAAAAAATCAACAAAATGCATCAGGCTGACATTTACAGCAGGACGGGATTGGATTATTGGGATGTTTTTCCTCAGAAGTCAGGCTATGGATGAAGAAATGTTGATCCGAATTCACTTCCCACAACGTCTTTCCTGACCTGCCCTGAACCTTTTAGCCTCTCCTCCATCTTTGCAAAGTCCTTTACAGTTTCTCTCAACCTTCTCCTGTCACATTTTCCTTTTCCTTTGCTTTTCTCTTTTCTGTTTTTGTTCAGTTTGTCTTGTGAATCGACAGAATTTTAACCACACGCTGGTTGAAATTCTGACATGGCAATGAAGGTTTCTCCATGAGAATTAAGTTTGTGGAGTGCGTTGTGCTTTTCCAGGAGTGTTATCTCATAGTCTTGTGGTTGTATTGTCACTCAGATAACGACGACAGATGATCAATGATTTATTTAGAGCTTTTTTTAAAGTGCTTAAAATCTTTTCTTCACTGTAAGTAACACGATTTTTGACTCATTTGCATTACCCATTCTAGCACCCCATCAGTGTTTTTACACAGTAAACTGCATAATTATCATTACAACTTCAATTATAATTTTGCTAGACGTAGACTGAAGGCTCCAAAATTTCCTCCCTGGCAGTAACTTCTCATGGCTCCGCCTGTTTTGTTTTGTTTTGTTTTTTTTGCACCTTCACACAGATGACCCCCGACGACAACATCCTCTTCAGCACCCTGGAGATGAAGAATGAGATGGGCGGCGCCGGGGATCTGTCCCGGGGCCTAGGAGCGCCCGGAGACCCCCGCAACACCATGCTGGCCTATGATAGCTCGACGCTGCAGTACCGCAGGGCAGCCATGGCACGCCAGAACTATGGCCACAGCGCCTTGGAGCGCCACGCCCAGAAGAAGTCGCGCCTACGGAGACGGGCTTCCCAGCTCAAGGTGAACATCCCAGACCTGTCTGACGTGAACTCTATTGACAAGTGGTCCAGGATGATCTTCCCCACTGTCTTCTCCTTCTTCAACGTGGTCTACTGGCTTTACTACGTCCATTAAACCGAGCCGCGGCAGGCATGTAAAGAAAGAGGGAAGAAGGGGAGGAGGGAAAAAATGAGAGGAGATGAGAGAGAGGATGTGTGTGAGAGAGAGAATGTGAGATGAACAGTGCACCGACTTTTTTTAGGTGGTTCGTTTTAGAGAAAATACGGAGATACAAAAGACTTTTAGACGGACTGCAGCAGCACCCAACACTTCAGTCGGCAGTGACTCTTTTAGGATTTGGGAAACACCTTCAAATCGACTGACAAGCTCTTGAAAAAAGAAGAGAGAGTTTTAAAAAGACAGAAACGGTGCCTGTTCCAGAATTTCAATATATCACTAATATTTGTCATTCGTAGCTTACTCTCTGTGGATCAAATATTTATGCTTGTGTTTGCATATACTTTTAAGGATTTCTTTTGTTTAGTATCTATTTACTTCGTAGCCGAGCTGTCTGCATCCAGGAAAGCTTTATAAATGATTTTAAAGGAGTCATCCTTGGATAGTCTATTTTCCTATAATTATTGTATATCAAAAACATCCTTTAAAAGCATGCTTATGTTTGATTTCATTTGCATCTCAGTCACGATGATGATGATGATGATGATGATGATGGAGTGCAAAGCATTTTCAGTTGTGCTAGTAGAGGTTGTCCTGTCAGCTAACGTTTGCAGCTTTGGCTTAGCACAGCTCACCTGGGTGGATTGTTTTGAACGTCGCTGGATGGGAACAGGTGGACAGCAGGGGGCGTGCTCTTCTCTGGTCGTCTATGTGGGGCTTTCGTGGTGGCAACGCTCAACAGGAAAAGCTTGCTGTGTGCCGAAAGAAGAGTGGACACTGAAGCTTCAGCCAAGTTTCTGTTTTCGCTTTTGCTGATGGAATCGAATCCATTTCACCACGCGTGTTTATTTCTTCTTCTTTTCTTTTTCTCTTTTGTTTTGTTTGACTTAACTTGACTCCCTAAACTTTCCGCCATCACGCAAGGAGCTCGAGAGGCTTGGAACGGCTTCAACGCAACCAAGGCTGCTGTGGGGACTTTGAGCTGAGTTTCATTGCAACCAGACTTGCTGCATAAATATGGCAATCCACAATCCATCATTATCAGTAGAATTGAATGATAGAAGTATGATGCGTTCCATTGTGCTTATAGGTTTCTGTTTTGAAAAAAATGTAGATAAACATAAAGTCATATTTAAAGAAAAAGAGATGATTCATTTTTATAAACCAGTACTCACATTATTGTGTAAATATTACGGATTTATTCTATTTAAATGGGTCTTCGTTGTTGTTTTTGCAGTTGAATTACAGATCAAATGTTCCATTCAGTCGAGAAAATAAAAAGATAACGAAAAAAGAAAAGAGCAATTTAACCGAGGATAAAAAAAAAGAAAAAAAAAGAAAACACAATTCACAACTTTGCTGACTCTGTACCTTTTGGGATTTTCTCTCTTTTTTTCTTTTTAATGGACTCTTAAAAGCATCTACTTGCTGAAACTAAAGCACTTCCAGACACCAGTGACTTTTGGGTCAATGTTTTGCTCTCCGGAAACGACTTAACAAGGACCCCACTATCCAGGCATTGAAGTCAGGCATATTTTGTACAAAGTTTCTGTAAATTCCAATTGTAATATTTCATAATGACTGTAAATATCTTGTGTAATGATTGTCAGCAATTATGAAGATGTATCTAAATTCAATTAAAACTCAATTCAGTCTATCACTTCAACAACAGAGTACATGGGTGGCAGTTTTATGTGTCCTGCATGAATGAGAGCCTGATTACTGACTGTCTGAGCTGCATGGCTGATTGAGTGTCTGCATGAGCGAATGAACAACTGAGCCCAGCACGGGGAATGAGTAGGCATGTGAGAGGAGCAAATGTAGGGGTGAACAGAGAGTCGAGAGTGCTGCAGCTGGGACTATTGGCTGCATAATGGATGGAGTGGAGGAGTTGGAGTGAGAGGCTGTGGCGGTGGTCTAGGCTGGCTGTGATGGGCTTGGCTGGGGTTTGAGCAGGGCTGAGCTTAACCCGGGCCTCGGGGGGGCATTAACGCAGAGAGCCATAGATATGGAGGCACTCTGCGGACTCAACTGTGGCCCTCTGGCTGAAGCCACGAAGAGAAAGAAAATAAAGGACAAGAAAGAGAACGAGCCATCCATGCAGCCATCCGTGCCACGACCTCTCGCTGCATCCTCCCCGTCACGCAGCAAAAGCCAGTGCACTCTGCGTGCACTGGCTGACCACTTAAATGGATGCTGGTGAATATTTAATGGCGCAAAACACTGAATATTTATTATTTAAAGTGGGATTTTGTTCTAGTGTGAAGCTAATGTCTGGGTTTTAAGCTTAGGAAAGTGAGGAAATAACTGGTGAATATAAAAAAAATCAGGCAAAAAATGCGGATGAAAATGCACAGAAAACCAAATTATCAGCCAAAGATTTCTGTCACTGAGCTCTGGAAAATAGAGGACAAAAAAAAAGCGAGGCTGAGAGAGGATCATCTTTGAGTGTTTTGTAGTTGCTGTTTGTTTATGAGAAAAAAAGAGGAACTATGTTTTACGTTTGAATAGGACTCTGCATGTGTGAAGCTGCTGGGAGTAAAAAGAAAAACTATCTCAAAAGGCAAATTGGTGTAAAAACTGATGTAATGTGACATGTAACCTTGTTCCAGGTTCCTCCATGCATCGCTAAAAAAGCAGCTCTACACGACTGTTGCCCGCTCAGTATAACAGATGTATTATCTCACTACAGAAGACAGATGGTTTGTGCTAAATTGGCCCTCTCTCCCTCTCTTTCTCTTTTTCTCTTTTTCAAAAAGGGCATTAGTGTTGTCATGTAAGGGGGGGGGGAGAAAGAAAGGCAGATGCTTTCTACTTTGTTGTGTTTCCATGTCACTGGCATAATTAGCAATGCACAGACCTCTGTTCTGTGGAATCTGGTGTGTGCGTGTTGTTCCAAGACCGTGTTTGTTTCTGTGTGTGTGCGTGTGGACTCACAGCTGCGCCACTGTGAAAGTCGGTGTGCCAGCCAAGCCAAACCCAGCCAGAGCTGACTGGGACGGGTGAGAGGGTGAGTCTGCCGCACTCCCATAATGCTACACCCAGAGCCGCCCCCCTCCTCGCTGTACACATATTTGATGGAAAAACATGCTGAGCTCCCCGGTGAAGCTGAACCTGATTGTGTCATCTGTTCTGTAACAAAATAAATCACCCGCAAGGTCATGCGTGGCATCCTTACAAACCAGAAGGATCATCCATCTCCACGTGCTGTGTGTAAAATACTACATATAGATTTACTGCAGTCACTATAAATACCCCTGAAGTTTAAATTTAAGCACGTTAAACGACTGACCCGGTGCAAATCAGGCCTCCTTAAACAGGTTTGGCAGCCTGCTTTGGAAAAGACAACATATGTCAACATGAGGAAGTGGAAAGCATCCTACATGCTTGCCATCTGTGCAAGAGGCTGCTTTGCTGTAGTCCATCAAACATAGACTCGCACACATGCATGTGAGCAGTTCCGCTCGCAGACTCCTGCATAATTAATGCCATCAAAGTTCCAGCTCTCGACACACCCGTCCGGAAAATTCTACATCTGTCCCCCTAAAGCGGCGACAAGAAGTCTTCCTGGAACGCCTGTGAAGCTTCTGTAGCTGACCTCTGACCTTTCTGCAGAGACAGCAGACCATGAGCAGAGGACTTTTTGTCTCCTGTGCACCAATAAAGAGCCTTGCTATCCATTGCCGGGTTCATGCAGACTCTTCATATATACTGGCCCTGGGCAGTCTGTTCAGTGTTGTGCTGTCAGTTCAAATCTCCCTATGACCCACTGCACCAATTTTCTGCTCTGCAACTATGACATTGTCAGCTTTTCAGGGCCCTTGACTTGCATATGTGATAGTAGCTTTTTGTTTATGTGTGTTATTTTTTTAATCAACACCCAAAGTCTGTAATATACCGACTACACACTACACAGACTCACCACAATGAAGTGTAAGATTATTTCAGTCAAAAACTTGATACAACTTAAGGAAGGAAATCACTGCCAGCCAAATTGAAATCAGCTGACTCTTCAAGACACATCACAACATTTTTTTTGGGTGTAATCACCTGGCTTACTTTCCCCTGACAGCTCGAGCACAAAGAATGCAACACACCTGTCAGTGCAAGGGGGAGGACTCAAGAGAAGGACTAGGTGTGTTGTCACTTGTTTCGGCACAGGCCTCACACACTCAGCGAGAATCTCTGGAGGAAAGACGGAGCCTGAGGAGAGTCTATTTAACACAAACCAGCAGTGGATTTCCAGAGGATGGGAAGGAAAAATTGGTGAGAAGAGGAAAAGGAAAGCAGACAGGCAACCATGACGTGGAGGAGCCCGCTGGCCCTGGTGAGGGATGCCCTGCGAGGTCAAAGGGCACGGGAGAACGAACTCCGCAGCTTAGAGTCTAATCTACCTTATGAAGGATTAGAGAAGGGAAAGCAACCTAACCGCTACTTCACATCAAATGCCATCAAGACCACAAAATACAGCCTCCTCTTCTTCATCCCCATGAATCTTTATGAGCAGTTTCACCGTCTGGCCAACCTCTACTTTGTGGGGCTTGTTATTCTGAACTTTATCCCTCAAGTGAATGCTTTCCAGCCAGAAATAGCCCTTATCCCAATTTGTGTCATCTTGTCTCTGACCGCTATGAAGGACGCCTGGGAGGACTTCAGGAGGTACCAGTCTGACAGGAAGCTTAACAACATGCCGTGCTTCATCTACAGCAGGTAACTGACTAGATGACAGTCATGTCCCAAATATAGAAACAGCTGTGCCTTGCTGTTTATGCACGATGTGCCCTGAACGATCCACATCTGTGCTTGTGATTCCTCTCTTCCCTGCTGTTTGATTGCGTAGATCTGTACAATTGTGTTCTACCTCCTCTGCGCTGCAGCACCCCCGTGGGAATTTTCGACTTAGAAATAGAACATGTGTGGGTGATTATTCCTCCTTTGAAGAGCCTCATAACAATATCTCTCACCGTCACATTGTGCACATTTGATGAAATCCTCGTTCGGGCATTGCGTCAGCAAAGACAGTAATGTTAGACGTTATCTGTTTTTTATAATTACTGGTGAAAAATGAATAATTCACAAAGGAGGATAAACACTGTCATTTCCATCCCTCTTGCTGCTGTGATTTTGGAGTACAGTGGGACATGGTGGAAGCGGGGAGGTGGGTATGACGTGAGACTGGAGACACCGCCTCCAATGATGAAGCCTCAACTTCTGGTAGGGTTTATAATTAACCCGCCGCCCGCTGCTGGTTTCCCCGAAGAGACAGCAGAGGTGTTAGGAAGCCTCAGCTGGGGGAAAAGCCCACAGTATGTGTGTGTGTGTGTGTGTGTGTGTGTGTGTGTGTGTGTGTGGTGACAGGGTCCAGGTGGCCTGAAGGGTGGTCTCCAGACACAACATTTCAAACACTTCAGAGAACACGCCGGTCCATCTGGACAGTAGTTGCCTCTGCCTCACACACAGAGCAGTTGTGCGCTGCTGTGCAGGTTCCTGTGGGTCTCTCACGGCTCACTGGGAGGAGATGCTAAAGCTTCATTTTGGGCTCATAAACCTTAGAACAAAATCAGTTGGTTGTGATTTCTTTGAAGTATACAAATACTTCCTAAAAAAGCTTAGGGACGGATTTTTAGGCCTCCACACACATCTTTACCTGAAAAGGCCCACGTGGAGGTGCAGCCTGATGACAGAGATCAGACTTTAATCAATCGCGCCATCTCTTAGGCACGTAGTATTTTCCCCATTATCTCAACAGAATATTGTTTTCAAAGAAGTGTGAAGTGTCTGAGCAGAACGTGTCTTATCTTCTGGGTCATTCTACCCATCTTGTCTCAAACACTTGTCAGTCCACCTGCGTGAAAACATGCCAAGCATGAAGCATGCCGGCTGTTTGTCACTGCGTTTGAATGCCACGTCGCGCTCTCCTCTTGTTGTCTCACTGCATAGCATTACAACCAGCCACCACACCTCACAGGCTGTTCCCATGTCTGCTGTTTAATTCAGCTAAACAAATCTGGCTGATATTGTATCATCACTGCTTTCAAGTGTCACCTGATCGCCAAAGAAACAGGCAAACTAATAAAGGAGCATCATTTTCTCAAAAAAAAGAAAAAAATGTGGCTCAGAGCAGTTGAATTTAATAATTGTGAGAGTCTTGAGGTTAAAATTTTCTTTTTTGGAATAATTGGCTGTCTCCATTAAACAGCTCACCAACTCACCAACTCACTTCTAAAGCTCACCAAGCAACATGTTCATTTTTCAAGTATTATTTCAACAGTTTTTTGTGGCACATAATGACTACTGCGTAATTGTAGGCACAAGCGTTTAATCTTTGAATAAAGTCAGGTTTTAGGGAAACAGGTTTCCCCTGTTTCCAGTCTTTTGTGCTAAGCTAACTGCCTCTTAGCAGTGGCTCCTAATTTAACATTAACAGCTCGTCAGCTGTGTGTCTTCTTATATAAGTCTCAGTAAGAAACCATATCTCGTAAAATGTTTCAGAATGACGGATTAAATAAATCAGAGGAATGATGTCAAGGGTTAGAGCGCACGCTTAACACCTCCCACACCTGGAATTCAACCGCCTGACGTATAAAAAACAAAAACTAATGTAACAACTGTAAAGCCTTCCGGACATGAAAAGGACTTTGCGTGCGTCTTGTGAGATTAATAAGCACAAGAAACTAAAAATATATTAGTCTGCGGTCCTGGCTTTGTTTGGAGTGAGGTGTGGTGTTCAGCAGCAGCTAACCGATCAGGTCCTACATGCAGAGCAGCATACCTGCATCTCTCACCCTCATGGTTAAACCTCACTACCTGGGAACTGCCTCATCTGTTAATGTGGAACGTGCTGTGCTTTATTGACAAACACCATCTCTACAATTTTCCTTTTCTGAAACACATATCACACCTCTGCATTCCCCCCATACTGGAAAGTAAAAAACATACTTTCCAGTAGGTTCAGTAGAATGGTTCGTATTTGTAGTATTTTTTTAGTATTTTTAAGTATACAGTAAATGTAACAACTAGAGGTCACAAAGGAAAGAAGAAACTAATTAAACTTTAAGTATTTTTAAGTAAAGACTACTGTAGGGGTAATTCAAAGGAAAGGACAAGGGACAATTTCATAGAGTATCATAATCGTCTATTCTGATAATACATTTAAACATTATTTTGAGGTACCACCTGTAGTACACTTCAGTTAATGTGTAAAAATTGCCTCTACAGGGAGGCGCTCTGGCATGTTCTCTCATTCAGAAGTGACACACCTGAAGACATACGCCTAAGGCCTTTAAAGGTTTGTGAAGTCATGTCCCAACCTAAAGGACAAAAATAAGCTAAATGGAACGAAGCAACCAGAACACCATCAAGTTGCTAGAAGACATGGTTAAAATAGACTCTCAACTGATGTTTAATAAGGAAATTTATTTTTACTGTGAAGTTAAAATGGTAAAAGAACAAATAAATTAATAATATAAAAACTGTTCTATTGAACTAATACTGAAACCAAACTGTTTACTTTGTCCTTTAGGCCGGACCTTGACTCTTTCAGGTCTAAAGCGTTTTAGTGTTGTCACTTTTGAATGAGAGGACACTCCAGAGCACTGCGTTTGCATAGATTTTGGACTGTATTTCATTTTCACCACCACCATTGCCATTTATATTACAACAAAGTAATTAATTAGTAATTAAATGATTATTATTGTGCAGAAAAACTGAGATGTACAATTGAAATTGCACTTTTTTTATATTATAATGATTTAAATGTGTGTAAAAGTCTTTACACTTACTGAAAGGGGGCAAGTTCAGCCTACTTAAGATTAAAGTGGACCACATGAGGCCAACATTGTAAAATGAGTTTGGCTTCCCTTTTTTGTGTAATAGCCTGCAACCCTAATAATACTGTGCAGCTTACAAAGTGTTATAATTTATTTCTTCTTTCTTTTGAGACCTCCAGTTGTTCTGTTGTATCTATTGGTAAGTATTTTAGCTGCTTAGTCTGGGCAATCATAAATTGCAGACAGCATCAGAAAGTGTTATCATTTGCATGCATTTATAAAAAAGATGGCTATGCTAATAATGCTATGTTTAATGAACGTGACAAAAACATCAGCTTAAATTAGTATAAAACTGTTTAAAAAAAAAAAAAAAAAACTTCACAGATAAAAATGTAATGATCACTGGCATCTCTTCAGGAAAGAGAAGCAGTTTGTGGAGAGATGCTGGAAAGATGTGCGAGTGGGAGATTTTGTGAAGGTGGTTTGCAATGAGATCATCCCTGCAGACCTCCTCCTGCTTTACACATCAGACCCCAACGGTGTGTGTCACATAGAGACAGCCAACCTGGATGGAGAGACCAACCTGAAGCAGAGGACAGCTGTGTCTGGAGTCTGCAACACGGTGAGAGTTAAATCTGCCTCCCGGTTTTTGTTTTCTCCTTCCTTCTTTTTCTGCGTGACTGAAATTGAATACACTCTGAAAACAGTCGTGTCATGTCCGGATGTCACTTAAAGTGCAAATCATTACAACGTGTCAAAGTAAGTGAAGACATACCTGCTGGATTACATAGCTTTAACGCATGTATTTGGAGAGGGATTGCCATTCCCAGGTGCAGGAGACATCTTGAAGTACAGGTTAAGCTGCATTTAAAAAGTTTCCATTGTAATGATTTTCCCGTGTCTCTTCTCTCTTTCCTTTTCCCAGCATCCAAAATTTGAGCCTGAAAGCTTCAAAGGGATCGTGGTGTGTGAAAAGCCCAACAACAACCTGAATCATTTCAAGGGTTACGTGTGGGTATCAAAAACACAGACAACATGAACCCCTCCCTGCTCCCCAGTTTCTATTAGCCTTTCAAAGCAGCCAAGCAAAACTAATTCCAACCCCCTTGCTGGACTTCCTGATTCAACCAGAGGCATTATTGGGGCTGTAATAGACTAGAATCGATTTTCTCAGGCACCACAGCTCTTACAGGTGGTCTGCCTATGCTGGCCAGCTATAGACATAAAGCAGGAGAATTGCTAATGGGGAATATATAAGCAGTAATGAATATCTAACGAGATCTGACAGTAAAAAGGAGGCTTCTGACTTTCTCCTGCTGCAGAGAGAAACCCGATAAGCAGAAGGTGGGAGCTGGAATTGAAAGTCTGCTGCTGCGAGGCTGCACAGTGAGAAACACGGACCATGCTGTTGGCTTTGTGGTATATGCAGGTATATTGTCCATTTTCTCAGCTGGTTCACTGTTTTAACCTTGAGCTTTTAATGTTTGTTCCCACCATGATTCTTGAAATACTGAGATCACAAGAAGACGCTTTTCACAAACTACAAGCGTAACTCAAAATTACTAATTAAAAATGTCACATTTTCTTTACATTTATTCATTATGTTTCCCTTTATTATTCTTTACTGTCAGAAAAGTAATTATTGTGCAGTTTAATGAACCACAAAGCCAGCTGCTCTGTCAGACTTACATAATCATAATCATAATCACAGACTGTATAAAAAAGACAGAAGTAGCCATCATCCCTTCACCCACTGGTCAGTCTAACATATAACCTCTGACAGCTTGGGTTTTTGAAGCCAGAAGTGACCACATTTAGACCAGAGGGTGGAGTGCTAGTTTCTTAGCTAACGCTAAAAATTATGAGGTTTATTAGAAAAAGCACAAAAAGAAAAAAAAAACAGGAAAAAACAAGGCATAGGAATTAGAAACCTGGACGTCTTAAGGGGTGTGCAAACAGGTGAAGTGGGTGGGTCCTGACTGAAGCAACCACCAACTATCACCAAGATACAACAGAATGACAAATACATTAGAGAGTTACCCTGGCAACCAGAGACTGATAGCCAGCCACAAAGTGATGGCGAAAGTGATCACTTCCTGTGGAGAAATCTAGTGTCCACTCTGAGTCCCTCTTAAATTACTGTGCTCCTCACACTATCTGTAAGAGAGAGCCCTGTTGCCACTTGTATCAGTAACATTATTCTTTCTGTCGCTGCTTGTAGCCTCATGACCACAGATGGAGATGGGAACATAGATGTACTGGTACATCAGTCTTCATCGTAACAAACTGGTGTACCATCCCTGACGTTTGCCACCATGTTGTTTTAGTGTTTATTTAGCATGTTAGCATTTATGAATTTGGAGTCTTGGACTGAAGAGAATGAACAGATGAAAATGATGTTCATTTTGCATAAAACGTCTAGTGTGCTGACAGGATCCATCAAGTCCATCAAGTATTAAAAAACCTGAGCTATTATATGGGAAAGGTAAAAAAAAATATGCCTACCTTAAAAAAATAAATGTGTTTAACCAAAAATGTAAAGTGCAAAATAAATTTAATCCCAAAATAAATAAATTTCCATTTCCACACACACACACACACACACACACACACACACACACACACACACACACACACATATATATAATTACAGTATTTTATTACAATATTCAAGATTTTTTGCTTTTTTTTAGTGAGCACAAGCTAATGTGACAGTGGCACAATGACAGTAAAGTCTCTTATGTATTATGCATGTCTTAACGTGTGATACCGATTTTCACTCACCATGTGGGGTGTGGAATCAACACCTTCTCCTCCTACCTTTAAGGCCATGAAACCAAGTCCATGCTCAACAACAGCGGGCCAAGATACAAGCGCAGCAAACTCGAGCGGAGGCTGAACATAGACGTCTTCTTCTGCGTCATTCTCCTCTTCACTATGTGTCTTATCGGAGCACTAGGTCAGTAATGAATTACATCTCTTAACTGTAAAATCGCTACACAAAATGATTCATGTTTGATGGCTTTACATTTATGAGGGGACATTAACTTCCAATAAAAAAAAATGGGCACAAGCCCAAGCTCATATCAAGACAGAAGACAGAGGAAGGTATGCTGCTAAAAATAGCTTTCCTCCGTGCACTGCAGTCAGTGATTAATCCTGCTGTCCTCCTGTATGCAGGTCACTACTTATGGCTTAATGCTATGCCTGTTGTGCCCCCTTACCTGGTACCCCCCACCAGCGGTCAGCTGGACAGCCCTAGTCTTGCTAGTTTCTACATGTTCTTCACCATGATCATCCTGCTGCAGGTACTGCTCTCTCTGACAGTTTGGAGGGTGTTGTTATTCATTTTGAAGTCATTAAACTAATCTTCTCTCCTCTTGTCTCATTTACTGTCCTCCTGTTTACTCTCTGGGTTACCTTTCACCTTTTTTCCCATTTACCCCTCTCAAGATCCTGATTCCCATCTCTCTCTACGTATCCATCGAGTTGGTCAAGATTAGCCAGATTTTCTTCATCACTAATGATATTGATCTGTACGACGAGGAGACTGACAGCCGCATACAGTGTAAGGCTCTGAACATCACAGAGGACCTGGGGCAGATTGAATACATCTTCTCAGACAAAACGGGCACCCTGACTGAGAACAAGATGGTGTTTCGGAGATGCTCCATCATGGGAACCGAGTACCCACACAAAGAGAACGGTAAACATCTTCAATGAGTTATTTTAACCCAAAGCTGATGCATTTTAGCCAACGTCATGATTATGACCTGTTTTGTAACATTGTTACAAACTGTGTTTTTATATGCAGATTTCTCCAAATGAAAATGTGATTAAACCAGACAGAAAACTAGGTTAAAAAAAAATCTGAAGGTTATCACTAGTTTAACAGAAACATTAAGAGAGCTCTCTTAATTATTAATAATCTTGTTACCTTGCTGAATGCTCTGGTTTTTTGACTTACTGAAAGAGTCCTTCCACTCAGCTGTCTAATCTCGGATTTTAAACAGTCCCGCAGCACTGTTAGTGTATTAATGCATGTGTCAACATGTTTTTTGGGGTGATTTGCAGCCATCCGCCTGGCTGTCCTGGATGAGCCCGAGGCAGAAGAGGAGGTCCTCTTCAACCAGCATCCACAACCTCTACCGACTGGTTGGTCCTTGGATAGTGAAGAAGCCAACGCTGAAGACACACATGGCCATGGCAGCCGACGCAGAAGCAAAGTCACAGGAAATGCCCAGAGCGATGTGGCCTTCAGCAGCCCACTGGTACGATGATGTTTATTTTTCTTTTTTCTGTCTGTCTGGATACCTGCTTATGCAGGTGAGAGAAAACAGTTTTCCTGCTTTCCTCCAAATCTGTTGTTCAGCTATTGCGCAATTCACAACTTCAGTTTTAAACGAGGAAGTCCGCCCTCGGCCTTATTTCACATCTGAATCCTTATTTCAACCTAATTTCAAACTCTTACTTTTTTACCCAAATGTGACCCAACCTTCTGTCAGAAGGTCCCAGTCCCTGCTGCAGATGGCCGAGCTGCTAGGTGTCAGTGATGAGCACATCCATTTTGGCTCAAAGCTGCCCCTGTGTCTGTGACAGGACATATGGTCATGCTGAGCATCATTTGGCACAGGCCGGTGATGTCACATAAACTGTAAATGTGCACTATAGATTAGTCATCGTCGTCTTGATTTACAGTACAGTAACTCTGCGCCTATTTTTATCTGCGGGGCAGAGAGCGGAGGCCTGGGCATACAGGCGGAGACAGAAAAAGTCTTATGTTTATGCCAGCAAGGTAGCACTCAGCCCGTCTTACCACTCCTCATGCTGCGTCTCAAACAGAGCTGAATGCTCGTATGAATGAACACTTCCTTCCTTCCTTCTGTCCTTCTCTCCTCGCAGCTCTTCCTTAAACATGGACCAAACAAAAACACAATGAAAACAGAGAAACGTTATCCGGTCTCCTCAAGTCAAAGCTGGAAAAGCATAACATAAGCAATAAATCTACTAATAAAAGTGTTTCATTAACAAAATCATTAACTTGCTCTCCGACAGGAAACTGAGGTGGTCCCAGATGGGAAGCTGTTTCAGAAGATTAGCAGGACATCAAGCAGCAGCCTCAGCCACAGCCAGAAGACAGATGCTTACCTGGATTTTTTTCTGGCCCTCGCCATTTGCAACACAGTGGTGGTTTCCATGGCAACAAGTCAGAGAAGGAGGGTGAGTGCTCAGTTTGCTGCAACAGTGGATGGGAAGTAGAGATGGAGGGCACATCCGGTGGAGAAATGATAGATGAAAGATGTGCCCTCTTTAAACTTCCATTGTCAAACTTTAAATAGAACAAAAAAAGAAAAAAAAACAGTCTTCACTAAACTGACATGTAGCAAGTGGAGATTTGCAAACAGAGCAAGCTTCATTAAGTTGAACATTTGCTGCTCTGGACTGTGCAGTTCTGAAGTCTGGCAGATGGATGATGGATGTAATCTGTGTGTTTTCCCCCCTGAGTTCACATACAAGGGTTAATGCACAAAAAGAAACTGAGTGGAAAAACTGAGTGGAAAAAGAATTGTTACTGGGACGTTTTGGTGTGTTACCATATGTGTAATGTGAGAAGAGGTCTTCCTAAAGCTATTTAATACATTTCTTGATTCTTTTTTTTTTCTCAGGTGAGTGTGTCTCCACAAGCCAAGCACACAAATACTCCACTGGAAACTTTGTCCAGACTGATGAGAAATGCTGGCAGCATCTTTAAATTCTGCAAGCGCAAGCCCAAGAGAAACCGTACCTTCACAGAGGACTCAGAGGAGCATTTTCAGCCCTCTGGACAAACAGAGGGGGTCCGCACCACCGGGCTCCAGCCGTGTTCGCTTCATCCTCCATCCCTGAGCGACAAGCCTGCACTGACCTCAGATAATCTGAGATATGAGGCAGAGAGTCCAGATGAGGCTGCCTTGGTCTATGCTGCCAAAGCATATGGCTTCACTCTGCTGTCTCGCACCCCTGACAGTGTTTCAGTGAAACTACCGTCTGGGGAAGTGCTGGATTTTGAGGTGCTGGACACCTTGACCTTTGACTCCAATAGGAAGAGAATGTCTGTGTTGGTGCGACACCCAATCACCAAAGAGTATGTGCTGTACACTAAAGGCGCAGATTTTGCCATCATGGAGTTACTTGGTACACCCTATGCAGGTATGTTGAGATTAGAGTACATTAAGTGCTTATAGTATGCATCTATATTAACTGGTCAGTGCATTTCTAATTAATTTGTAATATTTCCAGAGCACTTCAGTGGCAATAAGAAAAATATAGCAACTGTTACTCAGCGTCACCTCGACTGCTATGCTAAAGAGGGGCTCCGCACACTGTGCATCGCAAAGAAGGTGCAAAATCATACGTTATCCTATTTACCAGCATGATTTGCTTATTTAAGTGAAGCTTTGTTTCATTTTTTTCTGCATGTGTTTCAGGTTGTGAGTGAAGCAGTGTATAAACGCTGGTCAGTGGACAGAAAGAAAGCTATGGCTGCTATAGAAGACAGAGAGAGGCTCGTCATGGACACTGCTGTGCAGCTAGAGACAAATCTTACCCTGCTAGGTGACACATCCACCAATCGTGCATTGGTTGCTGTATACTGTATATCTTTGTGTAATATTTGTGTGCGAATGGTGCCTTTATTTGAAATATGTCCATCTGCAGGAGCTACAGGCATTGAAGACCGTCTGCAGGAGAACGTTCCAGACACCATCCAGGCACTGCGCGAGGCAGGGATCAAGGTGTGGGTGCTGACAGGTGACAAGCCAGAGACAGCTGTCAACATTGGATATGCTTGTGGGCTCCTTGAAGACGAAGACCTGGTAATAAATATGGGCTGCAAAGACAAGGTGAGGAGGCCTCACACTCAAGGTTTGCTGAATGAGGTGTTTTTCATTATGGCATGTGTTGAAAATGGAGCTTTAATTAATTTTTCAGGAAATCAAAGTAATGTACTTAAGTTGTGCAACCTACAACACTCATGTGCATGGTAAATATGTAGATAGTACAGATTCTACAAACATGGGAAAGTTCCCAGGACGAGGCACAAATCCCCTTTGGGTTGCGTCAGAAACGGCATCTGACTTGGAAAAAAAAATCTACCACCTGCTGTGATGACTCCTTGCATCAAGGCAGCAGTCAAAAGTAGTTTTATCCTAGGGGGCCAGGGTACTAGGTGTACAAGCCAGTGTACTCCTAGTACCTGTCCCAAGCCTGGATAAATGTGGAGGGTAGTGTCAGAAAGGGCATCCACATTTTTGCCAAATCTAACATGAAGATAGAAAAAAAAACTTAGATGAAGATGCTAAACTAAGCTAACTGACTAACAGTGGCATCTTCTTATTTACTGTGCAGATTGTGGTGTCAAATCATGGAATCTAACTATTAATAAAAAATAAGAATTTTAAATAAAAGGCAAAAAATTTTGTTAATGTGCATCTTTTGGTGATTTAAATAACCACATAATCTGATCACTTAGAGGTGTTGATTTAGTCAGCCCATATGGAAAAGATAAAGTTTGTATCTGTCTTGTGTGAAACTTGTATGAAAAGCATACAAGAGTGAAAACAGATATAAGATTCCTTGAAAAATTATATAAATGAAACTTGTATGTTTTGGATACTTACTAAAACAATATATGAAAGTAATGAGAAAGTGGCCACTTTCATGAGTAAATCATATAAGCCTTATATGATTCACTATATGAAGTAGGCCACATCTTATGCAAGTCTTTTATAAGTTTTTACTATTTCTTTTCCATATGGGAGAATAAGCAATCTTGCTTCTAGAGAGCCTACCAAAAAGTTGGTTGAATTTTATACAAGAATTCCTACACCAATCAAATCAGAAATTTACCTTCACTTTCAGTGTTCCTGATCCATAACAGAAGAGATGTTCCCAGTTTTCAAGGCAAAAAGCGCCACTGTTGGAGTGTGAAAACTACCACTAATTAAATAAAACAGAAATTTAAGGGACAGAGAGTGTCAGATTATACAGGAGACTCAGAAAAAAACCTTAGAAACATTCCCGGGTGCCTAGTTTTCTGTCTGGAGATTTGCAGGTGTATGTAACAGAGCAGCGATGACCCTCTGTATGAAAGATATCAAACTGCTCTTGCAGTTTGATATTGTTTCATACAAAAAATATTGAAGTTAAATGGCACAGCTGACCAAAGAGCACTAAGTAGAAGCACATTAAACTGTTTGCATGGTTACATTTGATTGGATCACCTATGTCTGAAGAGGAAAACATTAGACAGAGTATAGTGTGCATATTGATTTCATTAAAATGAAATTTTTTTTACAAAATTCTTGTAAAAGATGTGGAATTAGTTTAAATCCTGAACCCTTTTAGTTGAAGTTCATAATTATTCAATAAACACACAGATTCACACCATTAGTAAATAATAAATACTCTAACAGGGTTCAAAGGAAATAGGACCATTTCCTCGATTATTTTAATTCATCAAAAACTAAAAACATTGTGAAGACCGGAAGCATTAGTAGCTAACAGATCTCAAAAAGTCTATTAAACATTGGCCTTTTAAAGCAGATTAGGGAAACGTGTAATTTATATTTCACAGAATCACATACAGCTTGTTTCAGGGGACAACACTGATTTTCTTTAATGGTCATTCAGGGAAAGTTGTGCGTTTTCCCAGCAGTAACTTCAGTAGGTTTCTCCTCCTGTGAGCTTGTATCCTTCCAATTTAAATGACTGAACCTTTGTGACCACTTTTACATTTTAACTAAAGGTCAAACCCCGCATTTCCATCAGAGAAAGATAAGGTGTCAGGTGTGGCCCTGCTTCTCTTAGGTCATTAAAGAACTGGTACCACCGAAATGAAGCCTTCATAACAACCTGACCATGTCTAATCATCGCCAGCCTCAAATAGACTGAAATTGGCTGTCGGCCCTGAGGGATACATGTGGGACTTTCTGAAACAAACGGGCTGCTACGCTTCCCTCAGATGGACTAGTCACTGATGATGAATGGAGTGAGATAGCCTCAACACAATAACTAATGCTTTCATATCTAATTACCAGTCTAATGTTCAACCCTCAGAGGAAATAATTCTCTCATAATCCAGAGTGGAGACATATTAGAAACGAACCATTTTTTTCTACCATCGTAACTCAGTGATCACCTGAGAGATACACTCCCACAACCACCATCCTACCAAAGCCTAATGAAATTTAAAATAATAAAAATAGAAAAAAAAAACTTTTTCTTCCATCAGTTTCCTTTTTGTTGGAGTTATTTACACACAACAATGATGAGTCTGATGGGACCAGAGCGTGAATTAGCAGTAGAGTAATCGTGTTGCTAAAATACCAAAAAAAAAATGGGCGTGTTTATTTTGTCTGGAAATCTGTCCAGAACCCAAGCATATTTAGTTTTCCATTATTAACAAAAGAGGAAAGTAGGAACTCTGTACAACAATTTTATTTTTCCACAATCTTTAGCTCACGTTTGACAAACTTCAAAGCAAAAATCATCTAAACGATCAGCTGCTGTTTTTCAGATCACGTGTACGAACATCCTGGACTGCACTCTGGAAGAAGTGAGGAGGTACAACGCTGATCCTCGTAATGTGGATACCACCCTAAACATGTCTCTGGTGATTGACGGTCTTACCCTGGACAAGGCTTTGTCGCCAGACCTGCTGGATCGCTTTGTGGCCCTGGTGAAGCACTGCCGCTCCGTGCTCTGCTGCAGAGTCACGCCGTTACAGAAGAGCCGAGTGGTGAAAGTGATCCGGGAGAAACTCAAGGTCATGACACTCGCCGCTGGTAAGAAAATCAATGAAATGCTTACATGTACAGTATAGTAAAAAGTTGATTTAATGTGTTCTTGACTTCTTCCTATCATACATAAAATACAGTAAAAATAATATGAAAGTGACCAAAAACATTTTCTTTGTATAATTTCTGAACCAAACACTAGAGCTTGAGATGCAAGATAAACTGAAACTTCCTTTTAAAATGAATCCATGCTGAGGTCAAACACAGGTACACTTTGGGTCAAATATTTCAAGAGGTAAAACTAAAAGGCAAAAAGGAAGAAGTCATAGCCTATAGGAGAGGCTCACATAGACACTGGAAAGCTTTTGGAAACCTCAACAAATCAGTGAGACAGTCTGACTGGAAACAATGGGAATCGTGGCTGTATTTTTACTGGGTTAGCTGATGGTAATGACAATAATGTAGCAAAGTGAAAAAGTGCTCATAATGACGAAGGTAAAATTATCCCCTGTATTTGGAGCCCACTTCAGATGTTTGTTTAGTTGTTGTGCTTTAGTTCACTTCACAGAGAGCCGCTCCTACAAAAAAAACTTATACATGCTCAGCAAAGACTTTTCACAGGACTGTGAAGTTTAAATACACCCATGATTCAGTAGCTTGTAGAACCACCTTTAGCAACAATAACTATAAGAAATTGTTTTCGTTATTACTTTATCAGTCTCTCACATCATTGTAGAGGAATCTTTGGCTCACTCTACAGTTTTCAGTTCATTGAGGTCTGCAGGCATTTGTTTATGTGCACAGCTCTCTTAAAGCATTTCAGTCAGGTTGAGGTGTGGACTTTGACTTGACCAATACACCATCGTGATTCTTGTCTTTTTTTAATCTTTCTGTTGTAGATTTGCTTCTCTGCTTGGGATGATTGCATGAGTTAGTTTCAGCTAAGCTTTAACTGTCAGAGGAGTTCTTGGTTGACTCAAGATGCCCAGCTTCTGTAGCTGCAAAACAAATCCAAATGATGACCCCTCCATCACCATGCACTTTTTGTGTGTTTAGTTTTTGCCAGACGTGGTGCTATGCATTACTGCCAGACATCTCCACTTTGATCTCACCTGTCCAACAGACATTCTACCACAAGTCTTGTGGTTGGTTCAGATGTAGCTTTGCTGCCATGTTGTTTTTAGAGAGAAGAGGCTTCCTCCTGGGAACCCTGCAAAACAAGACATACTTGTCCAGTCTTTTTCTAATTGTAATACATTATTGCATCATATTGCACCAGACCAGCAAACTTATAGCAACTGATCAATTTGATTAGCAGCACCTGGCTGCTGCTTCCTAAGTCCTAAGGAAGCTGTAAGGGTGTGCTTACCATTAAAGCTTTTATTTTCATGCAAATGCATGGTTATCAGAGAGCTTTTTAGAGAACAAACACAGAGCTAAATGAGATAAATTAGTAATCATATTGACACGTTTCCTAATAGCTTTCCCATACCAGCTTAAAACGTGATAATAAGTAAGTGTCATGTTCAGTAACGACTTAAATCCATGTAGTAAAGACAATAAGACTGAATACAGTGCATAAAGTTTGTGAAGCGAGTGAATCTTAAAACATTTTAAGGTTCTGTATGAACCACTAAATCAGCATCTGTGCTCTGTGTTTTTAGGTGATGGTGCAAATGACGTCAATATGATCCAAGCAGCTGACATTGGCATTGGGATATCTGGACAGGAGGGGATGCAGGTTGGAATCGATTTCTTTACTTCCATGTATGTGCTTTCTTCTCCTGCCTCACAGCATCAAACGTATCAAATTTCCTCTTTGTCATCTACAGGCTGTCATGGCCAGTGATTTTGCCATATCTCGCTTCAAACACCTGAAAAAACTTCTCTTGGTCCACGGACACTGGTGCTACACTCGACTGGCCAACATGATCATTTATTTCTTCTATAAGAATGTGGTGAGTGTTATATCTGCATCCCGATGCTCTGCTGTCTAAATTAACATCCTGTAATGATTCATCCTTTAACCGTCTGTGTTTAATATGTTTCTCAGGCCTACGTAAACCTGCTGTTCTGGTATCAGTTCTTCTGCGGATTCTCTGCCACTGCCATGATCGACTACTGGCTGATGATTTTCTTCAACCTTTTCTTCACCTCTCTGCCACCCATAATGTTTGGAATCATGGACAAAGATATCTCAGCGGAGATGCTGCTGGGTGTGCCCGAGCTGTACAAGACTGGACAGGGTGAAGGGGTTAGTGACACTCCCAAAAAGTCATGCAAGCGTTCGGTCTTGAATAAAAATGTTTGATTAGTTTGATTAGTTTCTGTCTTCATGAATTCCAACTTTTGTGTTGTTTGTTCAGGATTACAGGTTTACAACTTTCTGGGTTTCCATCCTCGATGCCTTCTATCAGAGTCTGGTCTGCTTCTTTGTTCCATATCTTGTAAGTACAAATTTTAAACAGTCTAATCTTTGATTGAAATCATCATTTCAGTTATTTACTGGTTAACTACTCTATGTGATAACTGCTTTCTGCTTTAAATTTGACAGTGTACTTACTTTACTTACCTTTATCTCAGGTCTACCAGGATTCAGACATTGATATGTTCACTTTTGGAACACCTTTGAACACATCTGCTTTATTTATCATCCTGTTGCATCTGTCAATAGAGATTAAATCCTGGGTGAGTTCTGAACTGACATAATCATGATAAACCTCAGCAGAAATGTCTTTAATTCACTTCTTTTTATTAGTGCATATTTGAATTCTAACATTTTTAGAACCTCTAAACTGGTTTTAAATGAAGGGAAGACACACATAAGTTAGAAAATGCAATAGAGAGTTAACTGAGGAGGTTTTTCTATGTTTCCAGGAGAAAAATGTTCTTGAAATCTGGATGATGTATAACAGCCCCTCTGTAAAAACCCTCTGAATATAGGCTGAAATAAAGTAAAATTAAGGAATAAGGAGCTACATCCTTTTTTCAGTATTAATTTTTAATTCACGGCTTTTACTCCAAATATTCAAAATACAAATATTCGTATCTCTTTTTTAGAAAGACTAAATTTTTTGCATTTACTAACAAACCACTAAACTTATTCCTAACTTTTTATGCATATGCATACCTTCCAAGGTATTTAATTTATATGCAAGTTCAATAGAAGTAATACATTTAAAAAAAAAAAAAAAAAAAAAAAAAAAAAAAAAGCATGGAAACAAAGTAATGCAAAAAAACTGATGAAGAGGGATGCATGAAAAAAAATGTTTTTGCCATAAATATTTCTCTTGCAGCAGAAAATTAACGGGTATTTGTTGCTAACTGGATTGTTTCCACCACGTGTAATTGCTGTTTTTTGTCATTTGTGCTGCAGACGGTGGTTCACTGGATAATCATGCTGGGCAGTGTGGCATTGTACTTCATCGTGACACTCGCCTACAGCGCCGTCTGTGTAACCTGCAACCCTCCCTCCAACCCATACTGGATCCTCCAGAGCCAGATGGAGGACCCCATGTTCTACCTTATCTGCATCCTCTCCACTGTGGTGGCTCTCCTGCCCAGGTAACGTGTCTGTCACTCTTTAAACCCAGTGGGGCTAAAGAGTGCAGGTGTTTTAATGGTCGCTTTTGCTTTTTTTGAGTTTTGGGGTGTATTTTTGAGCACTTTCTAGCGTTGGTAAGTCTTTTCAGTGTCGATGGTTAACAATCACATAGTCTAATTTTGAAATATGAGCAGCAAAAGGTGGTTTTTCCTCTGTATTTCCTTCATTTCTACTTTAGGGAGTCACCAGATGTGAAAGGATGTACATACACTTACAGATCTATTATTATGGAAAAGCAACAATTAGCCGCACAGGTGTTAATCAACACTAAGGATATTAAACTCTAACGTTCTCAATTTTTTTGTCATATGAGAACCAGATGAAAATAAAAATGCTCTGAAACCAATAATAATTTTTAATAAATGTATTTTGCGTTCAGCACAGTCGACGGTACGGTGAATCAAAATGGAATAAAGAGAAAAAGCAGCAAATATTCTCTATTTTCAGTTAAAGAATGACTCATTCAATGCTGAATTCATGTTCAAAATATAACTCACTTAAACGATTTTCAAAAAACCCATTTGAGCAGTTTTCCAATTATGTTTATGTCTATTTCCTAATACACGTCTATTTGTGTTGGATTTTCTAGCCCAGTGGTTCTCAACGGCAAATCTGAATCATCCTGAGGTTTTTAAAGGGAACAGACAATGCTCTCATTCTCTCATGTTACCCTTTTCTTAGCCACTTAAAATCTTTAAAAAAAATTATAGAACATCTCTGCACAAAAGGCCATAGATAACCTTAGATGAGCAGCAACAGAAAAACCAACAAAAACAGAAATCACTATTTTAGTCTACATTTGCACACATATTTAAAGCTAGCCGGTCTCATATTTTAATTACTTCTATTGACCTAGAGCACGCTTTGACTTGTGTACATCATTAACTGCTATGAAATTATGAGGCTCTTACGGTGTGTAAAGCCTACCTGCAGCATTGTAGTTAAATATTGTTAAACGTGAAGGTCAGGAAGGACTGCACCACTGCTTGGTCTTCTTCTTCTTGGTTGCTGATGCGTCTGAAAGTGCTGATATTTAGAGAGAACGCTCTGATTTACATCAAAGGGCTGCATATTTTTCACTGGCCTACTTTCTCACCACCACACTCTCTCCCTCAGGTACACTTTTCACGTGCTGCGGAACTCTATCGCCCTCTCCCCGTTCATACAAGCTAAGCATCTGGACCGTAAGGACCCCTCCATCAGAGAAGAGTGGATGAAGGAGTTGAGGAGCTACAGGGGCGGCGGGCAGGTCAAACGCTCTAGGCTCTCTACCCCCCCCTCTCCCACCCTGGAGACCCCTGTGGACTTCATTCCCGAGTCTCTTGCGGTTGCTGATATCATGGGGGATGATTTCACACTGAATGTCATAAGTAAAAACTATCAAAAGTCTGCAGGCTCACAGGGAACATGAAGGGAAAAGGAATTCTAAGATGATTATTTATTCAGAAGATTGTATATACAGTGCATAAGTCTCCTGTATACATTAATGTTTCATTTTTGAAATGCAATCAGGGAGATACTGCTGCTCTCTAACTGGAGTTTATTTTGCAATAAACTACGTGACAAAAGCACGTGGGCCGTCTGTTCCTTCCTCTCCTCCTAACAAAGTAACACATAAGCTTGTTAGTTTCCTGATGGGGTTTCAGCGCATAGTGGTAACCCAATTAGTCATACCACCCACCCCTCCAAAAAGTGGCACTTTTCCAGGACAAAATGCTTAGCTGGTTTAATGTGGTCCTCTCACCTAGATATCCTAAACAGCCACATTTACAGATCTTCTATTTAATTTACTGCCATTATTAATATTATTAGTAGCACTTATAAGCTAGCCTGGGAGTAATTTTTGTGTGTTATATGCATGTCTGTGAAAATTACCATGGAAATGCATGGAAATCAAATTTTATTTTCCACACCAACACCCAGTGTGTGTGTGTGTGTGTTTGTGTGTCAAGCTTTATGTAAATCCAGCTGGAGCATCTACATCAAACAAGCCAAAAAAGATAAATTTAGAAGAATCAGAAGCGAAGACTTCTGAGCTACAAAGTCTGTTGCTTTTTTTTTATGGAAATCGAGTGTGCACAAGCGAATCCACTTGTAAAAAAAATGGCTGAGGTATCATTGGTATACCTCATTATACAGTAGCAGCTCTGCTTATATAACGTCCCGCTTCCCCCCGGTTAGATCTTTGCTGCCCTCTAGAGCTGAAAACGAAGTGCTGCAGAAAGGTCAAATGGGACAAAGTCAGCTTGGATCAGGCTTCAGTGTTTAGGAGATCATGCAACATTAAAGTTATGTAAACATGTTTTTTTTTTTTATTAGTATTTAAATACAGCCTGTGTAGAATAAAAAGCAGTTTCAATGAAGCTGACATCAATGCTGCACATACACGAAAACCACTAACAATAAGTGATATAAATTTATACAGCGATTCTTCTTTCTTCTTGAGATCATCTGACCTCATCTCACCCGGTCTTTACACCAACCCAGCTACAGCTACATCCATGCAAAGTAAACAAATACAAAACAGATCTTTACAGCTGTATGTGGGACAGCGTGGCATTGCACATCGTGGGCCTGTAATGTTTCATTTGTACCTTTTGCACAAAACTATCATCATAATCAGATTTGATACAAATACTTCGGTTTTAAACAGAGGAACGACTGTGAGTTGGTACTCCCTTACAAGCAAAGAACTAACTAACTACATATTAAATCCCACAGGGCAATAATAAAACAAAAATAAGAATAAAAATAAAAAATGTAACACTCAAAAAACAAATCATGCCCAAAGTGCTGACTTTAAGTAATTTGATTACATGTAAATTTTCCCATGTAATGTTACATTTAAAGGAATCTGGTAGTACATTTTATACCAAACATATTTTTCTTAATGATTACTTATTTTAATAAATAAACCTTTGATTTGATAGATTTCAGCTGCCTCAAAATTATTGCTTCATGTTTATGAGGACAGCAAATCTTTTTTTTTTTAAGTGCACATGTTTTTAAAAAAAAGAAAAGAAGAACTGTTGACCTGACAGTTTCACAGCATAAACTGAGCGTATAACAACCACATCAACATGTCCTGCACACCACCCTCAGCCACGTGGACAAGAAACAGGGTAACTATGTGAGAATGCTGTTTGTTGATTACAGTTCAGCATTTAACACAATAGTGCCCAGCAGACTGTTCACAAAGCTGAGGGACCTGGGACTCAACAGCCGTCTGTGTGCATGGGTGTTGGACTTCCTCACCGGCAGAACTCAAGTGGTGAGGGTGGGTGGGTGTGTCTCCGACAGCATCACCATCAACACAGGAGCACCACAGGGGTGTGTCCTCTCGCCACTGCTCTACTCCCTCTACACTTCTGACTGTGTGGCCACCCACGGCTCCAACACCATTGTGAAGTTTGCTGACGACACAGTGCTGTTGGGCGCCATCTCCAACAGCGATGAGGCGGCCTACATGGACGAAGTGAAGAATTTGGCATCATGGTGCCAGGACAACCACCTCCAGCTGAACGTCAGCAAGACCAAGGAGCTGGTGGTGGACTTCAGAAGGAGTCAGCACAGAGACTACAAGCCCATTATCATCAATGGAGCTCCAGTGGAGAGGGTGCAGTCCTTCAAATATCTTGGCGTCCACATCTCCTCAGACCTGACATGGGCTGCCCACATTCAGGTCCAGACCAAGAAGGCTAGGCAGCGCCTGTATCACCTCCGACAACTAAGGAAGTTCAGGGTCTCTCCAAAGATCCTCAGGATCTTCTATACAGGCGCTGTGGAGAGCATCCTCACACAGAACATGACAGCGTGGTTTGGGAACAGCTGTGTGAAGGACCAAAAAGCTCTCCAGAGAGTGATCCGTACAGCAGAAAGCTGCTGCAGGATTGCTCTCCCCCCACTTCAGGACACCTACACCAGGAGATGCCGGACTAGAGCAACGCAGATACTGAAGGACCCGTCCCATCCTGGCAACAAACTGTTCCAACTTCTACAATCTGGTAGAAGGTTCCGCATCATCAGGGCAAGGACAGAGAGACTCAAGAATGTACAGAATTCACCTGCTTGCTGCTTCTACTGCACATTCACCCAATGTATATACTATATATATATATTTATAATGTTATTCCTCTACCCCCCCCCATTTTTGCACATGTCGAGGAGCGTGTCAGGATACATTTCACTGTGTGTTATACTTGTATAACTATGCATGTGACAAATAAAGAACCTTGAACCTTGAACTAATCTGAGTTCTGCATATTCATTTCTGTTCAAAGCCTTTAGTCAAATACCTGCTATTACCTAATTTTTAACACCTGTCAACTAAATGAAAAGACGGCAAAGTCAAACAGGCCAACAGACAAAAGACCCATTGTGTTTTCCATGGAGGTGTGACTCGCTCCAACTGAACAGGAAACTCCTGTTCTTTCTGCAATGAACTGGCATCACTGTGGTTGGTGTCCTAACCTGGATGCATGCAAATGTGGTTAATTTCAGAAAAATCAGTAACTTAAAGAAGAGCAAATTAACTGGTTAATTATTTCATTAATTTTAAGATTTTCAGAAGGATGTAGAAACGTAAAGAACTTATGAATTATGTTTTGTTTTTTTCCAACCAACAACCAGCAGATGGCAGAGTTACGCCCTTTTATACACAATGGTTGAAAATGTAGCCCATCATTCAACTACAGCCAACATGTTTCACTACAGCATGAAGTGACAGACAGAAAGCAATCAGACGTTTTTATGTATGAACTGTTTTCAGAGAACGGTATTATTCTTACATAAAATACATTGACGGTACACAACAGCTACAGAGTGACCGGGCCAAGAAGTGCCGTGAAAAAGTGTTTTCACCTTTTCCCCCCCCAGCATATTTCTTGTGCTTACATGTTTCAGATCACCAAACAAATTTTCATATTAGACACAGAAAACTGAAATAAATACATTCTGCAGTTTTTTTAAACAATGACTTTGCTTGTTGAGAGGAAAAAGGGTACCCAAACCTCCCTGGCACTTGTGTGAAAGACTAATTCCCTCTAAACCTGATAACTGGTTGTGCCACTGTTGGTAGCAAGAACTGCAATCAAACTATCTGCTTCAGGACTTGGATGACCGGCTGTAATTAATGGAACCATAAATTCTGCTCTCTACCAGAAGATCCTGAAGGAGAATTTCTCACCATCAGTTCATGCACTGAAGCGCAATCAAACTTGGGTTACGCAGCATGGCGATGATTTGAAATACACAAGCAGGTCCACCTCTAAATGGCTAAAAAAAAACAAAAAAACCCCAAAACAAACAAACAAAGTGAAGGTTTGGGAGAAGCCTAGTGAAAGTATGAACTTAAATCAGATTGAGATACTTCGCCATGACCTTAAGTGTTTTCAGCTCTTCTTCTGCAAAGAAGAGTGGGCCAAAATCATTGCCAATTATCACAAACACTTGATTGCAGCTCTTGTTGACAAGAGTGGCACAACCACTTATTAGGTTTGGGGGTCAGTTACTTTTTCCCCACAGGATCAGGCAGATTTGGATAGCTTTTGTTCCCTTAATAAATTAAATTGTTATTTAAAAACTGCATTTTGTATTTATTCTGGCTCTTTTGTATGACATTAAGATTTGTTTGATGATCTGAAACATGTAAGTGTGACAAATGTGCAAGAACATAAGAAATCAAATCATTTTTCACATGTATGTGTAAAGAGTGAAGACTAGAGATGGGGTGATGGTGGTGTGCTGGCAGTGGATTTTCACCTGGGAAAGCAGGGTTCCAATCTTACACAGAGCCAAATGTGTATGCCTGTGCTTCTCTGGCCCAAAGTCTTTCTCCAAGCAGGGCTTTCCAGTCAGGAGCCATCTTGAAATGGATTTTTTGTTTTTCCTTTTCTAAATGTTATGTCTATTGAAAATGTAAACTGTAAACATAGTTTAATGCCCGTCGTTGATGGCTCTGGCTTCATGTCAGCCTACCAGGTGGGCATCATATCAGGAAACCACATGCGCCCGAGGTGCTTCGACACCTCACTGTGGATCTGCTCCATGTTGTAGCTGCTGTCTGGGATCAGCACCTCCTCCATGATTGACAGCTGAGTCAGCCTGCCCCCGCACATCTTGACAAACTCCACAAAGCCACTGCAGGTCACCTCGCACTCGCCTAGCCCGATTGCTGTCAAGCTCTTGCAGCGCTCTGCAATGCGGATTAGCTCCTCATCCAGGGGCTCAATGCCATTGGCGCACACAACCAGCTCCACCAGCCGAGGGCAGTTAAGTCCAATGCGCCCTAGCATCATTTTACTAACAGCTCGGCCAAAGTACAGGTGGGTGACGGGGGTCTCCTCGCAGAAAAAAGGCTCAAACTCCTCCTCATACAGGAAGAAATACATGACAATGTTGACCTTGGGCGAGTGGCGGATCAAAGCCTCCCAGCTGCTCCTCTTGATGGTGTGAAAATGTGTCTGGCCAGGGTTTTCACTCACCACGTCAATGCGCAGGTGTTCCAAGTGAACGTGTTTTTCAGAAGACAGGGCAAGAAGAAGCTCATCACTTAGGAGATGGTAGTTCAACGCCAACTCCCTGAGGCCATGGCACTGGTCTGCCACACACAAGATACCTTATGAAAAAAAGAGAAGAGTGTCTGAATGTTTTAGAGCTTTTGAGAATGTATATACCTTTTAAATATGAGTATGTTAGCTGAGGCACAGTTGTACCCTTAATCACAGACTGTATACTAAAAGGTGTGCATAGCTTCTGGGTATTAAAGGTTTGTCTTTAACACTGCATTCTTTCTTGGGCAGCAGGGGTCAACTGTAAAGAAATCTATAAGAAGATAACCTTACTTCTCACTTGCTTTATGGCCACAATAAACACTTTCCTAATGATTTTATGGTCATATGGTACGATTTGAGGGTGGGGCCACCTTGTGACTGTCAAGTTACTACCCAACTGGCCTGTAGTGTGCTATAGTAGTGGGTTTAGGGTCAGCTCCACTCCTCTGTTTAAAGGCTTCAAAATGGGAGTCCATAAGCTGACAGGCGACATCATGTTGCTTATATTCACCTTCATAAACACTCTGTGAAGTTAATTTTCTTTTTGGTAATCAGTTCCATGCCGAAGTATTTCAGTTCCAAGAAAATCAAAATTGAGCATCTTGTTGACGAGTATTCACGGTGCCCCCTTTGAAGCTAAAATACTGCAGGTGTACTAACCAGCTGGGGAGACATGAGGACAGCTGCTCATCTTCAGCAACTTAAGGGTATCACTATTGTTGGCAACCAGCACCTTCAGGGACGGATCATCCACTGGGGTGTCATCAATCCTGATGGAGGATAATGACTTGGAGTTTACGAACACCACCGTCAGGGCAGACACAAAATGGGCCTGAGGAGAGAAGAATGATGTTCATCAAACCAGGACTCATTATTTGTTGTTGTGATGTAGAAAACTGTGCAAATTTTTTTTACAGGAAGTGCAAAAAATAATAATGCACCAGGAGAAGAGGTGAATACAATCTTCAAGATGACCTGAAATACCAGCATATATTATGTGTATTAAAAAATAAACAGGCCGTTTCTTACTTGAGATACATCCATGAAGCTGGGCCGTGCTGTAGAAATCAGCCCCAGGGTCTTGATGGTGCAGTTCACCAGCTGAGAGAGAATGTCACAAGCTGCCTCTGCAGATTCGGTGCAGCTGTCCACCTGATTTACCAGCAGTGATTCAACATTTTGGAGAGGAGGGAAGAGACATTAAAATAAGTGATGAAAGACTGAGGTGTAAGAATCACTTGAGATAATTAAGCACGCAGATGCTAAGACTGCTGACATGTGATACTCGACTCTGCAGCAGTTCAGATTAAGGAGGGCAGGTATTGTTTATAAGACAGTGTGTTGTGAAAATGGAAGAAGAGAAAGAGGCCACAGCAGGTGAAACAGGTGAGAGGAAATGAGAGACGGCAGGGGAGGCTCTTACTTTGAAGCTAACATACTGCAGGTGTTGGGCATGCTTCTTGATGATCTGCTGAATGAGGTCAGGGTGAGTGGAGCGTAAGTAAGACGTGGCTGGCTGATTGAGCTCAAACTCAAACCTCCTCCACAGGTCAGGGGTGTGAAAGACGTCATTCCAGCGCCGGCACACAGATGATGCCCTGGCCCGGTCGACCAGGGACAGATGCTGGAAGATCTGCAGAACGACGTGATGGGGCAGGTTCCCCCAGTCCTGTGCTGGAGTCATCCACTTCGGTCTCTTAGCCCGCTCTCCGAGGGAGGGGAAAATCTGACACTGTGATTTCAGACCTGTCCTTCCTCGCTTCATTCTGAAACAAATCAGCCCACTGTGGTGTCATAAAATCAAGGATCTGTTTAAAAGGACTGTGCAGGGTTAAGTTTTTACTGTGTGCTGGGATTACACAAGCCATGAATTGCAGTACAATGTGAACTCAGTTTATGCTGGTAGCACTGAACAGGTTTCGTGTTTAGGGACAAACATCTCCAATTCTATAATTACCTGCTTTAACACTATTACCCACTTAATTATAGCTTCCTGAAATGTTTCATTAATTATTTTCTTTTATAATTTTATATGTTTTTAAAGCCCTGATATAACAAAGAAGCTACTTTTGGCTGCACCATTATTCACAGTGAGTCATCACAGCAACTTTTACCCTGGATTGTCTTTCTGTCAAAGCCCCAATTTGAGTTTTTTCTAGTCTCAGGTTTCTTTCAGAGTTCAGAGTTCTTGTGCTTGCTGGGCAAATGTGTAACTACCATGGAGCCACCAAAGCGCTGATAAATCAAAGAGTGTTAAATGTGTCTGGATCCAATGAGAATTTTCTCCATTTTTCACACATTCAGTATTTGCCAGTGACATCTTTCTGTTTAGTATAATAAAAAGAACAAAGAACTTTAACAAATATTTATTTCTCCACTAAAAGCACAGAGTTCTTTAATGTATCACTCTCTATGTTATCTGCCTTATTTGACAGCCAAACTATACTCAAACCATTTTCAAAAAATTCTCTTACAGCTTTGTTCAAATAAATACTGTCAGAACTAGATTTATGAACTCCCAACTATGTCAAACCGAAGGACATATGAGCACTCTGTAATGCAAATATAAGGTTAGTAAAGAATTTATATATAAAAAAAACTACTCTCAAAACACTTGATATTAAAACTGAACTCTTTGTCCTTTATCTTAAAACTTGTCACCAGACTTGCAAACAATCTCAGACACTATAAGCACAGACAAAATTTAATGCAACAGCCACTAGTCTAAAAACTAAAAGTATCTAAAAACTAACCCTACAGAGATGCATTGTAAAAATCTGTCTGTGAGCTGATGTTGTTTTTATTCAAGAGTCAATACTGGCTCCAAAATATGTACGAAGGTCTTCTAAATAAAGTATCAGCTAATGGTGTTCGCGTCTCACTAACCATGAAACATGCTAATCTTTTTTAAAACCATTTATACTATTGTCCCTCTGTTATTAGCACTACTATTGCTTTCCTTGCATTGTATTGTGTTGATGTTGTTGTTGTTGTTATCGTCGTTGCATATTATTGCATGTTGCACATGCTTAAAAAAAAGCTGAACAGAAACTTTAAAATGCATAAATGCAGGTGTTCTATGAGTATTTATGAGTCTGCAGCAAAGCTGACCGAATCATAACACAGCCCTTCTCCTCCAGCCTCCTCCAATTCCGCAATCGATCTTTTACTTACAGTCCAAAATATCAATAAAGCTCAGAGTTACTTACCCGAATGGCTTAAAAACAACGCCTTCCGCAGGGTTTCGTGCTCTGCCAGCGGAGATGACAGCGTCCACTCGGAGCCATGGCTGGAGATGACTGGAGAAATGCTGGCTGCTGTTGATATAGGACAGCAGGAGCAGCTCCCATAATAAGCTCTCTTCACTTTAGCGACAGCTTGACGGGCGCTGCCGAGCACCCGGTACACGTGAGCTGAGGAAAACATGGATCTGCTCGGTGGCATCTCCCACCACCATCTTGCGCGCAGAAAACAGATTAACAGTTCTGCGTGAGCTGAGGACATATATTTTCACATTTCAGGAAGTCGGAAAGGACTGTTTACACTAACTCTGATTTATGTGGTCACTCAATGAGTGTGTTGTTGTTGTCCTCATGACCAGTGAGCAGAGGGCACAAGATAGTGTGTGCACGCGTGCACACAGAAACTAGGTCAGTGTGTCAAAGTGTGCGTGCGTGTGTTTGTGTGACAGAGAGAGTGATCTTGTGGACATGCTCATTAAAACCCCACACAGGAACACACGTTATAAACATGACAAATTATCAACCGCGGCCATCAGGGGTGAAGAAAAGTTAGAATAAGACGTCGGATGGTTTCTTAGTGTTATGAATCTTGCTGCTTCACAAGCTGGCACCTCTAAAGCAGATAGCAACAACTATAGCTGATAAAAAAAATTTTTTTACATTTATCTAAAATCAATAAAAGAAATAGCAGTCACATGTGGGTTTACAAGCTCAAGGTGAAAAACATCAAACCATTCAGATGTTTACATCTGGATTCTGTCATGCCTATGGTGTCAGTTTGCTCTTAAAAATACTGGCATGGTTTTTGTTGTTATTTTAACCTGTTCATCCCTACAAGTCATAAATCACAGTTTGTTCCTCGGACTTTGACTGCTGTTTCTCAGTACCTTACAGAACTTTGGGCTTTTGGCAACCCCAGTGTTTTAGGCCTACTTGCATGTCTGGATACTGAGTTTGCAGAGTGGAGTAGCAACAGAGGGAGGAGTGACAAGAAGAGATGCTCATGTTTACCACTCTGGGGACTACACTGTGCAGGGGCATTTCCAAAATTATTTTTAAATGGAAAGGCACAAGAACAATTTGTAGAAAACTGACATAGAAAACCTTGGGCACAGACTATTGTGCAGCCTGGGGTCTTAACTAAGAAAGGTTTATTTACAAAGCATCTTTCGCAGTCAATGTCACAAAGTGCCTGATGTCAAAAGTCCAATCTTCACATTTTAAAATAAGTATGAAGCCAAGAGGCAACATGTTAAATCCAAACTGTATAGGCTACGAAATGGATCCCTGTGGAACACCACAGGATGGGGCAGCCTTTTTTTTTGGATGAGAAATTATTAGTAGAGTGAGAAAAACTTTTGTCTGCAAGGTTAAATTTAAACCAGTCTTATGCAGACACACACACCACCTTATGTAATGTGTTTAATAAGTGCGATCCACATTATAAAACTCAGATCATAGAAAACCAGAACAATCTGAAGCTGATTGATTATGTCAAAAATGGTGCTGCACAATTTGTCATTCTTCTATATTTCAAATCATCAAAAACAGATTTTAACTTAGACAAAGATAACATGAGTAAATAAAAAAAGCAATTTTTTAAATGATGATTTAATTTATTAAGAAAAAAACAGCTATCCAAATCTACCTGTCCCCCTGTAAAAAAGCAATTGCCCCTAAAACCTAAAAAAAACCTTCTACCACACTTGGCAGCAAGAACTGTAATCAAATGTTTGCAATAACTGCCAATTATTCTTTCACATCGCTGTAAATTTTGTCCCACTCTTCTTTGCAGAATTATTATAATTCAGACACACTGGAGGGTTTACATTCAACAGAATGGCCTGTTTAAGGTCATACCAAAGCATCTGAGTCTGATTTATTTCCAGAATTTGACTAGGCCACTCCAAAACCTTGATTTTGTTTCTCTAGCCAGTCAGAGTGTGTTGTTGCTGGTGCTGGTATTTTTTAGATGATTTTCCTGCTGCATAACTCAAGTGCCCTTGAGCCTCAGGGCACAAACTGCTGGCTATCCTTTCCCATTCAGGATTTTCTGGTTGAGAGCTGAATTCATAGTTACATTTTTTACAGCAAGTCGTCCAGGTAGTGAAGCAGCAAAGCAACCTCAGACTATCACACTACCACCACCATGTTTTAATGCTGATATGATGTTTTTTTTAAATAAAATACTGTGTTAGTGATGCTCTTTTTATTAGTTTTATACCAGATATAACTGGACACAAACTTTTCCAGAAGTTCAACTTTTTGCCACAGAATATTTTTCCAAAAGTCTCCGGGATCATTTAGATGTCAGTAGATCGTTGCACGATGTGTTGCTTTTCTGTTATCCTCCTTCACTCTGTCACACAGGTTCTATTTAAGTGTTCATTGATTCAACAAGTCTGGCAGTAATTAAGGAAAAGACAAGATCTGCAACTTTTCAATTAGGTCTGAAAAACTGAACACAACACTTGAATTTAAACATTTGCACTAAAATTGCCCAAACTGACAAAGACTAACAGTAAAGTCTTATTTTATGGTTGCAAGGCTTTAATATGGAAGCTTGTTTATGTCACTGATGTTTTATTTATTTATTTGGTTTTTTTTGTAAGCCATAATTCAACAATTTAAGTTTGTAACTCAAAATTTCAACTAAATGACTTAAAATTTCATCTCATTCAGAAGTCAGAGTTAGTAACTCGACATTTTGAAATACCTAATCTGAAATTTTAGGATAGAAACCCAAAAGACATAAACATTTAACATTTTGACTCAGTGCTGCCTGAATATTATTTTATTGATTACTGTATTTTATTTTTTTCAGTGGTTTGAAACAAGGTTCCATAGTTTAAGGCTTAATTTTTTACTTCCATTGTCGTGTTTATTTTTGTTGCCTATAACAACCTTAATTTCTGTAGGTAAATGAGAAGCAAAACATAGCATAAAAAAGGCATCTTAAAAATTATTATTATTATTATTATTATTATCATTATCATTATTACTCGACTGCAGTAAAAAGGGATAAATAACAAGGGAGAAATAATAATAATGTTAATAATAATTAAGGTAATGTTATCTTATCTTAAATTCTCATTCTCATTTGTTATTGGTCACTAGTTTTACCCTGAGTGTCGTCTGCAAGGCTCGTAAACTAAACTTTCGACTGATGATTCCAGTCCACTAACGCGAACTCGTTAACCTACTAATAACTTTGCATAACATCTAATCGAACAACATCTAACCACGATTCATATAAAAGATGGTTCCCTTTGGAGAACGCCACGGCCTTGTAGGCAAAGTACAGGGCAAAGCTTCCCCCTTTTACGTAGTGGTAACTCTCGTAGCTCCGCCCCTGTCCGTGGACGTACAGGAGTGCAGCCGCCCGTCACGTCAGCATGAGGGGACACAACAAAATTAGGTCCACATAGCAGAGTTCTGTGATAACAGAGGAAGAAAACCCTCAATCCAGCACTAGCGATTATTTCTAGCAGTCCTTGCGATGCAGCGACGTGTCCGCTTTGTTGACTGTAACGTAGGATGAAGAGTAGATACCTGCTAGTTAGCTTGCTAGCTAAACTTAGCCAAGTCTGACAGTCGGGGTACTAGCCTGTGGCTAACAGTTTGCTTCACGCTGTGAACTGAGACGGTAAGTTTTTCTCAGATATTTCGGTGCTGTCACGTTGTCCGCATTGTAACTAATAAGAGACGGAATTATTTCCTATAGAAACCTAAAAAGACATTAAGTAATATTTTTGGTATTTTTAGCTACGTGGAGGTGATACTTTGAGTTGCAAATACTGCTCATAATAGGGATTAGCAGCTTTTTCGCACGGCTGACAAAGTCGACAAACTAGCTTTACAAATAGTTTCCATTCCATTGTAGCTGATGCGGTTTTTGTGTAACTGACCTAATCTAAAAAGTATTTGAAACATTTATTAAGTTACATCTTTCGTGTTAACCTAACGTTTATCTAGATTAGTTCATCGGTGCCTCTCTCGCTTTTTCTAAACGTGACCCGGGTCTTTCTCTCTAGTGTCGTACGAGTCCCTTTATGTCATTCAACGGATCCGATCTGAGGAGGGTTTAACTATGAGCCTCATCAGTTTCATGGGATTTTAAACGGCTATACATACAGCCAAGAGTGCTGTTTGTGCGCCAGATCCGTAAGTGATCGTCTATTGGCGTGACAGTATTCACTCAAAGCCCAGGAGGGGATAACAGAGATCATACTTAAGTTAAACATTGTTTATCCGTCGAAACTTGAACTTTAGATTTGTTTCCAGCCCATCAACGAAACGAACGTTATTGTAAGCCAAATGAAACTGGGATCATGTTTCAAGCGTTAACTTCGACGGCAATGTTTGGACAACCTGATTAGTCCATGCCAGCAAGGAAGTACAGGAACACTAACCGTCTTGTACAAACAAAGCTTTGTTTTGTTTCCACGTTTTGTCTAGTAAATGTACCAGAAGTGGAAGCAGCAGTTGCATGTCACAAAATTTGTTTAGTTTTTGTACAGCTGCAGACCAGCTGTGCACATTGAATAACATCACCCTACTGTCTTTTTCTGACAGTTTCAAACCTTGCTATAGAAATGAAAATGGAGATTCACCTTGATGACACATTTTTAAAAACATGTGGCATGTCTGTTTCCTTTAAAATTAGCAGTTTTCATAACTGATGTTCAGCCTGTTTTATTTTAGTAAAGCAAAACTAACTGTGACTAACTCTCCCACACCTGTCTCGATTTGAAGATTTTATTGGTAATATAAGGGATTGTGTATCTTTAGTGTTGTGTTTGTGTTTGCCCTATAAATTAACGTAACTGTCATTTTGAGAAGAACTACCCTGTCTCTCTCTACTCAGCTCTTGTGATCTTTTTCCTCAAAGCAAAGACTTGCCAGGCAAACCATTGTCTTTCTTGTGTCCTTTTAGGAAACGCAGTCATGACACAGAAACGCAGCCTGTGTTCAGTTTCTCTTGGAGTGGAGGGTATGACCTGCGGCTCTTGTGTCCAGTCCATAGAGCAGCGCATTGGGTCTCTTCCTGGAGTGATGTATATAAAGGTAAACGTGGGCTCTTTAGAGCTGTTTGTGGTGGTTGGTGGGTTTGAATTTAGTTTTAATTAATTTTTAGTTTAAATATCATTCAGCAGTCTTTGTTGAGGAACTGATAATAAAATTTTGCTTACTCAGTACTTCCCTCGTGATACTTACTGTTTAACTACGGGATCTGAAATAACTAGATGTTGTAACAGTGGTCAAGTATTTTAAAACCGTGTATTAGATCTTATAAAGAAAAAAAGTATATTAACTAAAGGTTCCTTCCACCCATGTTACGGCCTGATTGATACCCTACTCTTACCCCCTCGGGACTCGCTTGTCTGATTAAGAACCAAGTAGCATCAATGTAGCCATGAGAGAGGGCTTAATTGCAATAGTTGCGGCCTGCTGTTTTGTTTATTGTATGTTTACCCCTGAGGCTGAGGGTAAATGAGAATATAATGTAATAGTGTGTTCCAGATAGCGCTCTGCCCTTTGCGGGACTCTGACATCAGGTCAATATATTCTCTGTGTGTATCCACAGAAAATGTCATTTGTTTCTTAAGACAGTTTAGGTCCTGGATTATTTTACATTAATCTATACAGACATGATCTGCAAAGAGTAAATAGATTTATTTTATGTTCTTAGTAGAACGGTCATTGTCTGATTAGTTTTTCCCCTTTATTCTGAGAATAAAGGTTAACCCTGGAGGCAGTCACACTTACTCACTCACTTGCTGGTTAACTTACGGCCAAGTCAGGTGATGCCTTCAATGTGTCACATGTTTCTTTCTTGCTAAAGTGAGAGCTGAGGGGGATCATGCTGACAGCACATGCTGTGAGCTTGCCAAAGTCATGCATTTTTCTTTTTTCTTTTTTTTTTGGTTTTTTGTTTTAATAAAGGTTTAGTTCTGAGACAAGACAGTAAAAGCATTAGGTGATAATAAAATCTAAGGAATCTGTATGGCTACACAAGACCAAAAATAGCCCTTTCATAGTATCGGAATTAACTCTGAATCGGCATTAAGTGCTTAAGAGTATTACTGGAGGTAAATCTGATTGTTGCTTGAATAAAATAGAAGCCACATCTTAAATGTAGCCATATTGTATATTAAGGTTAAGCTTAGCATTTATTCTAATTTTGTGTTTAGTCCATTTTACATTTTCTCTTTCAACTCCACTTTTGCAGGTGTCTTTAGAGGGCAAGAATGCAACTGTCCTATTTGACCCCAGCCATCAGAGCCCAGAGTCTCTGTCAGAGGCCATTGAGGACATGGGCTTTGAATCAAGTCTGCCAGCTTCCAGCAAAGCCACACCAGTCCCTACTGATACCCAGGTGGTCTCCACCTCAGGCATGACACCCACAGCCCAACAGGAAGCATTGAAGAAACTATCACAAATTCAGGGAGTGCTGGATGTCAGAGAGAACCTGCCACAGACAGGCCTCACCGTCACCTTTGTTCCCTCCCTAACGTCCACGCAGCAGCTTAGTGAGGCGGTGGCCAGCGTAACACCGCCGGAGATCCCCACACCGAGCAGCCCTTTGCAAAAAGACCCCACCTCCTCTCCATCTCAGACCACGCGAGGCGGAGCGGCCATCCTTAAGCTGCGCATTGAAGGAATGACCTGTCACTCCTGTACTACCACTATTGAAGGAAAGATTGGTAAACTGAAAGGGATTGAAAAGATCAAAGGTGATGTACTTGACCTATTTGCAAACTTAGTCATATATAACTTTACAGTCTGAGCTGGAAGAGATGTTGTAACACGACTGCTGAATTGCACGTCCTACATCTCAGGTGTCATGTCATTGTGGATCAGCGAGGCTCTCTGTAGGTTCAGCACGTAGAGATTGTTTAGTGCGATATGATTATGACTCATGAAATCCCAGTTGGTTGGAAAGAATGACTTGTAGACGGGATTATGGTGGTTGAGTGCAGAATGATCCCTGCGTTCAATGTGGTTGTATGCACATTCTGTCAGTGTACTGTTTGCTCTTTAAACTTTGTTTCAAATTGATGCAAAAAGGGCAGTTTTATAGTAATGATGGCATTTATTTTCCTTTATAAAAAAGAAAAAATTACGCGTATTTGAAATAAGTCAGTTTTTAATTTTTGTGGTTTGTTGCCCTGAAGATATGATTTTTTTGTTTTTTTGCATGGTATTCATACTTATTAACCATGGGTTTTTGGCATAAGACAATTCTTATTTCTTCATTTGATCATCTATTGAAGACTATTTTTTAACCTAATGGAAATCGGCCCATAGAGTAAACATTTTACTGAATGGCACAATTTGGCTTTTTCTGGGATGTGTAAAATCCATCCAAATATTTTGTGAGCTAAAAATATCTTTTGGGCTCACCTATTCTTTTTGCAGTCGTTCATACAGGACGTGTAGTTTCACTTTCTGATGTTTTGGATCCAAATAAACAGATCTGACCAATCAGATCAGTGCATTTGGCAACAAGTGCCCTCGTAGCTCAAATCGTGCACCTGTACTGAATATATACATTGATACTATTTTACCTCAGACACGCAGCTAAACACTGCTCCGGCTCATAATCGTCTCTCTGAAATGAAATTATCTCTGCCTCCTCAAGTGTGGTCCCATCTTTGCTAACAAGAGCTTAAACTGCCTCACTGACATCCTGAAATATGTACCAAAGCGAGCATGATACAATTTTAACTTCTAGATCAAAGCATAAAATTGTCCCTGCTGCTGCTTTCTCGTGAGAATTCGATGAACCCAGAATCTCTGTTTCCTCCTCTTCTTGTTTTGGAAACATCAGCATGAACTTTTTTTTTTTTTTTTTTTTTTGTCACAGTCCGTGTTTTTCTGAGAACGAATGTTCCACAAAAATGTAACGTGTTTGGTTTGTATGTAGGCCAAGTTTAGATCCGGAATTTTGGAATTTCATGTCGTTTTTATGCAACATGTTCAGTGTGTAACAGCCTTCAGAGTGAAGTAAAGGCTTTGCCTCCTGAAGCTTTAAGCTGGACCGTCAAAATGATGTCACATCAATTGTATTTTGTGTGTCTAATTCTCTGCCAACATCTTTGTCCTTGTTTCACACACAGTGACTTCCGCTTCTTGTCCAAGAATTTCATTTGTTTTTGTTTGCTTTGTGCTTCTGTTTTAACTTTCCTGTTTCCATCTCTTCCACAGTTGTTTTAGAGTCTCAGGAAGCTACACTCGTCTACCTGCCTTACCTCCTCACTGTCCAAACCATCATTGATCAAATTGCTGTGGTTGGATTCAAGGCCTTTGTGAAGTCTAAGCCCCGCCCCCTGCAGCTGTCCCACAGTGAAATAGAGCGCTTTGTTGATTCTCAAAAACAAACAGTTTCGTCGCCATCTGAGACTTCAGAGGAGACTGAAATCTTCATAGACACCACACTCGTCGCGCTTAGGGTCAAAGGCATGCACTGCCGTTCCTGTGTGGTCAACATTCAGGACAATATCTCAGTGCTGCCTGGTGTGTCTTCTGTGGAGGTGTCTTTGGAGAACGAGAAGGCCTCCATCTGTTATGACCCCCAAAAGGTCACAGTGACTCAGCTGCAGCAGGCAATTGAAGCACTGCCTCCAGGAAACTTTAAGACTCAACCGTGGGACGACTCGGGTCCCCTCAGTCCTGTGTCCACATCATCATCATCATGGCCTAGAGGAGCAAACCAGGCCAAACCTGCTGTCTTGCAGCCTTGTTTTAATCAGCCACTGGGATCTGTAGTGAATATCCACATTGAGGGAATGACATGCAACTCCTGTGTTCAGTCCATTGAAGGCATGATCTCCCAAAAGAAAGGAGTCGTGTCAGCCCAGGTGTCTCTGACTGATCACCAGGGGATCTTTGAGTACGACTCTCTGCTGACCACACCAGAGGAGTTGAGGGAGGCCATAGAGGACATGGGCTTCGATGCCTTTCTGCCTGGTAAGAGGGCTCATTATATTGGCAGTCATTTAATTACGCAGATAGTTTCACCCCTAGACCACTTTTATTTTTAGAGACTGGTGAGCAAAATTAGCATCATTAATGAATAAATCTTCTTGTAAACAGAGACCAACTCTCTGCTGCCTTCACCACATCCTCTTTCATCAAAGTCTTCAGGTATAGCGCCTGTCAAAGGTAAGGAGGTGGACAGTGACCACCATAAAGAAACCCCCCAGGGACAGAGTGGAGACACAAACTCTAAATGCTACATCCAGATCGGCGGGATGACCTGTGCTTCCTGTGTGTCAAACATCGAGCGAAATCTCAAGAATGAACCTGGTGTGTGTTTTTTTTTTTTTTTTGTTTTGTTTTGTTTTGTTTTGTTTTTTTGATAAAATATTTTAAATTTTTTTGCTTTCATTAGGAACTAAAGAGAAAATTTGTAATGTCGTGCAGGTATCTACTCTGTTCTGGTGGCGCTAATGGCGAGTAAAGCAGAGGTCCGTTATAACCCTGAAGTCACCGATCCTATGAAGATAGCCGAGTGCGTGAAGGAGCTGGGCTTTACCGCCTCTGTTATGGAGAACTATGAAGGTTCAGATGGAACTGTTGAATTAGTGGTGAGTCACTGTGAGGCTGCATTGACTTTTTGTTCATTAATGCATGCATGCATTCAAAATCATAAACATTTCTCAATAAGAATATATTTCATTCATTCACTAGATGAGGTGCATTCCTCCCTTCATATTCTCATTATTTTCCACCTCTTCATCTGCTTGTCTGCTCCTCTTCACCTTCTTTCAGGTCAGGGGAATGACGTGTGCTTCTTGTGTTCACAAAATTGAATCCAACCTCATGAAAGAAAAGGGGATTATCTATGCCTCTGTTGCCTTGGCAACCAACAAAGCACACATTAAATTTGACTCTGAAGTTATTGGACCACGAGACATCATCAAGCTGATTGAGGTATTACGCCTTCCTCTGTTTATTTATGCATGTGTTCAGTTATACTTTTATCCAGACTGATGAATTAGTAAAAGCCTTTAAAGGTCTCATCAGGAGTTTGTTTTTTGTAGAATCTAGGATTTGAAGCATCTTTGGTAAAGAGGGACCGCACTGCCAGCCACCTGGACCACAGCAAAGAGATACGACAGTAAGCAGCATTTGGTGTTTGTACATTTAAAAACCTGCTGTTTGTGTGGTTATGTATGTTACCATACTGTGTTGGGACATGAGTTTGAACACCAGGTACTCTTTTTCTTTTTCCTTTTTGTTCATCTGAATGTTGGCTTGATCGTTTATCTGACTTTCCTTAGAAAAACCTTTTTGTAGAGTGAAGTGCTTAGGCCATTATAGGCAGTAAAATGTTAACTGAGGCTTATCAGAGAGTGATACTAGGGAGTGAAACTAATCAGTTAGTGAGGCATGTTGAGCTTGAAGCTAGTTTTCAGTGTCACAAAGGTAGCTCTCTTTGTACCCAATAAGGTAATCGAGCTAAGTTAAGCTGCACATGTAATATGCTTCAGAGGAGGTTATTTTCATATTCAGCTCTAAAAAGCACTCTCAGCTGAGGGAAAACATTTCATATGCAAGGCCACGAAGGCCAAGTCCACTTGGAGGCTGCATGTGTAATTAAGCATTGTAGTGTCGTGTCTTGCTGCAGGTCATGGGACAGAGCCCTGTTATTTTGTCCCTCTCTTATTTACGTCCTTCAGATCCAAGCGACCTCTCACATGCCCATGGGAGCAGAAGCTGTAACACTGACCTTACACTCAGCTGCGCATGCATTCATTTGAAAATTGGGGGGCAAAATTGAGGATATGGTACAATGTCTCTTACCTGGAGCATATAACTGTCATTTTTCTTTATTCCAATTTTTTATATCTTTGAAGCCATTTACTTGATTGATTTGCACTGTTTTAAATAATATCATGTGCCATTTTATAAAAAGCTGTTTAAAAAATAATAATACTAATAACACCTGCAAACCTGTGGTTTCTACAAGCATCCAAAAATGCTGTCAGAGATCAAATATTTTAGGAACTGAATAGAGGTGGGAATCACCAGACACCTCGTGATACGATGTTATCACACTGCTTCACTTACTATTTCATATGATTGCACTTTTTAACATTTTGAAATATGCTGAGTATTGCTGTAACATTTATTATGGTTTATCACCTGTTCTTTCAACAGCAGATTTCATCCTCGCAGTTAAACTTCAGTGTCTGTTTTATCTAAGATAACGTTATCTCCCTTCATTTATTTATTTAGTTTTTCCTCCCAATAGACTGTCACCTGTACAACACTGGCTTGAAAGTCAGGCGTAAGTGGCGTCGTAAGTCGCGGTCAGTCTGGTATCAGTCTTATATCAGACCCCATTCAACTGCAGGCAGATATCATTCTGCAATTGAATGGGGTCAAGTTGGCAATAACATGGAATCTGTTCCTGATAATACAACAGTAAAGTGTGATAAGTGGTTGAAAATCACACACGTTTTGCACTAAAGATAGAAATATTTACACATTCAGCAGAAATTTAACTGACATTGATACTCAGTGGCCTTCCTGTACTATAGGAACATAATCAGCTGGCAGTCAAGTTTTGCTCATTGACTCATTCAGACTGATGGCAGCATGTTGGCATCTGTCTGCGTTTATAAATTAGACTGCAGTTATTGTCAAACCTTCAACAATCTCTCTGAGTGATTCCAGTCAGGTCAAGTCAGACTGACCAGGCAACCTGTTCACTCACCTTTCGATCTAAAGTCATTGTGAGTGTGTAAGACTCTCACGCTCTGGGCAACCCTTATTTATTTTTTACTTGTGTGACTGAGCCATTAGCTTGCTGTGAATTAGGACGTAGCTTTTTGAGTTGAGCTGATTTAATGTAAGTTGGCTCGACTAACATTATCTCAGGGTTTTGGTGCATGAGATTAGCCCTGTTGTTTGTAGTATTCCCAGAGCATTTATATTTATTTAATAAATATCATTTTAATGTCGCCCCACAAATTATCGCTCCAAATGTGTATGAATGTAGTTTTGTTTAGTCATCCTGGCTGTGAGAGAGTTGTGTCTTTGTTCTTTTTGTTATGAATATTAAAGTCTGCGTAGGTTTGCTTTCTCGTTTTAAAAAATTCTGTTACTAAGTGAATTTTATCTTCCCTTGCTAAGGTGGAGGAAGTCTTTCCTTGTGAGCTTGGTTTTCTGTGTGCCTGTGATGGGCATGATGACCTACATGATTATTATGGATCACCAGATGACAGTTTCACATCATCACAACAATACGGCAGAGGACCGCAACCACTACCACTCCACCATGTTTCTGGAGAGACAGCTGCTCCCAGGCCTCTCCATCATGAACCTCCTCTCCTTCCTGTTTTGTGTGCCAGTACAGGTAAATCACAGGGATAAACTTCACTCACAGGAAACATGATAGGGAACTTTTAGTAGTAGTAGTCGTAGTAATAGTAGTATTAATTTTTGCCCTCAGGAGAGAAAAGTTGTGGAGTCATATTAATGGTTTCTGTTTTGTTTTTTGTCTCTCCTTAGTTCATTGGAGGTCGCTACTTCTACATTCAAGCCTGGAAAGCCTTGAAACACAAGTCTGCTAACATGGATGTGCTAATTGTTCTGGCCACTTCCATAGCCTTCACCTACTCATGCGTCGTCCTAATTGTGGCAATGGCGGAGAAGGCAAAAGTCAATCCCATCACGTTCTTCGACACACCGCCTATGCTCTTTGTCTTCATCTCTCTGGGACGCTGGCTGGAACAGATAGCCAAGGTTTAGCTCATTATATAATATCTGTGACATTTCAAGTAACTTTACTTTTTTGAAAAGTCTGCAAATCAATACACGTGTATAAAGTCAAATTGTTTTATGTGCCGTCTTCCAGAGCAAGACTTCTGAGGCTTTGTCCAAACTGATGTCTTTACAAGCCACTGAGGCCACAGTTGTCACTCTCGGCAGTGATAATTCAGTTCTCAGGTACTCCTAGTTCTCTACCCTCACCTTTCACATGTTGACTTGGTTTTAAATGACAACATAATGAAATGTTTGCGGTTAGAGTACCTGTTGAAATAGACAACAGCATAACAAAAGGTGTATAAAAACACAGCAGGGGAATTTCCAGAGTTAGTGTCAGATTTAATTGACAATTTTGATCTTGTGTGTCTTCTAACAGCCTTCCCTAAACAGTCTAGTATCATTATTATTAATAATCTTACTATTTTTTTCAGTGTCAAAAATGAATTTGTTTTTATATTGTAGTAATACTGTTTGACATTATTTTATGTTTGTGTGTTGCAGTGAGGAGCAGGTGGATGTGGAGCTGGTTCAGAGGGGTGATATAGTCAAAGTCGTTCCTGGGGGAAAGTTTCCAGTCGATGGGAGGGTCATTGAAGGACATTCCATGGCTGATGAGTCCCTCATCACAGGTTGGTCGTAATTAATTGTAGGACCTGTATCTATACATGGACTGGTGCTGGATGTCTATAAACAGTTGTTAGAAGGTTGCTTACACTCATCGTGGGCATGAATCTCATGGTCATTTGGGGCTTTTAATCATTTCTTTGAAATGTTATTTTTCTAGGGTGGAATGATTGTACAGGATACATCTTTCATTACTTTAAAAAGACAAGAATTTGGTTCATAAGTTTATATTTATTTGAGATTTTCTCTCATCTATAATTAATATTTAGTTCTTTCAGCCAGTTGCACCTCACCAGATGCTTTTGGTAGCCATCAACAACCTTCCTGGACACTCTTGGCAGAATTGGTAGAGTTAATTTAAATTAGTTTGTTTCTTGGCATAGACCTGACTTTTAAACATAATCCCCAAATTTTTAATAGGGTTGAAGTTGAGACTTTGAGAAAAACAATTTCAGAAGCTTAATGTTAGCCTGCTTCATTCATTCCAGAAGCAGTTTTGTTGTGTGTTTCTGGCTGTTGCTTTCAGGGGAAGGTGAAGAATTCAGAGGTAGTCCTCCTTTATTGTTATTTTATTATTATTACGTGACATCCACTGACAACAAAACAGCCCAGAGCATGATGCTACCATCACCATGCTTGACAGTGTTCTTAGATTTGAAAGCCTGTTGTCAGGGTGGTCAAATAGCTCAGTCTTTGTCTTGTCTGACCTTAAAACCTTTCTCCAGAAGGCCAAAAGCATCTGGTTGGAGTGCAACTTGCTATGGGAACCAAACCAAATATTAGTAGGGGTGTTTTGTTTATTTTTTTCTTATCTGTACTGCAGTTTGTTGACCAGCTGTTGCTTTATGACTTCAGGTGAGGCCATGCCAGTGACAAAGAAGCCCGGGAGCTCGGTGATTGCAGGCTCCATTAACCAGAACGGCTCTCTGCTCGTCAGTGCTACACATGTTGGCATGGACACCACGCTGTCTCAGATTGTCAAACTAGTGGAGGAGGCTCAGACTTCAAAGGTGAATTACATGGTTTGGCCTGTGCACTGTATATACCAGCTTTGAGAGTAATGCTGTACAAGTGTTTACGTCTTTACTTTGTATTTTTAGGCTCCCATCCAGCAGTATGCAGATAAAATTAGTGGCTACTTTGTACCCTTCATTGTTGGCATATCTGTGCTTACCCTGATCGCCTGGATCATCATTGGCTTTTTGAACTTCTCTCTAGTGGAGATGTACTTTCCTGTGAGTTCTTTTCCTTTTTACTTCAGTTTTATGTCGTTTTTATGAATTGGAAAGAAAAACTAACATTTCCTTCACGCAGGGTTACGACAAATCCATTTCCAGAACTGAGGCAGTGGTTCGCTTCGCCTTCCAGGCCTCCATAACCGTGTTATGCATCGCCTGTCCCTGTTCCCTTGGCTTGGCAACCCCGACAGCTGTCATGGTGGGCACAGGGGTCGGAGCCCAAAATGGCATCCTGATAAAGGGGGGAGAGCCACTTGAGATGGCGCATAAGGTGTGTTAATGATGATTTTCTGACACCTCTGTGTTAGCCAGGTGGTTATATATGAGAGAGCATCTGTCAGTTTTAACACATTGAATAGCTCTGGTGTCCTTGCTTCTAAATCACATTCATGCAGATAATAGAATAGATAATTAAATACCATAAGACATTAAAATCTCTTTTTATTATCCTGCACTGTTTAAGTAACTATTTGGAAAGAAAACAATCATACGTTTAAATTATGTCTGAACAAAAACTAATAGAAAGGGAAACACACAAAGAAATAAAATTAGATTTATATAAATGCAGACAGATATCAGATCGGTGAGACTGAATGCATTAAATTTGATTTATCCGTACAGCCACATGTATGCACTTTTTCGATTACGTGACATGCATAAAGCAGCTATTTAGTGATTTATTTATTTATTGCCATCATCTAAAATGAGCTTTTTAGACCTCACAAATGCATTTGCTGTATTTTTGTTTTAGTGGGTTATTTTCACTTCTCAGGTATGATCCTCCGGAGAACCAGCCTATTCATTTATGTTTTCTGTAATGGACATTTGTTTTTGGTCTATATCTTTTGACTTATTTGAGCTACCCTACTAACTCCTGATGTACTAAATAAAGGACATCCTGGGTTTTCCAGTGATGTCTCATGTGTTTGGGTGGCCTCTTTTAGCTCCAAAGAGGAAGGAAATCACAAAAATGTTCAATGGGAAGATCCTTTTTTTCCCCTCAGTTTTCAGGAGGTTATCAGGGTATTATCATCACCCTGTTATGTCTGTGAATGCGATAACTCGAATGAGGAGTTTTAAATTCATGCCATAGGTTTATCTACAAAAAATCTCAGTTTACAGTCTCTGTGACCGCAACCTCAAGGTCAGAGTTCTCTGAGAACAAGGTGCTGTAGGATTTTGAAATTGATACAATAGGTATATCTACTAGAAGCCTGAAGGGTAGCACTGGGGGCACCAGTATTTTTAAGTTTGTAGTTTTGTTTCATGAATTGGAATGATTTGTTTTTCCACGTCTGTTATTGTCACACACACAAAAAAAAAATCCCATCTCCTACTTCAATTGTTAAAAAATACTTCAAAAATCTTAAAGACTGTTAAAGATGAGACGCATGAATAAATAATTAAATTCTCAATGCTGGAGGTGATAAACTTCTTTTATATTTAGATATAATTTCTGGGGTCACAAAGTAAATAACTTATAATATTATCTTTCATATGCAGGTTCAGTCTGTGGTGTTTGACAAGACCGGCACCATTACATACGGGGCCCCAAAGGTTGTTCAAGTAAAGATCGCGGTGGAGGGGAATAAGATGCCTCGCTCCCGCCTGCTGGCTATTGTAGGCACAGCTGAGAACAACAGTGAACACCCGCTGGGAGCCGCTATTACCAAATACTGCAAACAGGTTGGCCTTTCATCAGATTTGACCCCACAGTGAGATGAATGATAATCTACAGTATGTATATGTGGAAGATTTTGATCCATTTTTATTTGCGGCAGGAGCTTGGCACAGAGTCTCTTGGCACGTGCGTGGACTTTCAGGCGGTGCCAGGCTGTGGCATCCGATGTCAGGTGACCAACACGGAGAATCTGCTGAAGCAGTTGGACAGTGACAGCGAGGACAACAACCAGCGCAACAGTGTCCTAGTCCAGATCAGCGACAGCCGGACATGCACCAGCTCCCATCCACTCATCATGGACCCACAGCCGCAAAGTATGTTTGGAAGTGCATTTCTACTGCACAATTACAGTTGCTGTAAAGTTGTGTTTCACTTGTTTTTATGCCTTCTTGCTGTTGTTTGCAGGCCTGGTTCAGACAGCCACCTATGTAGTCCTGATTGGGAACAGGGAGTGGATGAGGAGGAACTGCCTGCAAGTCAAACCTGAAATCGATGAAGCCATGATCGAGCACGAGCGCAGAGGACGCACTGCTGTTCTGGTGGCCGTAGACGGTGAGTAGCGATGTTAAAATTTACTCCCTTTTCTCTTTTCACTCACTTTTTGACTGCTTGAAATGTAAAAACATTTTTTTCTGTGCATAGACCTACTGTGTGCAATGATAGCCATAGCAGACACAGTGAAACCAGAGGCTGAGTTGGCGGTCCACACGCTGACCAACATGGGTCTGGAAGTTGTGCTGATGACTGGAGACAACAGCAAGACAGCTCGGGCTATTGCTGCTCAGGTAAGCAAAGCAGACGAATGAAGAGCTAATTAATACTGATGCTATCGTTAGACTTTTGTTACTAGATGGTGAAGTTGTAACAGAGATGATGGCTTAGATTTTTTGCTTTTCTGCTTTAATGTCATATTAAGCTGGAAACCCAACACGTGTTTGATTTCTGAGCTTATCATTCTGCTTTTTGTCCACCAGGTCGGCATCAGGAAAGTGTTCGCTGAGGTGCTGCCCTCCCACAAGGTGGCCAAAGTGGAACAGCTGCAGCAGGCAGGAAAGAGGGTCGCCATGGTGGGTGACGGCGTCAACGACTCGCCCGCTCTGGCCATGGCTGACGTGGGCATCGCCATAGGAACCGGGACAGATGTAGCCATAGAGGCCGCAGATGTTGTGCTGATCAGGGTGAGAATCTGATCCAACAAAGGTGTCTGTTTTGTAACATGAAAGCAGCGCAGATGATATTTAGCATGATGTGAATCACATGCAGACGTAGGCGACTGCATCACAGCAGACACAGAGGTCACCAGTGACTCTCCAACTACAGAAACAAAAATCGAACATAAAAAAACCTTGTAGCATGAAATAAAAACGGTTGATCTGTAAAAACCTGAGTAAACCAGATGCTTTGTTAACTTGGTGTGTATTTATTTATTTATTTATTTTTTAATCCTTTGGATTTTACTTAAAGCATTTAAACTTTTTCACCTTTTTGCCACAAATTGCTATTAACGCCCTCCTCATTCACCCAGTGTTGTTGTCTTGTCTGCAGAATGACCTGCTGGATGTGGTCGGCAGTATTGACCTCTCGAAAAAGACCGTCAAGAGGATCAGGATCAACTTTGTCTTCGCTCTTATCTACAACCTGGTTGGAATTCCTATTGCTGCTGGTAGGTTCTTTGGGGGGCTGAATGCAGAGTGAGGTCATCCACTTTCACTTTGAGCTCAGTGGAAATACGAACCTCATCTATTTACAGGGGTGTTCCTTCCCATCGGCCTGGTGTTACAGCCGTGGATGGGCTCGGCTGCCATGGCGCTGTCATCCGTCTCTGTGGTTTTGTCCTCACTTCTACTCAAATGGTAATGAAATATTTGGGGTTTTGTTGAAGTATTTTGTGTCCCCTGTGTGCTTCCCTTTTGTGTTAATTCATAAAAATCTCTGTCCACTTTATCCCCTTCATCTATATGTAGTTACACTAAACCCACTGCAGAGAAGCTGGAGGCCAGACTGGGTACCAGCAGGCGGCAGGGCAGCCTGTCTGACGTCAGCGTCCACATCGGCATGGGCGAGATGCGTCGCCCGTCCCCCAAACTCAGTCTGCTAGACCGCATCGTCAACTACAGCCGAGCGTCGATCAACTCGCTGCGCTCAGACAAGCATTCGCTCAACAGCTTCGTGCTCAGCGAGCCCGACAAACACTCACTACTGGTCGGGGAGGCTGCGAGCCATGAGGATGACTTGTGTTGAATCTGAGAAGCTTACAATAGAAAGTGCATTTATTCAAGGCTGGGCCATGCTAAGCCAAAAGGGTTACATTGAATAATGGCCCTTCCATCTGCTGTAGGTACCCTCAGGGCAGCACTGTTTACGTGAAGAAAGCTTGCATGTCCCTTGTTTCCTTTTAGCTCAACCAGCTGATCACATTCTTCAGACTATGATGAGATGTGTTTTGTTGAGGTTACCGCCCTTGGAGACACTCTTAGAGAAACCAATTGACACTACGATCCACAACTCTCCCGTGTCAGCTTCTTCAGAGCCATGAAGCAGGTGCCACATCCAGGAAGCAGAGCTGTGATCATCGTTGCAACTTTACAATCTTGAACATCTATCCAAAGACATTTAAACAGTGGTGCCCTTCCTAAGAGTGGACACAGTAGAGTTTTATTTTAGTTAATCTTCCTTAAATGGAAAAGTGTTGTATAATTATATTCCAAACTATTTATACTATTATTTATCTATTTTTTTCACTACATCAATGTAAAACATGAAGTTCTTGAATCCAAATGTAAATTATGATTTTGATGTTCCCAAAAAAAATGTGTGATTGCTCAGAAAGTAATGCATAAAAACTTTATAACAAGCTGCAAAAGGGATTAAGCAAAACTAAGGAGTGAGATGTGAATGTCAGTGTTACCTAAAGTGCCAGTTGAAGTGCCACCTGGCAAAGTCCAACACATTCCAAAGATAGCAGCATTCAGAGGTTATCTTGGACTTGATCTTCACAAAGTGTGAGCAGAGGTCTGCTGAAGGTCGATTTAAGCTCTAGTTTCAGCATGTGTCAACTCGCTCCAGCTGTAGTCAGTCATCTGTCAATGTATGTGAAGATTATTCGCTGTTGCAGTGAAGCAGAAGTTGTTACATGGATTATGATGTTCTTGGATGTCTTTATGAGTTGTTGCAATTAGGCTTGTGTTTTGAAATGGCTGAACTCTAAATGCCGTCGTGTCCTTCCTTGTGTCTACAATAAGCAAGGTTTTGTTACTGTTCTTGTGCGTTTCTGTCGTTACTGCAAGGCTGTCACCTTCTCAGCTTTTTTCTTTCCTTTTTAATAGGATTGATGCTGTTGCACAAAGAGACTCAGCACGAACAGAGTAAACACAGCTGTGTCCCAGCAGTCTGCCAAACAAGTTACTGAGAAGCAAACGCTGAAGAATAATAGTAATAGTTCAGTACTATTTAGATCTCACCAGATCTGAGGAGGATACTGAGCAGCCACTGCTGTTGTGAATCATTAGAAAACAGGTGAGCTATTTTGGCTTCCCAATTATATCTCTCTTGCTTTTCCTCCTGATGATAACATCAGCACGTCCTGCCGCTTCCCCATGATGCACTCTGGTCTGGTCAGTTCTGCCAGTATGCTGTTTTTGTGCAATGCCTTTTACAAGTGTCCATAAGGCCTCAGATATGTGTCCATGTTTGCGCGTTCTTCTGAACATTGTGTGCCTTTTAGAATAAAATTGCTTTTGTAACATCACGTTGCTGTTTTTGCTTTACACCACTAGATGGCACTGTGGATCAACAAAGACCCTCGCTGTGGGATTTTATCAAGTTTATTTCATCTGGTTAGTCAAAACATTACATCACCCCAGTGTAACAATCAGAAAACATTCTTTGTCACAGTATTTTAAAATTTTTTAATGCAAGCTATAAATGACTTCCTCTCGAGTTGATTCGTCTCGCTTTGGCTGTGTTGAAATTTCATTTGATTTGGTAGATTGAATTTTCTTAATTGTTAGAGTTAATTGATCAAGCACGGACTGAAATCGGTGTGGTCAGGGAACTGAACAGTTTAACAAGTTCTAAAAATGTGCAGCATTTGGAAATCTGCTACAACATTGTGCTTTTCTAGACACACCGCAAACAGCTGGATTTGGAAAGTGCTACATTCAGTCACCATGAACACTAGAATAACAAATTTCACTTCAAATAAACTGGAGAGAACTCCGAGGCGTCTCTCTGAAAACACTGAAAATCTAGAATTGTACTTTTACAGCGATAAATTCAAAGATTACAGAGTGTTAAACATTAAAAACACCTCACAGAAAAAAATCACATCATATGGGAAGGAGTCTGTAAAACTTTCAAAAGCATTTCATTTTTGTTGAATGCACACTGGGTTCTAAAAACACATTTGAGTTGGGTTAAAGGTGTGAGTTTTGTTGCTTTGAATTAATCTTTGTTTTTTGTTTTTTACCCCACTCATCATTTTAGAAATGCCCGGTGATGAGCTTGGTATGGCACCAGATGTGAGTTCACAGCAGTTTACAGAAGCATTCTTTTAGACACAACAGGTTAAGCCAACTGTGTCCAAACACGTGTGTTATCTGAATCCTGACTGCAGAACAAAAGTACAGTGTGTGAAATGTACCTGCCTTATCAGCTCGCTTGGCTTGAACTTGGTCATGGCATGTGCTGATATGACTGATAAAAGATAAAATAAAAGGGGGCGCTGGAGGTCTTTGCTGCAGGTATCTTTTTGGCGGTGAGTTTATGCATTCCTCAAACTCACCGGACTCGAAATGTGTCACTGTTTGAAGTCTTCAAAGCAGGCAGAATGTTAGCGAGATGAACCATTTAGGTGTGGCGTTGACAAATAGCATCCATCAGAAGTACTAACATCTATATCTGACACTCTAAATGCATATAACGATGTAAAAACACCTCGAGAACATTGAGAATCTTCCACATCAGTTTAAAATCTGCCACTTTGTCTTGTTGTAATCAGATCTCTCATACTAGAATTGGGCTTGGTGGAAGTGAGAACCAGCGTATTTTTCCTGAAATGATTGATATGAATTTAACATTTATTGTCAGTGTTCCTGAACGCAGCCTCTGTGTCACTAAAGAGGCAGAAAAATACTTTTCAACAAGCCAGAGTGGTTTGTTCACACGTGTCTGGCAAGTAGAATAAATAGAACAATAAACACTGATTATTCAGACATGAAATAGCACCATGCTGGCCTATTACAACATCCCATTTTAAAGGGTGTATCCCTGGAGAAGGCTTGTTTAGTATCACTCATTTGGCAGGTGAATCAAAGTGAATACCAGGAGGTTGAAATCCTTGACAGAGGTTTAAAAAGTACAGATTTGGCAAATGTAATCAGATCTGACTAGTCAGAATAAAGACCAGAAAAAAGAAAAACTGCTGGGCAGACAGATGTGACAGTGGTTTCATGGCAACATAAGATCAACAAGTCACAGACTTTAAAGTAATAAAAACATATGGCACAGAAGAAAACTTTACGATGGGCCACTAAACATCTGTCGAGATAAACATCAAACTTTTCATCCCGCTTGGAGAACATCTTCAGCAGTTTCAGTAAAATCTACAATCACACTGACAAACGTGAACAGCTCATTACAAAGAGGCTGACAGCGAGAGAGAGTCCTCAGATATCCATCTGGATCGGTGGAGGTGAGGAGAGAAAAACTTAACTTTGGCACACTGAATGAGGAGAGCTGGCAGAGACGTGAGGACCGAGCCTGCAGCTGTGTTATGGCAGTGTTCGGATGAGGTTGGGCGGTGATGGGGGAGGGGTTGCACACACTCATAGCCCTTTGTTGAAGTAAACCCTCTCCACTCCTGGGTGGCTGGCACGGATTTTCTCCTGCAGCTCTGGCTCCAAGCGGCTGACTGACATAGAGCTGGATTAGAGGGCAAAAAAAAATAAAAGGGGTTAATGGGTCAAATGCATACAATGTGGGCATGTAATGCAACCTTTTGGGCAGAAAAAGACTCATGCACACTCTGCATATATTCACATAATAATAAGACTATTTACTAATAACTTCAAAATGGTTCACTCACCTTTTCTGAGGGAATAAAGCACAGCAGAGTGGTGTGGCAAACACAAGGCTGAAAAACAAGAAACGGAAATGATGAACTCACATGTTTTTAAATTGAAGACCTCTCAAGCTCACTGAGATTCAAATTTGCAAATTTTTGGTAGATACACCAATGGTATCAATTTAAAGCTCTTATGTTGCTTGGTTCTTGAGTTATCGCATTTGCAAACTTACGTGTCCACACCGCCTGGCCAGGTGATAACAATGCCCCATCAGCTTATTATAGATGAGTGGTAACAAAAGCCCCCCAAGAACTACATCTCAGACTCTGCAGGCCTCAGTCAGCATGTTAAATTTAAGAGGTTCATGACAGCACAATTAGAAAAAGACTGAACAGGTATGGTATGTTTGGACAGGCTTCCAAGAAAAACCCTGTTCTCTTTAAAAAGAACATGGTAGCTTAAGTTTGCAAAGTTGCATCTGAACAAACCTCAAGCTTTCTGGAGCAACTCAACCACAACATACCAGCACACCTGATACCAACTGTCAGGCAGGATGGTGGAGGGCTGATGATTTGGAGAGCCTGTTTTGCAGCATCAGGTTGTAGAAACCCTGCAGTCACTGAGTTAACCGTGAACGCATCTGTATACCAAAGTGTTCTAGAGTCAAATGCTAAAGCTTGGCCTAAACAGTACAGAAGTAAGCACAGAAAAAAGGTGCAATGGCCGAGCCAAAGATTGACTGAAATACTGTGGCATTGTGGCTTTAATGAATGCCTGCAAACCTGAATGAACTGAAGCAACGCTGTAAAGAAGAATGGACCAAACTGTTTACATAAACTCACACATTTAAACAGACACACTGCTGTGATGGTGGGGGCTTCTATAAAACATGGTTATCATTTCAAATAATGATGTAAATGTCCACTTATCGGGAGCTTATTGAGGGGAAATACTGATATCAGTCTGATACAAATACAAGTGCTGGTACTGAAATTATTGGCATTTAGATCAATCTGCCCACCTATAATCTATAACAGGGGTCTCAAACTCGCGGCCCGGGGGCCAAAATTATTTGAAATTTAAAAAAACAAATAAGACACTACATTTTCGGAAATATTTGTGGGTGTTTTCTTGTTTGGTTCGTTGTTTTTTTTTACTACTTGAACACTAAAGTGGCCCTCCAATGAGATGACAGTGGCAGCAGCGGCCAACCAGTCATTTAAGTTTGAGACCCCTGCATTCTAGCCTGCATTCTATCAGAAGGCCACCAGATGGCGATAGCTCTGAATTTAGAAATCTCCATGAAAAGCTTTCATTCTTGACCTCTTGTGAACACTGCTGAGTTTATGGGATGAATCACTTCTTCAGGGGCACATCATATAAAAAAATGAAACCTATTCTGTAAATCTTGGTCGTACCATGTTTCAAAATGGAGGATTACCTAAGATATGGAAATCACACACTCATGAGCTAACTAGCTATCAATCAGAGCCAGAGTCCGTGTCACATCCATTTACTGGCAACCAAGATGGCAGCGACAAAAACGTTCATCTCGAAGCTTCAAAATGGGACTTCAGAAACCAACAGGTGACGTCACACCTTCAATTTACGAGGGGCAGCCAAGAAGAAAGTCTGCATAAACGGAGGGCAAATACACTATCTGTAAATGTGTTGAAGCACTGATGAACACCCAGCTGAGGTGTACTGTAATTTAATCCATGTGGGTGCAGAAACATCTGCGCGTTATTTAAGTAATAAAGCATATAATTACACTTCCATTACACATTATGGAAGTGAAATAGCATTCTCCTAAAAGGAGCCTGCTTCCCCATTTTTGTGGATTAGCTTGCAGAATGTGGTCCTGATCACAGTCATGTGAGTTACACGTGACTTTAACTGGTCACACTCAGGGCTCGTGAGGCAACGCCGAGTAGGAAGCATAAAGTGCAAAGCTGGGATGATGTGCAAGTCATCTTTAAAGAAGAAAAAAAAGGAAGCAGCAGATTCAGTTTCATATGAAAAATAATTGAGTTACTGAGCCACACACAGGCTAAAGCATCTTTATATCGTTATCCACTAAGCTAACAAATTTAATGAGGGCATTTTATTAGGGGCATTACATTACACTGTAAATGGAAGCATTTATCATCAGTGTGATCTTATATTATGATTGTGGGGTGTTTGTAGTAAAAAGAAGACTGCCCATGATGGTGAACGTATCAGGTGAACTATCTCTGGCAACTCACCAGAATCCCACCAGGCCGACTTGAATAGGTGCACTCATCCATGGGAACCTCTGAAAAAGGCCAGGCAGAAAAAAATGAATGAGAGACACAAAAGCGGCAGAGAATTCCCATCCGAGAGCGGCCTCATGCACTCAGGGCTTTTCGTCTCTCTAATGTGTGATTATAAAAGGGAGCCAGGCAGTTAATAATCGTCTAACTTGCTGACATTTAATGCAACAAATGCATTTCTCAGTTTTTGTCTTAACTCGTGTGCTTACCCTCAGAAAGGCCTTCTTTTCCAAATGGTTCATTAAAAATGGGGGAATAGCTGAAAAGAGAGCAAAATGGATTGTATTTCTGAAATTAATAATAATATCTGAGGCCAGATGTTAAAGTGAGAAAACACTTCCATACCCATTCCTGGAGAAGCCATGAGAATCCTGGAAACCACAACCTGAGAGATCGCCTGCTGCGCAGCCTTAGATGACTCTCCTAACCTGTTGTCATTTTCATCCGTTATAGGTATACCATGCTGAAGTTCTCTGAAGACAACAAGCAAAACTGGTTACAGTTCTGGAGATAGATGAGTGTGAATGGTGAATACTGTGCATAATATGCATGGAAATGCACAAGAGCTCCTGCTGAAGAACCTCGAAACTGAAATGAAATACAGCAACAGCTGGGAAATAAAGTGGATGAAGAGGCTGTGTAATGCATCTTACTTCCATAAATTAAATGTCGGGAAACCTGTTTTAAATGAAAACAACTGAAGTTTTCTTATAAAAGTGAAAACACTGATTGCAGTTTCACTGCATGCTGTAGACTCTGAACAGTACATGTATGCATGTATCATGTCATGGGGACTCCACACAGATGAACGAACTCCCCGTTCTTCACATTAATAAATCAGAAACAGCGATGAGCAGACACATATTTATGATTTCATTCAAGTATGGAAATCTGAATGTATGACCTGAAAACACAGAACAATGACACCTTATAGTAGACTACACATTTTCAGTCATTAACTAGTTGCTTATTAGCATTTATATCAGTAACCTTTTTGCACTTCTTAGCACCTTTGTCTGCACGACAGCCCATTAGGTTTTCCATCAGTAGCCTTCTACTTACTGCTTACAGATACTACGCATGAATATGATCTTAACAGACTTTCCTATGCAAATAATACCAAAAAATATCTTTTAAACTGAGAACATGTTCACAGTTCTATAGTGAAGTCTGGGCCTGATTATCCAATGGTGTAGAGGGGGCCATGCAAGAGGCAAAACCCACCAAAAGCTTAACATAATTTTATTTTCTTAAACTTTATATCATGAAAACATATTATCAAAAGCGTGGAGAGATTATTTTTTATCACAACAAAATGATATCATTGGTAGAATACAGTAGTGCAGTAATAGTAGTTTCTCCCCTGCACTACAGAGATTAGCAGTCACTCCCAAACTCAGCTAGCTATCCTGCATACAGAACTTACAAAACAAAGGAAACAAGGAGAAGTCGAGGTATCAAATGAAAAAAAGCGAATGTGCAAGTTTTAGGAAAATTCCCATTTCTTGTTCAACATATTCAGAAGGAAAGAAAATAAATGGCTCTTAAGTTTGAAGTTGCTGAGACTTTAAAGCAGGGTGACACCCAAGTAGCAGCACCTCACAATCACAGTGGATTTATGATCTGAAACTCTGATTGGATCCAAATAAAGAAACCAGGTGGGCCTCATCAGTGAAAAACCTGCTGCAAGCATCCAGGAAATATTTCTGCTTTCCCTGCATTATTATTTTTTTCCAAAAAAGAGAAAAAAAAACGTTATAACGATTCCTTTTATAATTAGAGACATCCCAAATGTGTGCTTTTCCAGAGAAAAGCTTTCTGAGCTCTGCTTATGCATTAATTACTGTTTTAATACCCATCCAGGAGCAGGGCTGTGAATAAGAGCAACAGACAGAGGGAGAGACATTAAAAATAGCATTGTCCTTATAAAAACATGAAACAGCTCTGACTGCTTGATTATTCATTATCATTTCAGTAAGGTGCAGTGTTCTCCATTTATAACTATTCCTGTATGACATGTCTAATGATTGAAGAAAGGAAAACGAATCATCAGAACATCAAAACAAGCTGAGCCCAGGGTTCGTAACCAACTTGGAGTTTGACACTATTTAACACACATGAAACTTCCCTGCTCTTCTCAACTTGTCAATTCATTATAGCACAAAAGTACTGCAGTTAGGAGAACTCAGGACAGTTTAAATAATGTCATCAAGTCAGTGTGTCTCTTTATCTTTAGTATACATATTGCATTAAGAGTGGATGGACAGATGGACAGACCAGTGATCTTTACCTTTGTCGCATCAGCGGGATGTTGATACAGTTAGCAGCAGCTACAGCAGCAAATGGAACAAACCGTCCGATCAGAGGTGAAACGTGCTGCAGCAGGAGGAAAGGAGGAAGCTCAGATGTAAACATAGCTTGAAGAATTCACACCAATATCTCAGATGCTTTACAGAAAGGCCTTTCTGCCACAAAGTCCAAATAAAAGCTTGCATGACAACATGATTACTGAGCGTGATGCTCTAAACAACATGGGCTTTCAGTGAGAAACAATTAATGTGTGGCTAACTTCATGCCAGCACCCCCACGTGTCTGAAGTCAAAGCATTAATAGGAGATGTAGGATGGGGTTAGATGAACTGATACCTTTGTTAGTGCATTTAGTCCTAGAGCGGTGGCAACTGCCCCCGTGGTGGCAGACACATAAGCTGTGCCAAGCTGACTGCGAACAAAAGAGGCACCGGTCACGTCAAACAAACAAAAACCACCGTCCACACCAGAACTGTTAAATTAAAGGGTTAATATGTGCCGGCATCAGCGCCAAAGCAGCTGCCTCTTACCCGACCGTTATGGGAGCGTCACCACTCCTGTTGGTGTAATTCACTATTGCGTTGAAAGACTGATTGATCCACTGCCAGAACAGCACAGCAGGAGTTGTCCTGTAAATTGAAAATACAGTTTTAAATCATTAAAAATGTGGATTACTGTGTAAACAGATATTTGTACTCCCCTGTGTAGGAATGCCATCATCCAAACAAGCATCAATAACAATGGCTCCTTCTATACAAGCAAAAACAGCGATGCTGCATGTGCTACACCGGCCCTGTGAAACTTTAGCAGCAAAATTTAAACCAGCATGTTTGAATTTCCCTCGATGACATGCTCTGCTACTTAATAAGAAGCTATAACAGGCTTGGGTGTGGCTGTGACTGTCTGACAATTAACTCGCACATGATCTTACTTGTAAAATGTCATCATGCATCCAGTGATCGTCATGTTCATTGGAACCTGTGCCGACATGCGGCCTATCAGGATCATCTTCTCTCCAGTGTCGGGATGGAAAGCTGAGTCAAAAACATACTTGGCTCTCCACAGTTCATCCTCCGTCAGCCCTGGAGAGACTATACCTTCCCTGCAAGACAGCAAGCGTGTAAAATCATATTACTCGTCTTACAGTGGCACCGAGTTTACAGCCTGTTTCTGAAAAACTGAGCGGGCTGGTTACCTGTAATCAGTGATGATTTTGTGTGCGTGTGCTAGTTGTTCGTTTGTCAGGAGGATGTTCCTGGGATCTGTGACGGTGAAGAAATGTTTAGCCCGACCCACAAATGTGCTCTGGTCCCAGCGGGGCTCCTTGATGTTTATGGAAGTGGATAGCTCGGCTGCCATTTTTATCTGGGGAAACAAAACGTTACAGGTGCAATTTTGCACATGGTGATACTTATCATAGTCGTTTTCGGTTCCACACTTATATTCCTGGACTAGAGCAGAGTGGCTGTGCACGATTCACAGTTTGAAATAATCCTGGGCAGCGATAAAATAGATGGATGGACTGCTACCATGTCTCTGCTATATTTGAACCCTCAAAGTGCTTTCTACCACAAGTCCCATTCACTCATTCACACACACACACGTATCTATGCCTAAGTACTTTCAAACATTCACACACACACTCCGATGAATGCATCTTGGGCAACTCGACGTTCAGTACCTTTTCCAAGGATGTGTCAACATGTGGACCGGAGAAGCTGGAAATTGATTCACCAAGATTCTGATTGGTACACAACCCACTTAATACCACCTTCTAAATGTATTCACTCCCTTCAACCCAACTTCTGATTGGCTTCCCCTGGCAAACAGAAGGTCTGAACAGCAGGTGCATGGGGATGACATCATACACAAAAAAAATTTACTAGCGTTCAGAGCAGTCTAAAGTCTGAGTTAATGCCTCATATGGAAAGGCAGGACGAACAGGTCGAAGCATTTCCAGGAACCTTCTTGTGAAGTAATTATGAAATAATAACACTGAAGTAAAGCTCCTTTTCACATTTACAACGTTTTCAGGAAACTGGCTGAAACTATTCCAGGAATCCAGGGCCCTGCTCCAGCACTCAGCAGAGGAGTTAGCTCCCCTTCGGGCTTCATTTCTCTTGCAGACAAAAGTCAGCCAGGGAGGACTGACGGAGCACAATGCTTCTTTTGCCACGCTGCTAATTCAGCATAATGTGGCTAAGTGAGGGCTGACCTAACAGGAGGACTGCGAAACACCAAATTGCAACTGGGCACACACACACCAACTCCCAGACTGAAAAGCACCCTGCATGTATAGGACAGCTGGGAAAGTGGCATTTTTAACCAAAAGGTTACAAACTGAGTAAAGTCTGTGGCTTTATTTGCATAACTGGGTACTTACTTAAAACTTTATTATATTAATTAGTCTGAAAGCAGACAGAACTGGCTTGCAATGGAAAAACACCAGTGGATGTTTTTTGTGGATGTGCATGCAGCATGCTGTTCCAACCCAGCTTGATCTGGATTTGTTCTTTGCCTCAGATGAACTACTGTGAGAAGGCATGCAGCAGCAATGAACTCGAACTGAAACATGGCTGCTGGATCGGCACTAAATAAGAAATCTGTGCAGTACAGAAAGCATGCTGTCGCTTTAAATTGAATTAAACTCAACGGGGGTTCTCACGAGATGTCAAAAAGCCTTCAGTGGCCCAATAAGACACTAAATTGATACTGGAAATAGGTTAAAGGGCACTTCCTGGCCTCAAACCCCCGAGTTAGGGCGAATAATATGATGCCAAATCAGTAATAAATGCGCTGTGAAAGGAGTGAAGTTTGTACCAACACGGCCTTTGATCCATAAACGCACAGCTGCTTCTGCCCTCACTCTCAGCCAATCAACGGCGGCCTGCGTGGCTACACATTAACCTGCAATTCACAACAACTCCTTACAATCAATTATGTTATTTATCCCACATATTTTAACCCCTGTATCCTTGTCAGCCTGGTATGTGCTACACTAGAAAACGCCGCTCTGTGTGCGTGGTCGCAGGGTAAACATGCCCCCTGAATAGATACGGTTTGTTGTCCAACCCGACGTAGACCAGTTAAATCTGGACTGTAACTGGAGGTGTTTCTGTGATCTGAAGAAGAAAAAAAAGGCGCCAAAATCTTCCCCTCAAAACAATGAAAATCAAGGTGCGACCGTTTTAAAAATGCCAAATTAGCCACTACATCTGTCCAGCCCGTTAATTGTCCAGCTGTGCGCCCCAGATTCAACTAGTATCAGCCTGCCACATCCACACACCAGCAGTGGGCTTCCCAAGGAGCAAAAAGCTGTCTGATCACTGCTTGACACGTCGGACACACAAAGCGCACACGGCACAAAGCTGTCGGTCCATTTTGGGAAACGAGCACAGGTTACTTACTGCACTGTGGTCTCCGGAGGTCCGCAAGAGGAGTCCCTGAAAGGCTGCGGCCAGCTAATTTTCAATGCAGCAGTGTCAGCTCGGCCGGAGGGCGCACAGGAACCGCGAGGGGCTTTACCGACAAAATAAAAGCCCTGCCTCGCTTATTACTAGGGAAAAACATCTTATAATGACAGGAAAAAACACCCAGTGATGATCCAATCTTCCGCAAAGCAGCAAGCGCTGTGATCAGCAGTCTGAGGGGAGAAACTGAGCTGCAATCCGCCAAATCCTTTAAATCATGCTTTTATTTTTAGCACTACATCCGCCAGTGCTCTGCGAACTATCGCTACATTGATTTTACAGGCAGTAAATAATTAATATCTGTTAAAACTTGGAGGATTTCCACACATGCACGTGTAATAAACTGATATTAATAGTGGTCCATGACATGTGGAGGAAAATTAAAGCAAACGAGAGGTTATTTGGTTAATATCAGAAATGCATAATAAAAGTAAAACATCATGCTGCAAACAATGCCCTACCTTTTTCATGTTAAAAAGACTGTGCAAAAATCCTGTATTAGAAATTAAATAAATGAGAAAAACAGATGTTAAAATGACCAGTTTACTGCAAACAGTCCACTCACAATAAAGCTCATTATCAGTGTCTGAGCTGATCACCTGCACCGATTTTGAGTGTCTGTTTCCATCTAGTGGTCACTCCTCGGGAATAATGTTATAAGCTGTACAAAAGGGGAAATAAATGACACAGCAACTCCAGTTTTAATTTTTTTTTTATAGCTGTGAGTGCAAAACATTAAGTTATATTATTATTTTTATTTATTTTACATCTGATGCCATTTGTAGCAGTATTGCCTAGTTAAATGAAACACATTAACTCCCATATGAGACAGCAGAAAGAGAACTACTTACACTATAACGGGATATAAAAAGAACAAAGTTTGTCAGTGCCATGTGATAAAAATCAAATACAAAAGTGCAAAGAGAACATACTCGTTTCTATCATCTCACAAAATAAGCACTTTCGCTTCGGTTACAAAAAGAAAAGAGTTCACATTGTATGCACTGCAACCTTTTGTTTGAGGCCATGCCGAGTGAAAGATGCAGCGTATATACTGTATGTGGCGACACACTCTGCTTATCAACATCTAGTCGTTATTCTCAGCGTTAGTTCATTCATGTTTCCTGACAATCCAGCGGGTATTATGACAGTATTGTTCATAGTAGCAATCATTTCTAGCAATTAAAACATCATGCACAGAGAGGAAGGAGTTAAAAGGACGGTGGTGTTCATCTAGACGTTACAGTTTCCATTTTATTGTAATTATGGCACACAATTTCAGGGGAGAGGGATTGAATGCTTCTTTTCCCCAAGCCTCTGTGCAGCCCATTACCGTTCTCAGCAGTGATCTTTACAGGAAATAGTCCGGCGTACGCCGCGTCACGTGGGGCTCTCCTCTGCGTGGTGCAGGGTCAAACTGTAGGCTAAAACAAACAAAGGGCAGGGCTCCTCGTCATCTCATAGACTGAATAATAAGGTTTATTTATTTAAGTCTGCAAAGTGAGATTCATTGTTTAGCCAGCTATGTCAAGCTGTGTCACAAAGGTAGCCTGGCTAAATCACCATGGTAACCTATGCTGAATGCTCAACCTGGTCGACAGCAAGTTATGTTCTATCGGCTGAAAGTGGCACATTTTCCCTGACTCTTTTATTTACAGTAAGTTTATTATAGATTGTTAAACCGCTGTTAACCTAAAACCACTGAATGAAGTGCAAACATTCCCGATGCATTACCAGCAATGTACATGTAATTATTTATGCTGAATCCAGAATGCACACCAGGAATATTCGTTCAATCAATAACATTAATTAATTAATTTGATCTGCCAACAAACTAAAGGGATTTCCCCGTCTGCTTCATTAGGCTATAAGACAGTAACCTTTAATGCTTAAGGGATCCAGTTTAAAGTGTCAGAGCTCTAATGTGCACCCATCACCTTAGAAATGAACAGACAGCAGCACTGAGACTGCACTCAGCCATAAAATTATTAACTTGAATTAAAATGTTTATTTTACTGCTCTGTGCACTAAATTACTAGATTATGTTCTTTATAGACTAGTCATCACCACTTTATCATTATCATCTGATAGCATCAATGACTGAAGTAGGTAGCACTCACGGAGATCATTTTGTGAGGAAGAAGAGTCATATGACATAAGGGGTGACTTAACAGCGAAAGTTGATAACCAGGTGTTGCTGAGCCAGCTAAAGTAATGAAAGACTGGCTTTGTTGAACTTTGTACGTAGCATCCCCCCTCATTGCAAAAAGATATGTTTGCATTATTAGACATGACAAACTTTACTTACAAGGAGTATTTCAACGTGTCATCAAGCTCCATGATTGCTGCCTGGTTTCCACAACGATAGCAATAGTTTGGTGCGCTGAAGATCGTCACTACATTGCGGTCGTGGCACCAGTTATAACCCTAAATCAAGACATCAGCTGCATGTTAGCTATTTTATAGCCACTGACTGTGAAGGGTACATCTGACGAAGAAAAAAACAGAATTACTCGTAGCACACAAACAAAGTCAGAGTACCTCCATGACCAGCTGGTGGGCTCTTGAAACCAAAGTGAGGCCGTTTGCGTGGTTGAATGTCTCAGAAATGTCCTGCCCGAATGTGTAACCAGCACCACGTGGTGATATGCCCCAGCCACCGCGGTCATCGGGATCTGACCATAACAAGTCACACATTGGACCCTGAAAGGTGAAGGGAACGCCAGTGTTGTTTAGTCCAACTTCTATTCAGTACAAAGAAGAGAGTTAGCATACAGTGATTACCTACAGACTCCATGGTGAACTTTCTTGAATGTGTATGCTTACACTAAAGCAGTCAGCTGGGATATTTCCCAAATTAATCTCTAAACATCAGTGGGTTATGACAGCATTTACGTAATCTGTGTTTACCTCATGAGGAACCTCCTGCAGGCGATCCAGCGCTCTGATGTGTTCCAGTGTATCTATTGATGGGGATAATCCTCCATGGAGACAGAATATCTTTCAAAGAAGAAAGATGAAATAAACAACACATAACAGCTCAGTGTACCTGTCCTTCACGTTGTGTCTGAAAACACAACATTACCTGGTTATCTACCAGCGCGGTAAGGGGAAGATAATCAAACAGATCTGTAAAGTACTTCCAAACGTTGGCATTTCCATATTTCCTCAAGCACTCGTCGTAAAAACCGTACACCTGCGTGATCTGTCTGCTCTCGTGGTTTCCTCTGAGAATTGTGATCCGTTCGCGGAACCTTACCTACGAAGAAAAGCACATTTGTAATAGAGGTTTGGTGCATCAATCCAAATATCAATACGGGTATCAGATCGAAACTAGCACAATAGGATGGATACTTTGCTTCTATCCTCTAAGGTCAGTAAATTTATAAACATTCATCTCACAAGTCATGGCACACTGCTCTCCCCTCAATAAGCTGTCTTTATACATTAAACATATCCGTTATACTGGCTCTGTGTTTACTTGGTATTGCATCAATACCAAAATTTGCAGTTCTGCACAGCATTAATTCATTAAAAAAAATTAAATCCAGATCCATGTTAAGATTACTTTAAAAAAATACCTTAAGAGAAACCAGAAGTGTAACAGTCTCCACAGAATAGTAGCCTCTGTCAACATAGTCTCCCATGAAGAGGTAATTAGTGTCTGGAGATTTCCCTCCAATCTTAAACAGCTCCATCAGGTCGTGAAACTGTCCGTGGACATCTCCACACACTGTCACTGGGCATCTCACCTCCTGCACATTGGACTCTTTTGTCAAGATCTCCTTGGCCTACGCATGAGAACCAAGAAAACAGGTTAGCATGTACCAGAATGTGGTGCAGTTTGGGAGCCTGTGGAGTAAACAAGTCATTAATAAGCCAGATGTCAATATTCCTGCTTTTATTTAAAATCAGATTATTAAAGAGTTTTCTTGTGTGCTTCTGTCAGTGCACTTTAGGACAAGCAGTGGGCGTAGGTAGGGAAAACATTCGCAGGCATCCCCCCTCCATCTTCTCGGCTTGTCTTAGAAATCCACTGCATGCAGCTACAGTCAAATGGTGTGCTCCTGTAAGGCCACATGCAATAACGTCTGAGTCCAGGCAATATTTCTATTAGAGGAGCAATTCAGGGGGGGCGTACGGGCTAAGCGTCGGCTAGCACTGCGGAAAGCTAATAATGTGGGGTACTAATATTAAGTCGCCTGGTAAACCTCACCTTTTCGCAGAGGACTTTGACCTGATTCTCTGTCAGCTGCTTGCACTCGTTCAGTTGTTCGATCCATCCGTCCAGCTCCTTGGTGAATGACTTGTCGTCCATGCCTGCTTTGCCGTCAGCTAGCGAGCCGACCAGCTGTAAAATTCCTCGGGAAAATATCTCGCTATTTCGTTACGTTTCGGTGTCCCTGCTACGCTACGTCCTACTGACTGACTCGCTCTGGTGTATTCGCAGCTAGCGCGTGCATGTGCGTGTGCTCGCGCGCGCGTATGCTCCCATCCAGGGGCGGATAAGAAGTTTTCTTAGGGTGGCATGGAAATCAAACGGGGTGGCAAAATCACAGCCATTTCTTTACCCATGTGCAGGCAGTGGTGGTTTTTCATATGGGCGACATGGGCGGTTGCCCAGGGCGTCATCGTGGCGGGGGTGGCATCATGGCATCCGCAAAAAAAAGTTGCTTGCACCCATGCTGCCCCGACATCATGCCAGCGCATTTTGAGGATAACATGGGCACTGTTTGGTTTTCTATTGCCCATTTGCGGGGAGTAAAGGCACCCTCCGTTTGCGAGGTGCGCCTGCTGCTTGCCAAACAGGGAGGAGAGGGGCAGGGCGGCGGGGGATTCTCTGGCTGGCTGGAGTGCAATAACCAGCTTGCTAAATAAAACAAAATAAAAACAAACCAACAAACTAGGGCCGTCAACGTTAACGCCGTCATCACGATTAACATGATTAAAAATTTTAACACAATTAATCCATTTGGAGCGCAGAATGACTCAAAATGCCTGAAATGTCTCTGTCAACACATTTCGGGCAGTTTGTCCAAAGTTTGTCAATCTTGCGCTCCAGATGGGCTGATTGCATTAAAAATTTTAATCACACTAATCATGACAACAGCGTTAACGCATTAACGTTGACAGCCCTACAACAAACAGAAAAACTGAAGATATTATGATATAGACTTATAACTTGCACCGATGTGTTTTCTAAATTCTGTCACACACGTACACATAGCCTGCTTGCTGCTGCTGCTGTGCTGAAGTCTCACACACACACACTTTGAGGTGGCGGACTGCTTCCAAATAGTGCACATTTCATTCATAATATTGTTAATCCAAGCCCATTATGTATTAATTATTTTTCCTGGGTTGTGTGAAATCCCAGAAAAAAAGACCCTATACAAGGTGTATGTCTATTAGTTTCTGTTGTGGGGTTGGGTGTTAATACTGGAGTGCAAAATTACTGATGGAAGATGGACAAGAAAAGGTCAAAGCCATCAGGTTCTCAGTTTATAAAAAAAAGAGAAAAGAAGAGGAGAAATGAGCAAAAGATACAGGTAAGCAGATGTGTCTTTGGATAATGGCAGGTATTATGTATCCTGAAACAAGATAACATTCATTAGTAGGGATTGGGAAAACTTGTGTTTACCTTTGTTAGCCACTTGGTAGTAAACAGTAGACAGACAGTTGACACTGATGTGGCTTATTGAATGTTTTGGACTGTGTTCAGCATAATATTAATTAGCCATTAATTGGAAGAGGTGTATTATTGATTTGTCTGCTATTGTCAGTGTATGATGAATTATAATGGCTGTTTGTTGACCATTTGTGTACTCTTGCAGAAGGAGTGTTCGCCCAGAGCACCAAACAGGCCACGAACGCCCTGTGTGCAGGTGTTACATTCTGTAATATGTGTTATATATGGTTATAATACATCAAGTGCTCTAAGTATACACGTTTCATATAAACATAGTCTGTAACTTTCTGTAACTTTCTTTAGCCCATATTTCAGTTACATAAAAAATTGAATTTTGATTTTATGTACAGTATAGCCTATATAGTAAATAAGCATGTAGCCCAATAAGTATAAAATCCAGAAGCTACACAAAACGAGGTGGATCAGTTAGAAATACAAGTTTAACTTTTCACACTCTTTTTATTAAATAATCAAATTGTTAAATGCTTTAATTTATACAAGATGTCAAAAATTTCCACTGTCATAAAGACTTTTTTTTTTTACACAAAATTTACTGGTTTAACCCTCTGGGGTCCAGGGTATAATTGGTCGTTTTTGATTAGTTTTGATTTTACCTCTATATTTCAACTGTTCATCTTGCCTTGTTTGGTATCATGCTTTTCAGCACAATCTCACATGTCGGAATTTAAAGTTATTTTTTCATTTTGACATACTGTATTAACACAACTGATCTAAAATGACACAAAAACCCCATAAAATCCAAGTAGGAAAACATTTGGGGGGGGTTTTGCAAACAGTAAAGTTTGCAAAAAAATACCCCAAAATGCCTCAGACATTTTTTGTACAAAAGTTTAAAACTACTATTAAAACTAAAATTAAAGAACAATAGGGTATCACAATAAGACAAATTATTTGTGCTACTCCAAAAAATACTTTGTTCCCAGCACAAGACAGAGGAGCACATCACAGGCCTGACAACAGGAGGTGTATCACGCCTCCTGTTTTCCACCTGGAGACAGTCTTGACATTGCAGTCTGCCTTTGGTGGCTTTTTGACAGCATCTGTCGCATTCACTAGTGCCCTCATTGTTTTGACACACAAAGCAAAACTACATGCCAAACACGCCCATATGTCACAAATCTCTCACATCTCAAAGCTCGCTATGGATATTACTGTCTCTCTCTCACTTACTCTCTCTTGCCACTGTTAGTCCCAAAACCTTTCCCTGTTCCTAATCAACCAAATGCTACACGTTGCCATATGATTTCTGATTGGTCAACATGGTACATTGGTGCACAATAGGAAAGGGGTTGAATTTTTTTCTTCTTTTTTGTGTTTTGCTTGCAAACAGATAATGCTTGCAAGCGGTGTTCTTAGAAATCACAGTTTTTACCATTTCTTCCTGCACTAAATGTGACAATAGTATTCAGAAAAAAGCATCACATGTAATGACTCTGGTTTTCCGTGGCCTATCGACACATATAGTTTGAATTCCATTCAATTTCAACACAAGTTGATATGGAGACTCACCGTGGCTGCGTCTTGTTGCTCTGTCATCTTTAATCAGTCATGTGATTTGGACACGCCTGCATGTCCTTCGACCTGAGAGGGTTAATAAAACTCACCTTCATTCTTACCTTCATTTTTAATTGGTGGGGAGGGGATAACACTATGCAATATATTCAGTTTTATTATATATATATGTTAATTGTAGGTAGGCTCAAAGTGGTAATGCTAGCTTATTTTAATAAACAACATTGTTATTGCAAGAGATTATTTTAGGGTGGCAAATTCCACCCCATGCCACCACAGTAGGTCCGCCCCTGCTCCCGTCAAATAACTGCGCAAACCACCATGTCAAAAACATGCAGTGATTTATTGAAAAAAGTGTTTGGGATCATTGTCATGTTGAAAAATTAAGTTGTTGCCAGTCAGATGCTTTCCAGATGTTATTGAGTGGTGGGTCAAAATCTGAGGGTACTTTTCTGCATTCATAACTCCATCAGTTTTGTCAAAGATAACAAACACTGGCCGAAATACACCTCTAAACCATGGAAGAGCCTCCATAGTTTTAGAGATGGCTGTAGACACTCACTGTTGTACCTCTCTCTCTGACCTCCTCTGTACATACTGATTTGAACCAAAAGTTTCATATTTGGTTTCATCACTCAATCAGACCTGTTGCCACTGATTTTCAGTCCAGGTCTTGTATAATGTGGCATAGCTCATCCCTTTTTCCCTGTATCCCTTACTGAAGAATGGCTACTTGAAAGCCATCTTTCTAATGAAATCATTTCTGATGAGGCTTCAGTGAACAGTATGTATATAGGACTAGATGCATCTCTCAAGTCCTTTGTCAGATCAGGTAGATAGTTTGTTAAGCTTCCCACTTCTTTTGTCTTCCACTTGTCTGGTTTCCTTAGATTTTTAAGGACACCATCTCAAGATATGCTTTTTTGGGAATCACCTAGTTGGTGCAAAAATGCTATTTTAAGTCTATCAAACTGTGTTAACTTTGGCTAAAGACACAATCTAAAATTGGTTCTCTGGTAAGTTCTCTGTTATGTGTAGACACAACACTGGTTCATTCCTTGAGTTAGGTGCCTTTTTTATGCTTGAATGATTCATATTTTTGTTTCTTAACTACCTTAACAAACATTTTGCTTCCTCAGAAAATGTCCAGATTCAAGTCATGGACTGAAAATGAATAAAAAAGCAGCCAATGTACAAAGAAAAACATTGAAAGTCCTCCAGTTAGCCTGGAGAACTACTGTTCAAGAACGTTTTAAAAATTTATAAGAAGTTTACAAGTCTGGCTTCTTTGAAGAAAAACATAAATAAATGAGGGGTGACGCCATGCTTTTTCCCCAATACTAAATATTGTACATTTTAACCAGAAAAACAATACTGAATTAACTACTTTTTTAGTCTTTATTAAAAGGAAAGCAAGAAGGTGGGGTGACACACAAGAAATTATCCATGCAGCATTTTAGCATATAGAGTCACCTTGTTTAAATGTTAAAATTAAAATGGCTTCATAGGACTCATATAATACATTCGCTAATTATTGAGAAATAACTAAACTCACAAAGTATGCTTTAAAATGTAAAACTAGCAGGTCCCTTTTCTCACTGTTTTTGTATTCCAATTAGTTATTAGACTTTCTAAGTAATTTCCTCTTCCTTTAGTTCCGCAGCTAACTCTGGGGCAAAAAAAATGAAGCAGTGAAACAACTACAGTTTCTTAAATGACCACTTGAGGTTGTCTCCAAATGTCAATCAATGCCCATATACTCCCAACCATAATTTATAAAATAAACATCATGTTGTTTTCAACATTCTAATGCAACTGTTTTTAGAGGCAGACAAATTGTTACCAGTGGGTGGTTTTATGGTGGCTTTGTCCATCTTTTATATACAGTCGTTGGTTTTAGCCTGTCAATGTGACCAGGCATATCGAATACAAAAAAAAGTATTTTGTTGTCTGCTATTGTCTACTTTAAATCTTAAGAGAATTATGCTATATTTCACCTAATACTCCAAAAAGACTTCCTCGATGGTATATAGATTTGCTATAGCTTAAAATATTAATTACTAAACATAATATAAATAAACAAAAAAAAACAAACTTATTTAATTCCGTAACAGCTTCTTGTTTTGGGGACTCGTATTCACGATGAACTGCACCGGAAGAACTACATTACCCACAGCAAGACGCCTTCCTCTAAAGCACACATGCGCAGTCGGTCGTTCTACTCTGGACAGCTGTAGGAGAAAATGGCAGCATTCATGCTAGGACAGCAGGTATGACATTCAGTTATCTCTTGAAAATTTTAACCTTTATAATAGGGCTCATTTTTGTTTTCATATCTTCAAAAACTTGTTTGGTGAGTTTTATTGATTGTGGTGAGCAGAAATGAGCCCTGAACTTTCAAAAAGAATTCACACGAGGCATTGCACTTGAATGACTGCTAACGTGTTAGCCAACTAGCTAACTGAGTTAAACATAAACGGTGCAAAGCGGGCCAATAATTCATCAGCTCAGGCTTTGGTTTTCATACAAAATTTTATTTTGCAGGCACGCCAGTTCAGCACGTCTGTGATCAGACCTGCAGCCAAACTGGTTAAGGTGAGTGACGTACAGTACAATAACCATCTTCGGTAATTTGTGACAGTGTTAATATGGGTGTTAAGGTAGCTTATCCCTGTAAATGTCCTTGTAGCCTCCCATCCAGGTGTATGGGGTGGAGGGCCGTTATGCCACTGCTCTGTTCTCAGCTGCCAGTAAGCAGAACAAACTGGACCAAGTGGAGCAGGAGCTGGGAAAAGTGTCTGTAAGTCAACAAAAAAGGAAACTATTTTTAATGTTGCTGCCACTGAATGATGAAAATGATGCTTTACTTAATATTCGATCACACGGTTATGTGCATATTACTGTGATATAGTTAAGTAGCATCACAGGATGTTTAAATATATTGTTTTTTTTAATTAATAATGAGATTAGTGACCTGATTGTTAAATATTGATAATCCAAGCAGTTTCAGTCCCATCTACCTTTCCTCTAGTACTTACTTCCTTTTTTTTTGCTGTTGTCTGCCACATTATTTTTCAGGCCCTGATCAAGGACCCTAAAATGAACAGTGTTGTAATGAATCCTCATGTGAAGCGCAGCCTCAAGCAGAAGACCTTCAACGATGCTCTCACAAAGGCCAAGGTTTCACCCATCACTGTCAACCTCATCAGTGAGTGATCACAGACCCGTGTTACTGCTGTGACCCCTGTGTCATTAATCGTGTGTGTGTGTGTGTGTGGTGTGGTGTGTACACATGTAATACATTTGAACCTAGTTTTGTTACATTTTCAAAGACAACAGTCCACCAGCACGTTCCAGATATGATGTTACCAAGGTCGCAAAGTAAGGAACATGCTGTTGCAAGTAGTCGTGTGATGGTTGCAGCACTTATATATGCAGGTCCTTGAGATTTCACATGGTTCATTATTCTTAATGCCCAATTGGGCATATTTGGGTTGAATATTGTTTAGGAAACTCTTTCTGATCAAAACATAAAGAAAGCCATCTTGTGAACTTTAGTATTAGTCTGAAGCCTAAATAGTCTTTTCTTTGCATAGCTCTTTTTGACCCTATTTGAACACTCTATCAAGGCTTCCTTACTACAATCCTCATTCATACATTAATTCAGTTGCATCAGGAAGGCAATTCTGCATAAAATCTTTGGCAAATGAAATCTTGCAGATCTGCTGTTGCAACCCCCTTGGAGAAATAATAGAGCAGCTGGAAGTATCTTGATTATGAGAAAATAACATGTATATGAAAATACTTTGACACACCAACCATAAGGTTTTGACCACATTCGCAAGCTGTGTTTTATGGGGTCTACAGACCAGCTGCTCTTGAACATTCCTAGATCCAGGATTAAAAGAGAAGAGGCAGCAGAACCTTTTCAGCTGCAACTCCTAATCTGTGAAATAATCTACCTTTTCACATAAGAGCTGCCCAGACACTCCGTCATTTCAAAACACTGATGAAATAGAAACTGGTTATTCTCACTGGTTTACAGTCTAAGTTGAGCAGGTTTTCACAGGTTTTTTATTGTGCAAATTTTATTCTGAAGTCCTATTTACTTATACGACAGTTTGATTATTTTTTTCCTCCTTTAACCGAGGTTTATGGTTGTATTGTGTATTTTGGTGTATGTTTGTTGTTGATTTTGTGACTCTCATGTCTTTTTTGCATAGCCTGTACAGCACTTTTTCAACTGAGTTGTTTTAATGTGCTATAGATGTAAACTTTGATTTGATTAAGGGTAAATAAGTGTTACTAGGAAGAACTGGGTAAAATCACACACTGTTTACTTTAAACTGATGTAATACAAAAGCTACACTTTGCTCTGAACAGATAGAAAAGTGGAGAATCTTGCTCAAACACGTTTTGTCTTTTTTTTTTTTTCTCCCTCTTTAGATGTTTTGGCTGACAATGGTCGTCTTACTTTGACTGGGGATGTTATTAACGCTTTCAGCAAGATGATGAGTGCACACCGTGGAGAGGTGATCTGCTCCGTCACTACTGCGCAGGTATGAAATGGGTGTATATGCAAGATATGTTCCTATATTTATTTTTTCAGATACTGAAAACAGGTCTCATCACTTAAGCAATATTTGCTGCTGTATATATCATTCATTTTATCAATTGCAATATTATTGATTTAGACATATTGTACCTTCATAATGAATGTTTATCCATTGCAGCCTTTGGATGAAGCTAATCTCTCCGAGCTGAAAGTGGCTCTTAAAGGCTTTCTTCAGAAGGGTGAGACTATCAAGCTGGAAACAAAGGTACAACTCTAATGCACAACTCTTTTTGTGCACTAGTCAATTCTAAGATGTGGGGTTATTTTGCTTGCATAACGTGTCTTATCTCAGACTGGTGAGATAACATTTAAGCGCACATTTTGGTGTTTACTACACTGTCTGTTTGACACTCATGAAAATGAGTGCAAATCTAACAATCTGTATAATTTACATAGTGAAGCAAATATTTTCTGGAAACTTGCATTAAAAAATATGAATGTAAAAATGTACATAATCAACTAGAGGAGTTTGTATTATGATTGGCTGTAAGATGAACATTTAAATAGTGAATTCCAGGAAATGGAAAAACATCTTCTTACATCTTTTTTTCCCCCCCGAGACTCTGAGCAATCATTTACATAGAAATAAAACTTTATCAGTAGTTTTATTTCTATATGTTTTCAAGATAATTACTAATAATTATGTTCATATCTTTCCGAGCCTAAATTATAGAACATTATATTTATTTTTTTTCTGGCTGTTGACAAGTTAAAATGTTTATAGATTGTCCACTGTCTCCTCTGCAAAAGCTGAGGAAACTGTATATGAAAGAGATTTTAAACGAGGCTCAATCCACTATTTTAAATTCTTTACTATAACCCCGCCCTCCCAGAAAAAAATGGAAACTTGTGAAAAAATAAATAAATAAATGATTGTCTTATGTAATGTAAGGGGAAGTCTCATGTTCATATGTGTTGGCTAACAATTGTACCCGTCTCTTCACAGTCGGATCCTTCCATCCTGGGGGGCATGATCGTCAGCATCGGAGACAAGTATGTGGACATGTCCACCAAAACAAAGATCCAGAAGCTGACCAAGCTCATCAGGGAAACTTAAGTCCTGTGGACTTAATTTTGCAAAGACGACCATTGGCGAAGGAGAAACTTTGAAAATTGTAGATTGTGACCTGTTCCAGCACTGTTGTTGCCCTATAAATCCAGTGTTTGTGCTTAAAATGTTAATAAAAACTAAAAAAAATTGATCGCTGATGTTTGTTGTCTTTGTAAAGCACATATACACAGCTTCCTTTATACTGACCAGTGATCTCATGGGCAGGTTAGTTGCAATATCATCATTACTATATTTTAATAAATGAACAGGTTGTTCAATACAGTGTGTCAGTTGCATAGTTACCACTGTGCTGTCGAGATACAGTTTTGATTCCATGGCTAACACAGTTCCATGCTTCACTACTAGATACATTTTTGATACTTTTCCGATTCTACAGAAACCCATTGCGTCACACGGATCAGTCCCTACGTTTCCTGGACGCTTTTATTGCGCATGCGCAGTTCTCTGTTGGTTTAATTTTTTTTTTTTTCCCCTTTTCTTTTTTTTTTCTGGGTGAAAATGGCTGCCACTCTCATCCAAACCTCTGCGTAGAGGATTAACTGAGCGTTGAAATATGCAGCAGACCCGCTTCGAGACAACACTCGCAGACGCCAGGGCGTAGTTAGTGCTGCGCCTTCACAAAGATGTTGTGGCCGTCAGGGAGAGGAAGTGTAGACGAGTCGAAATTAACCCTTTCCACTCCAACGTCCACCAACAAATGAGGTACGAACTGTTCATCTTTCGCTCTTTGAGTAGTTCGGCGATCTACGGCAGTAATCATTTAAATTTATTATGCATGCCGTGCATTTTTGCAAACTATGACTCTGTTTGAACATCTTTCTTTCGGACATCACTTATCTTTGTTTGTTTTGTGTTGCAGTGCTAAAAAGGCCTGTGTGGGCCACTAGAAGTCAGCTACTAAAAACTGGGTTGTTTGTCAGTAAAACACGTGGCTTTTCTAGCTCATGTATTTCTGTGTACCCCAACAGAAAATGATGCACCAAGTGACCACCAGCAGCAGTGACTATTGCATGAGTGCACTGACAGAGGACTGTCATCCAGGCAGCCACTTTGATTTATGTAGTACACAGTCCAACAAATTCTACCCCTCTCCGACAAACCCTGGTTTGCAGCTGTCCCTCGCCAGCCTTGCCCCTTTGCCACAGGGCATGCACAAAGCCATGGCGTGCCAGTTACAAGACGCCCAGAATGACTTCCAGTCACAGGCGGTGAGAATCAGAGCCGGTGAAGCTCTAGGGCCTGAGGGCTCTAAGAAAAAGAAGGGCACGGCGAAGTCAGGGCGGAGAGGGAGGCCATCGGGGACCACAAAGTCAGCTGGGTACCGTACAAGTACTGGGCGTCCACTTGGGACAACTAGAGCAGCCGGTTTCAAGACAAGCCCAGGTAGGCCCCTTGGAACCACCAAAGCTGCAGGATATAAGGTGAGCCCTGGGAGACCGCCCGGCAGCATCAAGAGCCTCACTCGCCTCAAGAAGCTAGAATTCGGATGCGACGGCACCAGGAAGCTGGACTTTAGCAACTGCAGTGCTCCCAAGAAGCTGGACTTCACTACCTGTGATGTTTCATCTTTTCCATACACCATGATGGAGAAAAGAGACCTCTGTGAGCCCGGTAGCAATAAAGTGGATGAAACCACAGAGATAAATTCTGCAGCTGCTTCCCCGGTGTTTGAAAAACATTTGGTTGCATGAACAAGAGGACTAGAAGGAATTGTGGCATTTCATGTATGCTGGGAGAAAAAGTTGTTTTTTTCATTTACAGTGGTTCTAAGTTTTCATTGTACAGTGTTTGGCATTCTCATCATCCTCTCCTAATAAACGGCTGAATCACAAATATGTTGCTCCAGTATGGCAGAGGTGCATGCACATGAAATAACACCAGTCAGTATAGTTAGTTTGTGGTTCAGACCTCAGTAACCCTGATGTATTTGGTTCCTCTGAATTGTGACATGTTCTCTTACTCTGTTCTAAGACATGAATATGTTTGTTTGTGTGACATTTTCTACATGCATAAACATTTTAGAACAAAAAAAAAAATCAATGAAACCAAATCCTTCCCGAGCATAAATATGTAACCGTGTAGTCGTTCTTTGTGTTTTGTCCGCTTGTCTGATATGTGGTTTATTTTGTGATACAATCCAGCATCTTATCGAGAGCAGGAGCCCTGCGGTACGTTTTTATTGACTCAAACTGGGAAAGCTTAAAGCATAATACCCCCTTTGTTTCTGCACTTTGTAAATATAGTTTGCATCATGTATTGTAACAGCCTGTTTCCATATCCACAGTCACTTGATAAGCACTTCCACTTGTGCATGTATGTTAGACTGATCAGTAGAGGGGGGAACGACTAATGCTTTGTGGCATATGTAATAATAATAATGATTTCCTGTATGTGAAACCAAAATAAAAGAAACAAATGGTCTTTTTCAGTTTCCTGTCACGTGTAATTCTTGCTCTGGACACAAGGGGGCTTGAGTCCTGTGACATGGCAGTCACTTTGTCATAATACCTTTATTTACACCTTGTTAGACTAAATTAAGGCGTGCCGACGTTTATGATCTTACTTTTTGGGCGTGTTCTTACGAGGTACGTGACAGAAGAAAAGGTTAAAAAAACTATAGGTCATGTTTTTTTTGATGAAGCCGCCATGATGTGAGCTGCGTCTTCAATCTTTGTTTTCTGTACATGATAATTCACCAAAATATAGAAGTGCGCGGCCTTTGGAGACATAAACAAACCACAGTGTAGGATATTAAACATTTTAAAATGCCGGCAGAGGGTAGCTGCTCTGCTGGCAAGTCGGCATGTAACTGCACGCTCTTTGATCTGAGGACTGGCCCACTGCAGCGAGCCTTTTGTGCTTCTCTGTTTGAGTTTGCGCGTTTGTGGATCTGCTTCAGTTAGAGCAACAAGACACGCAACAAACCATCAAAGTTACGTGCCGGCGGGCTGAAAAACGGCCGCCGACAGTTTTTTTTTTTTTTTTAAATCGCAGGAAACCAAAAAAGAAAGAAAGAAAGAAACCAGTTCATATGCTCAATGCCTCAACTCTCGATCGTGCTTTCCTGAGCGCCTGGCGGCCTGTTTCCTCATGTCAGAGCGCTCCGTGGAGAGCCAACATGGCGCGCGGAGAGTGTGATTTGACCGGAAAGGCCGTGTGGTTATTATCGGTGTGCAGTCTTTTTTTTTTTCTTTCCTATATGGTCGATCTTTCTCCTCCTACACACACACAGGCACACACACCCGCACACAGGCCTGCATCAACTAGGAAAGTTAAACAATAGGACTGAAGGCGGAGGGGGGTTAGAGCAGAAACGGGACAAACTACTTAGAAATCCGCTGCCTTCATTTACGATTACTACATACCAATAACTACTGCAAACTTCACCTGGGTGTGCACGCGTGTGAGCGTGCGTGTTTGTCGTGCGTCTGTGCTCGCCAGTGTGTGCACGCGTGCACGCGGAGGGTGAGTGTCACGGCCCTCTACAGACGGGGGGTTGGGTAGCATTGCGGATTGGTTACTGCTCACCAACACACAGCCTAGGCTTGTTTTAACATAACCAGGGGCACATCGACAAGCAGGCAAAAAATAATAATAATAACCATGTAGTAAATAAACTGCTGTGGCTGTTACAGGACCGGTTGTGGCTCACTGAAGACGTTGCGGCGTAATGGAGCAGTCGGCTGTTATTTTTTATTTAAGGTGACATTTTTTTAAGAGGGCCGACGCTGATGAAGCGAGAATGAGAGCCGTGCCTTGGCCTACTACTAGTGCTGCTGCAGCTGGGATTGTGGAGATCTGCTTTCACAAACCGAGAGAAACACTCGCCTGGTGCCACATTATCAAAGAGCAGCTGCTGGCTTCGCGATGACCGACCTCCAAACGGTGAGTTTTTCGCCTTTTTTTTCCACGTGTTGATAGTGCGGTGAACTTGTAGTGCCGATCAGACCTTCTTTTTTTTCGTGAGTTAATAGTAGCTTCCTATGTCGGTGTGCGGCTGTAGCTTGTTTGTGTGAGCCACTGACTGTTTCTGTGATGGCTCAGTGTCACCTCCTCTACTACAGCTTCAGCGCTCCTCCATTGACTGTACAAGTCAGCGATCGCCGGGGTGACCCACATTTAGCAGACAAAGCGCTGTTATTTTCTAATAGTTTGTGAATGAAGTGAGTGAGCACGGTTGTTTTCTGTGTTTTGTCTTGTGCCGTACGACTGGCCTCTAGAATGGAGGCCATGCAATGTCGGCTTATCGGCGTGTGTGTGTGAGTGCCTGTGTATGTGTGTACACGCGCACTGGCCATGGCTGGACCTTCATGGATATGTTTCTGATATTTATCACTCGTACAAGCCACTTTGTTTACACATCTCCATAAGCACACAGGAGTGTATTTAGAGAGAAACTTCTATGGCACGTTTACCTTGTCTAACCCTGCCTCTGTTTCATTTGACAGGATGTAGGCATGACAACATGAAGCAGTCATACAGACCGGGTCTTAGGGTAGGCTCAGTGTTTGGCTCAGGCCCGCCAGAGCTGAGGCCCCACAATGGCCCTGTGAGCACTTCCTATGGAAACCAATGTGGCATTGTGAAGCGAGGATCAGACCAGTCATCAACTGTGCAGCTGCCATCCTCCAGCCTCAAACAACCCGCTTTACTAGGGTACAATCAGACTAACCGATCTAAAAGCTACAGTTCTTTGAGGAGGCCCTACGACCTGAACACTGCGATCAACAAACCTGACCCAGAAAGGGACCTTCATCCTCGGAGCAACTTGCTCTGTGCAAGCCCAATTAGCGACGACGATGATGATGATGACGAGTTTGAGGCGCCAACTGTCCAGTTGCCTCCTTCTCCAGGCAACGATGACATGGAGCCTGTTGGAACTCTGCCGGACATGAGCAGGAATGGTTTCTTCCTGCACAGTCCTGACAGCTTCGAGCGTTGTTCCCCCATTCCAAACGGATGCCTGCATTTTGAGTCCACATTATTCGACAGCAGCGATGTCAAGGGGGACGATGAGGAGGGGGACAGCGGCGAGGACCTCGCGCCTTTTTGCCACTCCCCACAGCCGAGTCAGGACCGAACTGTTACAGAGTGTAAGACCGCATGCGACTCAGGGGTGGATAAAAGAACTTACAAACCTACGGTCTTTAATCTAATGTCCAAAACTATATCTGAGCTCAACCCTACACTAAGCCCCAGCGCGCTGCCAGACATCTCCATGAGAGATGGGTGGAGTTTGGGTGAGGAATCTGACAGTGATGGTGAACTTCTCTCCCCTGTTGACCCAGGACTTATCTCACCAGCTGGCACCAACTCTAATGTGAGTGTAAAACTCTTGAGGTACAAACTTAGCAACTTCTGTACAACCAAATCCACACAAGTTTATGTGGCTATGTTATAATCAAGCATAGCTTAACTACCCTGAGTCATCAGTATGCACGTATGCCATCTTGCAAGCTTTAAAATTTGACCCAAAAGAGTAGAAAACAGTTCAAATTTGAGGCCAGCAAAGCAATCAATGTGGTGTTTTCTCATCACCATTAGAATTCAAAAGCGGATATCATCTATTCTTGTCATTATACATGACAAGATTTTTGATTTGATACATGCAGTATTATTTTTTCTTCTGTATCACTTATTATTGTGTTTTTCTTGTAATGATTAGTCCAACAGCCCAAAGAAAAGGCCTCTTCCTGCAGTGAAATACTTGGAAGGGGATTTGGTGTGGGCAAAATTCAACAGACGGCCCTGGTGGCCCTGTCAGGTCACAAGCGACCCGGATCAGGGGATTCACACTAAGATGAAAGGTGAGATTTGATGTGAATACTGATTATTTTACACAAAACCGTTTCACGCAGCTTGACTGTTTTGTTGATAGTTTGTTGACGGCATTGTAGTGTGTGTCGAAGTTCATTAATGTGCTCTTCTTTCTTTTTAAAAAACATTTTGATCCAGTTCCCAGTCCCCGTCCTTGCCGGATGTATTTCTTGGAGACGATTGGCGAGATTGTAGAGTCTTCCTGGGTCCCGGGGAACGTTATTCTACCTTTTGAAGGAGGCCATCAGTTTGAAGACCTTCCTGTTCTCAGGCGGCGAGGGAAGCAGAAGGAGAAAGACTACAAGTATACGGTATAATTTGTGAAGTGAATCTTTGAAAATCTTTTGTTTGCTCACTGTGAACAATACTTTAATAACTATATTTCTTCTCTGCAGATACCCAAAAGTTTGCTGACTGCGTGGAAAGTCAGTGTAGCAGAAGCTGAGTATCTGCTCCCGGGTCGGCAAAGGAAAAGTGAAACTGTGCTTTCAGTGTCGGTCAAAGGAGATGAACTTATACCCAGCCCGCTCCCTAATGAGAAGACACACAAGAGCCCGTCTGTCTCTGTGGACTCCAGTGGACCTCCAGCATCTTCTACGGCCTCTAATGGAAATGAGCACCATCTCATCAAAAACTCTACAAATCAAGGCAATAACAATAAAGCTCAGAAGAAGAAAAAGAAGTGTCTGTCAGACATATTTGGTCATATAGTTAGTGGATCAAAGGAATCCTCGACAGGCCAGCTTCACACAGCACCGCGTGCACTGAAAGAAGAGCCGAAGGACTCGCCTTATGCTGACCTGGATTCAGTTCCGATGCTGCATCGACCGAAACGCACAGCGCTGTCTCCAGTACACAGTATAGAGGGACTGGTCCAAAGAGAAAAAAGTTCGACAAAGGCTAAAAAGAGTACAGAAAAAGTGAGCCGGGGTGCAGACTCATTTAGCAGCTTAAAAAACAAAAGGACATCAAAAAACACAAATTCTGGCCAGAGGTTGGACAGGTGTGTTGAAAGTGAAAAGACCTCGGTGGATCTTCCTGCCAGCAGTGGCCTGATGACGAGGGCTCTGCAGGCGGAGGAAGAGACCGATTTCAAAGATGCTGTGGCCACGAGCCACATCTCAGCAGAAGCCTCTGCTGATGATTCTCCTGCTAATACACCTACTAATGCTTCCGTCAACACTGAAATGTCTCCTACTCGGGAATCCTCCTGCAGTGTATCACTGTCTGTAAACCACAGCTCCCCAAAAAGGCGTGCAAGGAAGCTTGATAAGAAGTTAATTCGTAATGGCTCATGGATTAAGTCCAAGTGTGTGGCCACGACTGAGTCCACTTTGCAACCTGTTAAGATCAAGACAGAAAGCACTGTCAGGGATATCACAACCACTTCTCAGTCCTTGTCCCTGTCACCTTTGGATACCTTTCCAGATATCCAGGAAATAAAGTTTAAATCTCTTGCAAAGGAGAACAGCAGTGACTCTGAAACTGCTGCATTTCGGCCTGATTCCAATTATAAGTTCAGTACTTTCCTGATGCTTCTGAAAGACCTGCATGATACCAGGGAAAAAGAAGGCAAACCGCTGACAATCCCACCATCACCTGCCCTAATCAAAGAGGAACCCCTAGTGATCCCTGCTTCCACAGATGTTGACACTCCCAATGGTTCTTGTGAGGGATTAACTCATGGGGTCAAACTTGAAAATGGCCAGTCACGCAAATCCACAATACCCCACAGGACAGAGGAAAGAACAAAGATTAGGACTAAAGGCATCACCGGAACTGACACCAACCACTGTGAAGACTCTCCCGTTCGTACTCCGCCTGGAAGCTCAGACAAGCAACGTAGGAAACAAAGATTACCCGCCAAACTTAAACTTAGCATATCTGGCCTTTCCTCCGACCTGGCCGACATGGCTTACGGCAGGGAGTTTGTTAGCGGCCATGCCGATTTGGCCGATTCTGGATCGGTTCCTGTTGTGACTGCCGATCCTTCCACCAGCTACCTCGATAACAACTCAGAAGCCATGTTGGCTCCAAAGAAGCGCTGGCAGGTGGTTGAGGAGGCTGCCGAGAGGAAGGGTGAACTCCTGAGTGAGGCGTCTGATGAGATGATGGCATCACCAGATCATGAACCGGGGGCTGACAAGTGCACGGAGAGCGACTCGCATTTGTCCGACGGAAGCAGCACAGCCGGTAAGACAAAGCGCTCCTGTTGAGCTTCATCTCCAGAGCTGGTAAAATCAGTAAATAAATGATACATAATTTATTATTTTCCTATTTTTATTTAGAGAACAAACGCCTCCGGAAACCAACCAAACGTCTGTTGGAGTCGACCGAGGAGTACGAACAAATATTTGCCCCAAAAAAGAGATCAAAGACGCACTTGTCAGAATCTTCCCAAATGGTAAGAAATGTATGATTCATTTTCCTTTTAATAAAAATGCAAGTAAGCAGCCTCTTTCAAGCTATAAATACAACGCAAGTGCTAACTGTACAGTCTTTAGCGTCAAGTTTGTTGACACCCTAAGGCTCACGCAGTATATCCACAGAGGCCTGTAACATGCTTTGATTTAAAGCATGAATTTTGTGCGGTATCATTTAAAAGTGAATCTTTACAGATGGGAACAATTTACACCAATAAAACAAGCATATTGTGTCCATAACTCCCTCCCGCGTTATCAGTGGGACAATAGAAAACAATCTGTCATGAAATCACTCCCAGCTGTTAATATTTAAGCCCATTCACATACTCATCTGACGCTAAGCCCGAACCAGCTGGATTGGTGTGAGGATTATGAGGCCATTGGAAAGTTTTGTTCCCTGGAAGGGGTCCCTAAGTCTAGAAAGATTTAGAACGTCTAGCTTACAGCATATATTGTCCTTAAAGGCATGTTTAAGAACCTGTGCATCCTGTATATATTGTGCACATACAATACAATATAAAGGCATGGCTGTAGCCTTTTTGCTTTTCTGCATATTCACACCCATTTCAAAAAGACAGATGTTTCTGTTTATCCGGTTGACCCATCTAGAATTACCCACTCAGTAGACGTAAAGCATATCTCTTTGTACTTTGCCAGAATTAAATAAAGTAAATAAAGTGAATTGCTTTCAAAGCAGCAATAACATCATTCTGATTATGCCTTGATACATCGGCCTATTGTTTTGACATTTAAGGTTTTTTGGGTTGAGTGATAATAGGATATAATTGTAGAAGTAAATTTGATAAACAACAGCTATGGCTGCTACATGTTGCTGGAACATGTTGTCACCACAGTGCACGGAAACGATTGCCCCGTGTTTAGTTTAAAACCTTGTATGTGATGGATTTCAGCGGTGCTTTGTTGTCATGTGTACATTCAGCAGACTTCAGGGATTGCAGCACTCCACGACCTCAGCATCACGTCAGAGACTGTTACCCCAGCCTCTCCGTCAGACGAGCCCGCCGAGGCTCCGGCAGAGTTGGAAAAGAGTCCGTCTCAGGACGAGCTTTCTCCTGCAGCACCTTCGGTAGCTTCAGTCACGACACAGCCCCCCTTTGACCCAGACACCCCAGAGGAAACTGATCTACCTCCTGAACCAGGTAAATAAGCTAACAGCGTAACCGGTGTATTTACAACATCAACTATTTTTCCTGTCTCTTAGATGCTATTTTAAAATATGCAATACTGAATGGTTTTACTCCAGAGACGGAATTATTAATCCAAGAAAGAAAGAGGCCGAGAAAGCTGTCGCACAAGGTGCTGGACTGTAACATAGAAGAGGTGCCTGCTGCTCCTGCAAAGAAGAAGGTAACTGAGATGACATTAGGCAGCTAGGAGCGTTTGTGATAGGGACAAAAGCTTATTCTGTGAGCGCTCTGTAGTAGCACTGAAAGTATTTTTTTGTTCTACAGGAGCAAAAACGTCACAGTGCAATTACATCGGAGGTGAAGGTGTTGGTGAAGAAAAGACAGGTACTAAAACCTCGAGATGTGGTTTCTCTGCGTTCTCGTATAACACCAAACAATATGATACTAGAATTAATCATAAAAAAATCTCATCATATTGGATAGTTTGGATTTGTGAAGAACGACAAGCCCATGTTCAGCACATCCTCTTCTCCTGCTGCTGCTTCTGCTGCCTCCAAGCCCCCAGAGAGCAGATCTCCAAGCCCCAAAGGATCCAAGACCCCTAAGCAGGAGGCTGAGGTGGAGGCCTGCAGCACTGAGGAGAAACAAAACACTGGAACACTAACTCCCAAGGCCGAGGTATGTATGTCGTGCTGATAAGCTGCTGAGTTCTTGGTCGTCCACCTGTGGCATTTCATTTACAAGCAGCACTTGACTAACAAATACCTCCGTAGGTGCTGCCGGCCGGCTGGAATGACAGTCTGTCCTCACAGGTGGATGTAAAAGGCAAAATAGGAGCTGCATCCTTGAAGGAGAGTGTCTGTCAGGTGAGAGGGAGTCTATCAGAAAGTCTAGATTTTCTGCTTGGTTTGTGGCACATCCCTATATTTGGGACCAGTAAATCATTAGTTGGGTCTCTTCCTCCGTGTGTTTGAGCAGGTGTGTGAGAGGACGGGAGACCTGCTGGTGTGTGAAGGCCACTGTTACGGAGCTTTTCACCTACAGTGCATTGGCCTGTCGGCGCCTCCGAAGGGAAAATTCCTCTGTCGTGAATGCAACACTGGTGGGTACACCTGAAAGCACAAAAAATGCACGCTACGGCATACCTGAGTTTAATTCTTCTGGTTGTTAATGATCCTCTCAGGCGTTCACGCGTGCTTCGTGTGTAAGAAGTCCGGAGATGGGGTGAAGCGCTGCATAATCCCACTGTGTGGGAAATTCTACCACACGGACTGTATAATGGCCTACTCGGCCACCCAGCCTCACAACAAAGGCTTCCGCTGCCCCCTGCATGTGTGCCTGTCCTGCCACATTACCAATCCCCTCAACATCTGCAGCTCTAAAGGTGAGCGCCACTGCTGGCTTTGATCCAACCAGCCATCTACTTTCTCCTCATCCAGGTTAGGCCTACCATACACCAGAAGATGCTTCTATGTTAGGATGTTTTAAGATTTTGCAGAAACCAGGGTCGTTTTTTGCAAGACTACAACTAGGTGACGTGAGGTTTTTTAACAGGACAGTGAATTAAAAATAGAGCTGTCAAGATTTATTTAAAGTGTAGTGTTTTACCTTTAATTAGGAAGGTTTAACAACTAGAATCAGTCCGTTTAGTAACTGCAGTCATTTATTTCCCGGGAGGAGACAAAAATCCATTTTGTGGTTGCGTCAGGAAGAGCATCCGATGTTCAAATTTGCCAAATCAAACATGGAGCTACCCGCTGTGGCCAGCCCCTTGTGAATAGGGGAGCAGCTTAAAGTGGCTTTTAAACAGCTCCCACGGAAATGTGCTTAAAAGTAGTTCTCCAGCTGGCTGATAGTTATTTCTTCATTTTCACCGAGGTTTATTATTAAAAATTTGCATCCAGTCCAAAGAGGTGTTGATGCAAGTAAAGGAAGTCTTCGATTCATAGCAGAAATAGCAGAAACTTTAGCAGTGAGCGCATCAACAACACCTTGGTTTATTCTTAAAAGGAATGCACTCATGAGCACTGCCAAACCAAGAAAAAAAGGACCGTGAGGACTAAAGAGAACGACTGAAGTGGATGATTGCAGAATTCTTTCCTTGGATAAAAAACATCTTTTCAGAACATCTAGCCGAGTCAAGAACACACTCGACGAGGCAGGCGCATCATTGTCAAGGTCTATAAAAGAGGCGGCTGCATGAATGGAAATGCCGAGGGTTTATCTCAGCATACAAACCACTTGATACACACAAACAAAGAAAGGCCAGATTAGACTAGAAAACATCTAAAAAATAAATAAATAAATAAAAATTCTGCCCTTTTAAATATGATCTAAGCACGTAGTGTTAAATCTCTTACAAACTGAATCCTTTCCAAACTCAAACCCTGCTCTGACTGCAGGGTTTTAGAGGCCCTATAGTTTCACCTTGCTGTTCTAATCTTGATGCTCGCCAACCACAGGAAGGATTCTTGTTTCTTAAATAAGAACAACAGGTTACGTGATTTTGGACACAGTCTTTGTTTGCATGTCACTTTGAATATTGATGGCCTCTTTTGAACTCTGGATTATTTAAGGGCTTTGCACTTCATGCCTGGAGATATTAGGATTTGTTTCTGTGATTAAGCTTTTTCTTATGAATGACTCAGTGTCTTTGCATAAGCACAGGCTGACACTTGAGTATGTGTAATAACTGGATTCATTGCTCGTGTGTCATGTGAAATCGGGCATTTAGCCAGAGATTTTTTGACACTTATAGCCTCACCTACAGTACCAAGTGCACATCATAATCCTTGATTTTTAGCAGTTTAAAGTGGCTTCATAAAATACTGACTGTGCAGGATTTTGGCATGTAATCCAGAGTTTTAATTCAGTGGACTGACGAGACTCCTTCCATGTGCTTTGTACTACGATCTCTCTTAATAATCCTGTAAGACTGAGTCTTATGTTCCAAATCCAGGGACAACATTTGGAGTGAAAGTGTGTAAAATGGTATGTGTTGTTTTGTTTAAAAAAAAAACCAAAACAATCCAGATGTGCCTGAATTAAGCCGTGCTTCCTCTCACTTTTGCATCTCTCAGGTCGGTTGGCTCGATGCGTTCGCTGTCCCGTCGCCTATCACGCCAACGACAACTGCATGGCAGCGGGCAGCTTGGTGCTGGCGAACAACAGTTTCCTCTGTCCAAACCACTTCACTCCTCGCAAAGGCTGCAAGAACCACGAGCACATCAACGTTAGCTGGTGCTTTGTCTGCTCTGAAGGTCAGCGCAGTCTTGTAGCATGTGCATGTCTAATAATGAGTTCAGGATTAAAATATGAGCTTTCAACAGACCGTCTCCACCGTTCAAATGTTAAACAAAAAACACACACACAAAGAAAGGCAGCTGTTCAGCGCCGGGCTTTATTATTCAATTCAACATAATGCGCTCCAAATTATTTTTATGCTCTGTCCCATTTTCCACTTAAATGCTCCCACTTGGCAAATGGATCTATAAATTTACTTCTGCTTCTTGTCTCTACTCACAAATCTGCCTCTGAAACCCAGCAGCTATAAAAACACACAGTTTGACTGCTGAAGTAACATGTTAATGTTTAATGCTCTTATTTCTGACACTGATTTAAATTAGTGCCACTGATCTCATTTAAATACTCCGACTCACCTCATTTAGTCCTGAGTATCTACATTTGTACTGATTAGTGTCACTTGTAGTGGCACTATAATAAGTCAGTTACTGAATTAGCTTGCTGCTGCTGATAAATATTCAGCTTGGTGCTTATTTGCTTGTTTTACCTCACAAATGCTTATATGTGATATGGACTGTTCTCCCTTACCAACTTAGAAGAAAATTTGCAGGCCTGTGTGACCTTATAATCATTGTTCCAAACATAACTACAGACTGTTGCAGGCCATATTATGACATGTTATAAAAAAAGCTCACTAATCGCTCACGGGTTGTGTTTCTAGGGGGCAGTCTGCTGTGCTGTGAAGCCTGTCCTGCTGCTTTCCATCGGGAATGCTTGAATATGGAGATGCCACAGGGTAGCTGGTTCTGCAACGACTGCAAAGCTGGAAAGAAGCCCCGTATTAAGGACATCCTGTGGGTCAAGTGGGGGCGTTACAGGTAGGTTAACAACACTGGCAATCACACAGAGGCTCTGCCCAACAACTACTGGAGCCATATTTGTATTTCTGAAACCCGCTGTGTCTCTTCAGGTGGTGGCCTGCTGAGGTCTGCCTGACCAAAGAGGTCCCAAATAACATCTTAAGGATGAAACATGAGGTTGGGGAGTTCCCGGTGCAGTTCTTTGGCTCCAAAGATTTCGTGTGGACATACCAGGCCAGAGTGTTTCCCTACATGGAGGGCGATACTCACAACATAGAAAAAATGGGCAAGGGTGCAGATGCAGTGTACAAAAAGGGTGCGTGCTTAAGGTTGCTGAGTGCATGTTGATTCTTGGTGTAAGGTGCATGTTTAATAGTAAAGATCGTGTGTCTCTTTGTAGCGCTGAATGAAGCGGCCGAGCGGTTCAAAGAGCTTCAGGCAGAAAAGGAGCTGAAGCAGCTTCAGGAGGACAGAAAGAATGACAAGAAGCCTCCTCCATACCGACACATTCGGGTACCGTGTGTACATCTGTGCTCATCTAGCCCACGGCAGAGCAGTTAACTGAGACGTGCTGTTAAAATCTCACCCCTGTCTCTGTTTCTTAGGTAAACCGGCCAATTGGGAAGGTGCAGATTATCACCGCTGACCTCTCAGAGGTTCCACGATGTAACTGCAAGGCGCTTGACGAGAACCCGTGCGGCATCGACTCCGAGTGCATTAACCGTATGCTGATGTACGAGTGTCACCCTCAGGTGTGCGCGGCAGGGGACCGATGCCAAAATCAATCTTTCACAAAGCGCCAGTACACACCTGTGGAGATTTTCAGGACTCTGTCCTGCGGCTGGGGTTTGCGCGGCTTGTCGGACATCAGGAAGGTGGGTCGGAAACGAATCAGGCCAGCATTGATCGCTTTAGTTGTAACCACATTTTACTCATTCCTCGGTTTCTCCGTCTCTTTTTGTCTTTCCCAGGGAGCTTTTATCAGTGAGTACGTGGGCGAGGTGATAGATGAAGAAGAATGCCGTGCCAGGATCAGGCACGCTCAGGAGAATGACATCTGCAACTTCTACATGCTTACACTGGACAAGGTAAGTATCTGAGTCAAATACTAACAGATGCAGCCTGAACGCGGCACGCTTGATTAACAGTGCAGATCGGATGACGTGTCCACACTCATTTGCGCTTTTTTTCACTCCAGGATCGCATCATTGACGCGGGGCCCAAAGGCAACCAGGCTCGCTTCATGAACCACAGCTGCCAGCCGAACTGTGAGACTCAGAAGTGGACTGTGAATGGGGACACCAGAGTGGGGCTGTTTGCTTTACAAGACGTCCCAAAAGGTTTGAAAAGGTTTTTTTTCTTTCTTCAATTTTTAGGGGGGAGGGTTGTATTTAACAAGATCATCCAGATTATTTTAATTACACATCCGATCTAATGCAACAACTATTTCAGGTGAGGAGCTGACTTTCAACTACAACCTGGAGTGTCGTGGCAACGGGAAGACTGCCTGTAAATGTGGAGCACCCAACTGTAGCGGTTTCCTGGGTGTCCGGCCAAAGGTAAAACTTTATATTTATTCACAACTTTACCTTCATTTAAATGATCCTCTGACCGCACTTACAAGAAGAGCTGCCTTGTGACCTTCCCGTTCCTCGTCCGCGTATAGAACCAGCCAGCAGCTGAGAAAATGAAACCTAAGGAAGGAAAACGGAAGGTCCCCATGAAGAAGAAGACCAAGCAAGAGGTGACCAAGGAGAGGGAAGATGAGTGCTTCAGCTGTGGTGACGGGGGTCAGATAGTTTCCTGTAAGAAGCCGGGCTGCCCAAAGGTCTATCATGCTGACTGCCTCAACCTGGCCAAGAGGCCTGCAGGCAAGTAGACTTTAAGGAGAGCACACAATTTGATAGCCGTGTGTAGCCAATCGTTTTTACATCGAGCTCTCAGGGGGTTTGAATATCCTCGAGCATGCATGGAGCAAACAGAGGTGACTGGGTGGTTTCTGAGGTGAAGGTTCTCCAAAAAAAGGCAAAAATAAAATGTAGTTTTGATGAATGTGAACTTGAAGAGAAATGTTAAATATTATATTTTTGTTAGCTATTTGTGAGTCAAAAATCTTACTATTTGCGCATGTTTACTGTATTCATTCCACATTTGATTTGCCTGCAGGCCGATGGGAGTGTCCATGGCACCAGTGTGACGTATGTGGCAAAGAGGCGGCTTCGTTCTGCGAGATGTGCCCCAACTCATACTGTAAGGAGCACAGAGAAGGCATGCTCTTCATCTCCAAGCTGGACGGCAAGTTGTCCTGCAGCGAGCATGACCCCTGTGGGCCCGACCCGCTGGAGCCAGGGGAGATACGCGAATACATGCCCAACACGACCTCCATGAGGCCCGGGGCTGTTGCCTCGCCCGTCGCCCCTTCTTTCGTCCCCGTCACCAGACGAGCGGGTCCTTCCGCTCCCGTCTCCGCCCCAGCTGGCCAAGCGACTTCATCGAGGCAAGAGCCTCCTCCTCGTCTCTACATCAACACCAAGACTGCTACCTCAAGCTTCGTCCCCTCCGGCAGGTCCTACCTCACGGGCAGAACTGACGAGAAAGCTTTCCCCACTCCTGCCTCCTCCGAGGCAGAGAGAGAGGACGGGGAGGTGGAAGATGGGGAAGTGTGCGGGTTGGACGTCGAGGGCGTGGAAGATGACGATGACGACGACGACGACGATGAAGAAGACGAAGAAGAAGAAGAGGCCGATGACGAGGAGAATGATATGGAGGAGATGGAGATAGTAGAGGACGAGGAGGATGAGCCACCTTATGGAGGAAATCTGCCAGAGGATGATGATGAGGAGGACGAGGAGGGCGGAGACGAGTATGACACTTGGGGTGATTATGTGGAGGAAGACGATGGAGAGGTGGAGGGTGAGGACGAGGAGGACTGGGGGAGAGTGGAGGATGATGACAAGTGACTGTTCATCCTGTCCTTCCTTATATCTCAGCAGCAAAACTCTCAGTAGACATTGAAAGGCCTGAAAGAGTTTCATATTTTGGTACCTACTTGAATGCAACACTGCCTTCACTTTGGTACAACATTGCCTTCTCATCTGCACACCGCTGGACTGACAGCAGGGATGAGTACTGGTGCTAAGGCTTCGACGGCTGCTTTACTCAGCCCCTTTCTACTTCTGTTGATATGTATGTGTCTGGTGCTGTTTTTTTCTCTTGTTGTTTCTCTTAACAATGTTTACATTTTTTGGCTTTTTTTTTAAGAAAAAAAAACCCTGTTTGGAATATAAGAAAAAAGGTGGGAAGCTTCACCTGACCAAACTGTCATCTTAAGGGCATCTTATGTTGTTGTTACTGTCTTAACTTTGTCTTTCCAATCAGAGCAGTCCTCAAAACATTGTTCTCACATGTCCGTGTTACAGTTAGGCACAGGGAGTACGCGCCTGGTGCTTGTGAGGAATGCAGAAATAAACCCACTGGAGTCTTCTTGCTATAAATGATCTTCTCACAACAAAAACTACCCCAGTTTCTTTTATTTGATTGGTTCCTTCTGTTTTTTTGTTTGTTTGTTTGTTTGTTTTTTCCAACGAGTAGCTCACAGCTCAGGATCTTTGGCACAGAGAAATAAAAGACAAAAGCGTCATCTTCTCAAAACCTAAACATGAATCACAGATGTCGCCAGTGTTGGTTTTATAACCGCGCTGCTGTTGCACTGACTAAATTAGAATAAAATCCTTGTACTTACTGGATCTCAGTATCCAAGGATCTGTCCACATGTAACAAGAAGAACCTTTTCTGAAGCATCTTTTATACACATACACATTGCTCTTACTGGGTTGGACCACCTTTGTGCTTTCAGAGCTGTCTTAAAGTCATCATGCTCAAGAAATCAGTTTGTGAGGATTTGAGCTTTGTGACGTGACACCATTAAGCAGCCATCAGAAGATGGGTACACGGTGCCATACAGGAATGGACACGATTACTATTTTCTATTGCCCGACCAGCTTTAATATTTCTACATGCTTAAATACACTCAGGTGCTGCCATGTGGCTAGTTGATTAGAGATTTGTAATAATGAGTACCTAAAACGTGGCCAGTAATTATGTACAGACACACAAGTTCATTTCGCTAAGAGAAATCATAAATTAAAGCCACATTAGAGACTACATGTTGCATAAAACTGACACAGTTCTTCAGAGAAACACTTCTGAGTGAATTTTAACAATATAGTTTAAGCTATGCTTTTTTAGACTTGAGATATCAGATCAAAAAACATTCAAATAAAGGGTTAGAAACTGAATTGCTTCAACTTTATTGATATGAAATTTCCCAAGTAAAAGAAAGTAAAGACCACCTGATTTCTTGCGGTTGAGGTGGTGTACTCTGAGCAGAGGGAGCGGCGGTCGGCCTGATGTTCCGACTATGTCCGCTAGAAGTCGCTGTTTCCGGCAGCGATTCGACAGAAAGGATGTGACGTAACTATAGTTGATGTAAAATGGCGACGATCGCATTTTAGTCAAAACAGAACCGACGAGTTTTAAAAAAGGGGTCAAATAAAGGGAAAGTTGCTGATTTTACGGAAAGAATATAAACATCAAGTTTATTTGTGGAGCCTTATCAAGGTAAGTGAGTGAGCTGGTTTATTAACTTTCACAGAAATGAAGTAAAATGCCTCTTCTACATGTACGTCATTGGGCAGGTAAACTAGGTTAGCCAATACTGCTATAAAAACTGTAGTTTTAGTCTTTTTTTTTTTAAAGAAGGGAAGCACATAATTGCTGAGTATAGGTGAACAGGACGGGTGTTTATATTAACCCGTGACGGCGTCCCCGGTGGCGTGTTTCTGGCGGCAGGTTCAGACATGACCGAGCAGACCAGCGTTAACTCGGAGGGGATCGTGGGCCTGGATGAGCCCAAGAAGATGACCAGAGAGGACTGGAGGAAGAAGAAGGAGCTGGAGGAGCAGAGAAAGCTGGGAAATGCTCCAGCTGAGGTGGACGAGGAGGGGAAGTAAGTTTTTGCCTGGGCAGAAAGTGTGTGCTTTCAGGCAGCTGATGGAAGGAATGATGTGATTTGTAACGTGAACGCTTCTGTCCTACAGGGACATAAACCCCCACATCCCACAGTACATTTCATCAGTGCCGTGGTACATCGACCCATCAAAAAGGCCCACACTAAAGCATCAAAGACCACAGGGTGAGAATGAGAAGCAGTACTCTGCAATCGGAGAGTGGTACAAGAGAGGAGTGCAGGAGGTGAGAATGAGGCGAGTTTTTCCTCTCATGTGGACACAGAAGTAGATATATTGCCACAAAATCTAAAAGCTTCACTTTGTGTCTCCACACAGAATGCAGTTTCAACTAAGTACCGTAAAGGGGCTTGTGAAAACTGTGGTGCCATGACACACAAGAAGAAAGACTGCTTGGAGGTAAAACCGATGAAACAGTTTTACAATTATCTGCTGGAACAAATTAATATTCAGGGTTTGCTTATCCTGGATGTCAAAGGCGTATTACTATCATTATTATTATTATTATTATTATTGTTATATTATTTGTACTAAGCTAGCATCTTACCTTTCATTTTGTCACACCAGCGACCCAGAAAAGTTGGTGCTAAATTCACAGGAACAGGGATTGCTCCAGATGAACACGCTCAGATCCAGCTCGCCATGGACTATGATGGAAAGCGTGATCGCTGGAATGGCTACGACCCCGAGGAACATCAGCGCATTGTTGAAGAGTACGCCAAAGTAGATCTGGTAAGCGGACCAGCATGATTGAACTCCAGAGGTCAAAACATTGGTTAGCCGGTGTTGTTGTGGTCCGCCACCACACGACTGAATTCTTATTTGTTTCTCAGGCCAAAAGGACACTGAAAGCACAGAAACTTCAGGATGAGTTGGCCTCGGGAAAACTGGACCAGACTGTAAGTGCTCACTCATATTAACATGGTAATAATACATTTTCCCAGTTTTGGAGGCAAATATCAGACTGCAGTTTAATAACTTTACATTCTTTCTTTGTAGGAGCGGGAACATGACAGTGAAGATGAGGATGAAGACAAATATGCAGATGACATCGACATGCCCGGTCAGAACTTTGACTCCAAGAGACGAATCACTGTCAGGAATCTGCGTATCAGAGAAGACACAGCTAAAGTAAGAGCCACGTAGTAAAACATTAGTCATTTGTGCTTTCTCTGATGATAAACTGTGTACACAGGAAAAAATGAATACAGAGCACCGTGTTACCGCCCACATTATTGTGTAAAAGCTCTGAGCCACACCATATTCCTTTTATATTTTTCTTACAACAAGACTGTTATATCGGGATCTTGTTTAAGTTGTGAACATGAAAAAGCTTAGAATATTTCAAGCAGCCTGGAGAACTATTACTGCAGACGACTTACAGAAAATACAAGAAGGCTGCCTAAGAGAGTTGTGTTAATGAATAAAGGTGGTTGTACCAAATATTGACTCAGAGGGCTGTTGCAGTTACACAGACTCTGTTTTTGCATCATATGTTGTGTTTCATTTGTGTTTGCATGTTTCCTTCATGTTTGTTTTCAAGTGAAATATAAAAAAATCAAATGACTTTTCAGCAGTTCTGTATATGAAAGATGGGGTACTGCAATTTACTAATTTCTCTGTAATCTGAACTCCTCGTGTCTGTTTTTCACAGTACTTGAGAAATCTGGATCCAAATTCAGCGTACTACGATCCAAAGACCCGAGCAATGAGAGAGAACCCGTACTCCAACACGGGCAAGAACCCTGATGAGTAAGTTATGGGTTTGGGTTTTTTGTTGTTGTTGTTTTGGTTTGGTTTTTTTAAATAAAATCAACAGAAGAATAGTAGAAATAGTCTCCCAGTAACTGAGTGGACACTGAAATCATTTTTGAACTGTTTTGTGTAACAGAGTGGGGTACGCTGGAGACAACTTTGTTCGCTACAGTGGAGACACAATTTCCATGGCTCAAACACAATGTAAGTCCTAAAGTTATGGTTCCTTCTTTTCAAACACCTCATAACCTTAACTCTTTAGGTTTTGGAAGTATGACTTTACTTATATTGGAAATAACTCTAGAGATTTATTTATTTTTGGCCACTGTGATCAAAACTGTTGAATGTTTGACTGGATTATAATAGGTTACCAAAAGTCTTCCAAAAATTTAAAAAATCAGCATTTATAGAGTAAAAATCAGCTGCAAAAATGTAAAAAGCAGCCTGCTAACAATAGTGGTTAACATCTATACATCTATTTAGACATGGCTAAATTAAAAAGAGTGCCTCTCCTGTCACACGTATGTTATATATGAGAAACCAAAAGGCAGTTACAGTTTCAGTTAGTTACTTAGTAAAGGATAATTATGAATGAATTATGAAATCTGAGCTTTTTCTTATCTGATAGGACCACAGAGTGTAATTTGTTGTAATTGTCATTGCCTTGTGACAGTGTTTGCCTGGGAGGCTTATGAGAAAGGCTCCGAGGTGCATCTGCAGGCTGACCCCACCAAACTGGAGCTGCTGCATCGCTCCTTCAAGGTCAAGAAGGAGGACTTCAAAGAAGAACAGAGGGAGAGCATCCTGGAGAAGGTACACGGCTGATATATATTTATTTAGCAACAGGATGAGGCCTCTACATTTTTTATTTATTTATTTTTTCCAAATATGTGACGCAGCATGCATAAAGCCAAGCAATGACACGATCAGGAACAGTATTCCAATATTTCCATTGCAGCTTAACTTCACTGTCTCTATATGCCTCTCAAAAGTATGTCTGGAAAAATGTAGTTTATTGAACAGTTTCTGATGCATAAACCATTTACCCTAAATCCTCATCCAGCAAACCTCCCGGGTTTGAGGTGAAAACCCACTCAGTGCAACCACACACGCCTGGAAGCAAACCTTACCAGCCAGTCAGTGAAATTTGCTCCCTCAGTGACTTTTTGGTCTTTAATCTCTGTTGATAACACGGTGTGGAAACTAGTAGATTGCTAGAAGTGGCTGTTTATTTATTTGCACTTCGCTTGTAGTTTCCGAGTTCCCAATTCTAATCTGAATCCCCCCCCTTACTCGAAAAGCTGGAGTAGCACCACCTAGTGTTGAAGGATTTATTGATATGAGCATTTATAATGGCCAGTAAATGAAAATAAGAGTGAACTATACATGAGAGATGGGAGAAACATTCTTCAACCATCTTATGATTGCAGATGTTGCATAGTTTGTCCACCGGATGGCACTCTGCAGCTTCTCTGTTGGCAGCACGTTTGAGAACGCCACAAACAACCAGTCGATCTGAGCAGTCGGGCTTGGATCAGCTGTGTAAAGGAGAAAATAAATAACTAAAAATGTTAGGGATATCGGAAAGAAAAAAAAAATCGGCTGATATATCAGAATCTCAGACTGAACTCCATATCAGTCACAGCCTGGGCTTTACTGATGATGTTTCTGCTCTTGTGTGTGACAATCAGTATGGAGGCCAGGAGCATTTGGATGCACCACCGCGGGAGTTGCTGTTGGCCCAGACGGAGGACTACGTGGAGTATTCACGTCACGGCGCTGTGCTGAAAGGACTCGAAAAGGCTGTCGCTCGCTCCAAATATGAGGAGGACGTGCTCATCAACAACCACACTGTAAGGAGGGCAGACTGTAGCAAATGTGTGGCTAATTTTTGTACATTTTAATTATGTTTTATCCTAAAATCAAGATCATATCTCCTTGTTAGTGTATTTGGGGTTCCTACTGGAAAGACGGCTTCTGGGGGTACAAGTGTTGCCACTCCATGGTCAAACAGAGTTACTGCACAGGATCAGCTGGAATTGGAATTGTAAGTACATTTACTGAGAGTATTTGAAGGGTTTGTTTGATGGATAGGATATCAGTTTATAAAGTGGTCACAGATTTCTCACTTTCCAACTGTGTTTTTTTTTTATGAACCCCTGCAGAACAACTCGGAGTGCACTCCATTTGAAGAGGTACTAACTGAGCCACAGGAGGAGGAACAGCCCAAGACTCTGCTAGAAGTAAGGGACACTGTTTTTTAAAAAAATGCAGCAGTTAATGTTAATAAGCTTAAATGTAATGTTCATTATTAAAATATTCGTGATCTCCAGATGCATCAAGATAAGATGAAAGAGAAGAAGAAGAAAAAGAAGAACAAAAAGAACAAGAAGCGCGACTCTGACAGCAGTGATTCGGAGGATGAGGAGAAGAAGAAGGAAAAGCTGAAGAAGGTGATGTTTTTGTTTGACTGCCGTGTTTGTTTTGATGAGTTTCTCCGTGTCTGACCTCCAACCGCCGTCTCCCTCTCAGGCCCTAGAAGCAGAGGACAAGCGGGTGAAGCAGGTGGAGGTGCTAATGCAGCTGGATGAGAGGAAGAGGCCGTACAACAGCTTGTTTGAAGTAAAGGCGCCCACTGAGGAGGAGATGGAGGCCTTCCGCATGAAACGCAGCAGGCCAGATGATCCCATGGCTTCCTTCTTGGGACAGTGACCTTTTCAGTCCCTGCAGATTCCCCTAAACTCTCCCCAAGGACTCTACTAGAGCAGCTGCTCAGTAAAATATAAAATCCCTCATTCACTCAAGTTTTGTGTTTTGGAAAGAAGTGCTGGAGAAACTGTGTACAGTATTTTGTAAAAGTTAATGTTGACACATTGCTTTGAAGCTTCAGGTCCATAAAATGTAGAACAACAACAAAAAAGGTGTTTCGCTTCAACAGGAGACATTTAAATACTTTCAAACCTTTCAAATTCAGTCTTTACAGGAAACATGAGAAACGTAACTGCATTTTTTTTATAATAAAATCCATTTGCCTGAATGTATGGTTTTTTGTTGTTGTTGGGTTTGTTTGTTTTTTTGCGGGGGCGGAGGGTTGTACATGAGGTATGAGCAATGGATGGAAACATGACTTGGGGTTGGCTTTCAAGGCCTACATGTATCATCAAGCGGCTGATCCTCTTAATTTTGCTGAACCTCAGTAGCTGTTGTTAACACGGCTGTGTATACATATCATGTTTTCCAGTTATGGACTCCAGATCCAAAGAAAGACATGGAAGAAACTTAAGTATGTGGGGAGATTTGTAAATTGGTACACAAGAACAGAAAGTAATATGGAAAGAACTCTTCAAAAGGCATTTCCAACATTTCTGTCAGGTCTGAGACTTCATCGATTTAAGTACTGATCTGAAGAGAAAGCAGAGGATTACTTCATACTGACCTCCACTACAGGCCAAAATGAAACTGAAGCTACCCTTCTGGTTTCTACCCTTCACTGAATCCCTGCTGTAGGGAACGGCTCGTTTATGTAATGTGCTCAGTGATCATGTTCCCTGTGTAAGTGATCAGGGTCTAAATCCACAGTTCTTTGTAAAAGTGCCCACCAGAGTTATTCTAGTTATTGTATTTTCTAATTATTTATTTATTATTTTTAAATTTCATTTTGACTCTCTTGAGCCTGTGCTTTTCACTTTAGTTTTTAATTGTTTATTGTTTTAATGTTTTGCTTTTTTCACTATTAGCTTTAGCCTTGCACAATATCATTTTACAGAGGGCAAATGCTGGAGGCAAGATTTAAGAAGATCAGTTCAAGTTTCACACAAAAATCCCGCAGCTTCTGAAAACAGTTCATTCACAGTCTTGTAGACCTCCAAACTCTCATTAGAGATGTCAGTTAAAACCTCATCGGGGAAAGCTGTAACTTTACTAAACTAACAAACAAAAACTAAAGACATTTCATCAATATTTGTATTTAATTTAATTGTATTCGTTTGCCAGGATTACAAAATCATGTCACAGTTAGTTTTGACCCCCCCGCCAAGTCTAGTTTTTATTTTAGGTAACACGGTTTTTCACATGTAAATTGAGTTTTAGAACTATTTTACTGCATAAGCTTTTAAAAACCAAAAACTGAACCTTGCAAGGTGTGTTTACCTTTCGTAACGCTCTCCTTCTGAATGAAATGCTGCTTCAAAGCAGCGACGAACAATTCTGGATAATTTATTTGGGAAAAAAAGAAATAATTATGTACTTTTTAATTTTGCTTTTTAAAGCCTTGGATGTGTGTTAAGCATAACTAGGGCAAAGATAAAGCGGGAAAGAAGGGAAATGAATAAAATCTCAAATACCTAAAAAAAAAAAAAAAAGTCACCCAGAGCGTCACCTAACCTAATGGACTGAACAGAAAAATGAATGCAAAGATGAGATGGCTACCTCTTCATTCACTGGGTGATTTTCTGGAAAGCCCTGATGAGGGTTCCAAGGTGGAGAAGAGGACACCAAAAACAAGCAGTCAATCCCAGCGTGCCTTATCTCAGACTGCAGGGAGAAGTCTGTCCTTGTGTGCCTCATTAACCAGGTGCACACATTATCCACGTGCATTACACATGAACACAGTCCGAAACCTAAAACATGGCAGACGTGTTTTTTGCAGTGTACAGTGCAGGACTATTTTAGTGCTCTTAATAAGAGAAGGAAACGCAAATGTTTTGTTTTTTTTTTCATTTTCTTTTTCTATTATTGCAACATTAGACCGCTTCTGAGGATATTAGTATCTAAATGCATAAAGTGTAACAAGCTAAAAGTTTCTGCTTTATCTTTTTTAGCCCTCGTTGTGTAATGTCTTGCTTCCTAACAGCAGAGTTTGTGAGCCACTGATGTGTCACTGCTTCAGCTGTTGCACTGACTTGAATGTAATGACATCATGGTGAAAGTATTTTTTTTTTTTGGCCTATCACTCGCATAAACAGGGCGGATGTTACGGAGGCTCTGGGCTGCACATTTCTCTGCAGAGCTTCTCTTGAAGAATGCTGCCTCAATCGTTTGCTGGAAATGTAGGAAGGTTTGTGCGCTCTGATGCAGAGAAAGGGCTCGGACAGAGCTGAAAAATACCCATGGGTCATAATTTCTCAACTGGTGAGTTCTTACTCTGTGCTTTTAAAATGGCTGACACACTCCCTTTATATAACCTGCTGTAAGCTGCATGTTTTTATGTAACCAGAACATATAACAGATCCATCACATTTGTCATTAGTTACTGAGTGATAGCATGAAAATGACCACGCCATCTAGATGCCCGTCCACATGTTGTGTTAGGTTTTAGTCTCTGGTTGACTCCAGGAATCTTTTACCAGATGTTTGCATCATCTGATTAATGGCTGCAAAACTCAAGTCAGTATAATTGTTGTAAACAGTTGCTTCCCCTTGCCTCGTTGTGACTCTACAGTTCCCATCATGCTCCAGATGTTTGTGATGATCTATGTGCTGTCAGTTGTCGTCTCGCAGTCAACAAATCCCCCATCTAAGAGAGGTCGGAATTTCACCATCCACTCATCCCAGCTGGTCTGCAGTCTGCCGGGCCCAGCGGGGCCTGCAGGGAACCCAGGAGCCCCTGGATCACCCGGGGCCATGGGCCCCATGGGCCCCCCGGGGTGGACGGCCAAGATGGGAAGGATGGAGAGAAGGGAGCGAAGGGAGATCAAGGTAGTAGTTAATCTCTAGTTGTATGTTACTGTGAACTTGAATGATCTTCACATCATATATGTCACTGATCTGATTTTTATTTAGCACACCCCTCCAACATCTATGCACAGATGTCTGAAGTTGCACGTTCTTAAGTGTAAAGGGAAAGGTTTTATTGCCATTTGATATTTTTGGTAATTAGCTTCATGTTCAGACCTTGTTCAGCTGCTTAAAGGACCCTGTTGGTTTATTATTTATTATCACAAGTTTTGAAGAGTCAGAAAACATCTAAAGACGAGCCCTAACATGCCAATTAATATGCCCTTTTCTTTTATCAGTGACAGTTTCTTGGGGAATGTTTTAGGCTCTTAAGAGCTTTTAGTCATCAAAACAATTAAACTACTCACCAGATTAACAGGACACTTTAAAAACAATCAGATATGGGGGAAAAATGAGGGTAATAGGCATGCTAGTCCACCCTGTCCACATGCTTTGCCATGATACTGGGGGGCTCTTGCACTGCTCATCCTGTTCCTCTTTGCACAAATGAGCAGACACCAGTCTCTAAGGCCCTTTTATGGCCTGTCCAGCTCCCCTAGAGTAACTGTCTGTCCCCTGGAATCTCTTCTATGACAGTAAACCTTCTGTTAATGACACGTAGTGATGTGCCATTCAAGAGTTGAACTACCTGCGGAAACTCTAGGATCCAGGTATCACCTCATCCTGCCAGTTGTTACAAGTGACCTTAGACAAATGTAAAAGTAGTGAAAAAAACAGTCAACAAAGTTCAGAGTGTCAGTGGCCTTCACCTGTAAAACCATTCCTGTTTAGGAATCTGTCTTTCATGAACACCAAAGCAGCTGAAAGTGATTCACAACCCCCTCTGCCACTTAACTGACCAGATCAATATCACAGAAGTCTAACTGATTTCCTATACTCTGATTTAAATGTGTTCCTTTATTTATTTTGAGCACAGTATTTGTTTAAAACATGATTTTGGACTTTTTAGCCTTTATTTAGAGAGAATAGTGCAGAGAAGACAGGAATGCTATCAGATCTTGGTGAAACCCATGATAAACGGACTTTAACCCAGGCATCTTCAATAGCCTTATAGAACAAAGCTAAGCTGCTCAAGCATGTCAGCTATACTGGTGCCCAGATTATACTTATGATTATGTGTTATCAGGTGATCCAGGGAGACCTGGGAACCCAGGTAAACCGGGTATGAAAGGTCGTGAGGGTGTTATTGGCAAGGCCGGACCTCGTGGACTGAAAGGACAACGTGGAAAACCCGGAATATCTGGAACCCGGGCACAAAAAGGAGACGTGGGTGAAATGGGCGAGGAAGGAGCTCCAGGTGGTTGTAACTGTGGCAAGCAAGCACGATCAGCTTTCTCGGTGGCTGTGACAAAGAGCTATCCTAAAGAGCGCACGCCCATCCGCTTCACCCGGATCCTGCTGAATGAGGGGAATCACTACAATGCCTCCAGTGGGAAGTTTGTCTGTGCTATCCCTGGAGTTTATTACTTTACCTATGACATCACACTGGCCAACAAGCACCTCGCCATTGGGTTAGTTCACAATGGGCAGTACAAGATCAAAACATTTGATGCAAACACTGGGAATTATGACGTGGCGTCTGGTTCTACTGTTCTCCACCTGAAGGAGTCAGACCAGGTCTGGCTGCAGATCTTCTACTCGGAACAGAACGGACTCTTTTTTGACCCTTTTTGGACAGACAGCACCTTTACGGGCTTCCTAATCTACCCTGACCAGGAATTTCTCAATGAAGCAGATAGAAAAGCAAATGCTCAGGATGAAAATGAATGAACTGTAATGAAGATTTATAATATATATCGAATTGAACTTCACAAGTTTGGGCTTTGTGGAATTTCAGTTGTTTAAGACATCCGTCACCAGGAGGCGCACTAGGAAAGAAAGAAAATCAACTGGAGGAATCACCCAACAAAGCCTTAATAATGAACAAAAAACATTTTACCTGCAATATTATGCCCTATTCGCATAAAATATTTTAAATGATGTAGCCCAAAATAACCTAAATAATTTAATTCCGTTTCTTTTTTTAACTCCTTGATAGGAGATGGCACAGTGCCATCTTCTTCTTTTTTTCCTTTATTAATCATTAGAAAACACAATTTGAAATAAAATCTAAATTATATTGTAAGATAAATTATTTTACAGTGTTTGTGTTTTTGAGTCAAAACAATGGTATACTGGTTAGCACTGTTCTGGAGTGTTTCTGTGTGGAATTTTCCTCCTCTCTTCATGTTCCTCCCACAGTCCAAAGACATGCAATTAGGTGCATCAGGTTAATTGGTGACTCTAAATTGCCGGTAGAATATAAATGTGAATGGTTATCTCTCTCTTTGTGTTGGCCCTGGCGACCTGTCCAGGGTGTACCCTGCCTGTCACCCTGTGGCACCTGTGATAGGCTCTAGCCCACCTCTGCAACCCTGAATTGGATAAGTGGAGGAAAATAGGTGGAACAGTTTTTCAGTATTTGTGTATGGTTCATTAACATGAGGTGTATTTTTGTGTTCAAGTTCATAATTACTTTCATGACACATAGAAGTGTATTCTATAGACTAACATCTTTTAAATAAAACTAATAAGCATTTTAGAAATCAAATAACTAATCTTAGAGTTTTATTAATTTAATTAAATGAAATTTCTACCGATTGCGCCACTGGAGTTTTGCACATACTATCAATTTAAATGGCTTTTTACTTGAACACTTGTATTAACTCTTGTGTTTGGTAGCAAAAACATGTGTATAATGAATTTGGATTAAAGATTTTTATGACACAGTAACATTTTTACATGGGTTGTAGCTTAAAGCGTGGCCTTGAGTTAAATCTGACAGTTTTAAACATACTTAAGAGACAGTTGCAAACCTTTCAAGCCAGCCATAAAAACACAATGGATTCTTCTGTACGATGAAATATCCTGTTTACTGATATTACAGTTTTACTTCAATAATAAAAGTGTCATGTTTCTGGCTGCACCACCCTGACATCTGAGAACATACAAATTGCTCAGACAAAACAGCTTTAAAACCACCGATATTTATGCATTTGATTATTTTAACAATGAAAAAAAAAAATCAGACTATTGCGTCACTCTTTTTATGCCAAAAAAAATTATTTGAACAAACTGAAAATTTATTCAACTCAAAATGTTTTTCTTCCAGCGAGTATTGAAATGAATAAATGATTATAAACAGAAATGATGCACTCAGATAAAATAATATGCACGTCATGCCATTGACTTGTGTATCAAATTATGTAAATATTAACCTGCAGTTTTGTATTTGTAGAATTTAAAAAAAAAGAAACATTTCTCACTTAATGCTATCATGCTCCAGTCTAAGGTTTCTTCATGGGCTGAATGGCTTAATAGAATTCAGGTTAACACTTTATAATACAATCTGCGATTATGACATAATCCTCCTGCAATTAAATAGAATTTTTATGTATTTTGTTTTAAATTACAATGTAATTTACCTACAAATACGTAACTGTGGGTACATTAGAATAATTTGGAAATAAGTCAGGTTTTTACAGGAAACAAAGAGAAATAATTATACTGTAAGCAAATTTATGCAGCATATAAGTAATTTTATGTATGTAACTTACAGGATAGAAGAAATAGTGACATTTTAAGTCATTGTAAGTAATGTCTAACTTCTGGGTATTTTACAGGAAAGGAGACAAAAATGATACTGTGAGTAAATTTAAAAACTGCATAAACAATTATAAGTATTGCATAATTTCCTGGTAATTATGCCATCATAAATTATAAGTACACTGTGCTTTTTGGGGTGTTGGCCGTATTATGGAGTGAATTTAAGTTACGCGTTATTTAAAATTACTTAAACATGAACTAAATTTATTCACAGTATAAATACTTCTTTGTTTTCTGTAAAAAAAAAAAGAAGACTTTTGCCCCCTTATGCCAGTGTACCTACCTTCAAGTATTTGTAGGTAAATATAATTACATTGTAATTTCAAATAAACTACATTCCACTGCAATTCCATTTAATTAGTCGTGGGCTGTATTGTGAAGTGTTACTAAATACAAGACAATGACAGACTGCATTAAGGAGACAAAGGATGGGAGAAACACAAGAACATGCTGCACCTCCTGTGTTTCTTTATTTTTAGAGGCCGTTTATCACCATTTCATGGACCACGGGGGGATTTTTAACTGGGGTTTTATACTCTAATGTCTCAAAGTCATCTGTGGGTATTCACATCACACATGCAAGCAATTAATCACACTTGATCTAATGTGTTACTTAACTAAAGTAACCATAACCCATGATATTTCAGGGAAAAAATGCAATTCTGCATTTAAGCTTGTGCTTATGTAAAAGTACAAATGCATCAATGGCAAACCTGAAAACTTCATTTTAGAATAGTTAGTCAGTGTGGAGCTAATTTAAACAATTTACCCAATCTTATGTAAAGCGTTAATAGCTATTTGGAGTCAAATCATTTGCAGTACACTTCATGCAGGCACAGCCTCTGCTACAAACACTCAGATAACAACTTTCTTAAGTAAACAGGAAGAAATCAGCATTTTATTTATATACAGGCTCAGCTCCCCTGTTCTTATGTTTGCAAAATCTTCCTTTTTGTTTGGAGCATGGAAGCATGCTATATATTCTCCTACTTAGATGGCTCTAGCTAAAAATAACAGAATCACTTCTAAACAGTGTTATATTTGAATCAAACACTTTCCTTCAACAAAAATGTGAAAATATGATGCTTTACTCTCATCTCTGTCAGTGGCTCAGTAGGTAACCCAATGCACCACTATAGGACCTGGTGTTCCCATGCAGAGATGCTGAGTTTAAATCCCCCAAAGTCAGCCAAGAGTGATGTTTAGCAAAATGGACTCACACAGGTTTGCACTAAATGATTGTCAGTGTGATATCTGACTTCGTTTAAACTGCTGTTGTCAGGATTAAACAAATATACTGAAGCAATTCCTCAGCTAGACCCTATCCTATTCCTTCTCCAAACTAATTCAAATAGATACCATACTGAAAGCAAAGTATCTGCTTCACTGTTTTTGTGGTTCACAGGGTTTCAGCATTTACTTGGGGATCTCTTCCATTTAGCCCAAAGCATTCAACCAATGTTTTTAAGAAGCACACACAAGCTCTTTTTATCTTGCTGTTTAAGATAATTATTAGCATAAATCTTGTGCCCAGATGAACAGTTTATGAAGGCTGTTGAAGCCTGTGTGTATTGTTGAGTTTTATTCGTACTGGTACAGGGGAAAAGCTTAGAGTCAGGGATACAGTGCTGTCACAATTATTTGCAAATTTCTTTATTTCTTATTGTTTCATATTTGTCATATTTACATGTTTCAGGTCATTAAGAAAGAAAGAAAGAAAGAAAGAAAGAAAGAAAGAAAGAAAGAAAGAAGGGTCAGATACTTTTTCACTGCACTGTACAGTTAGCTCTCACACTTGATGTGTCACCAACTAGCATATTTAAATAGACAACTTCAATACTAAGAGCATTTCAAAAATCACTGGAATTCTTGCTCAAATGGAATACTGTCTGGGATTTCTGTCTTAAAAGATAGGTAAATGTTTAATATAATATAATATAATATAATATAATATAATATAATATAATATAATATAATATAATATAATATAATATAATATGCATTCGTTAACATTTTGTATATTAAATAAATGAAAAGAGATCCTTTGCTGAACTGTGGCCATTTGTAGTTCTAGCGGTGACCTTTAAAGACTACAATTCCCAAGCGGGGGGAGGAACCTCACGTCTAGCGCACGAGCTCTGTAGACCAACAGTAGCAGCTGGCTGAGCCGAAGAGGCTACTTTGTTAACAGCGAAGCCACCGGAGAGAAAACGGCTAAACGGTTTCTCTCGGAAAAGTGTGAACAGTTTGGGGGAAACGGGGAACCCGAAGGCCTGTCGGTGGGATTTAACGGTGGCAGCTATTCTGTTTTGTGTTATTAACTTTGTTTTTTCGCCGACAAAAAGAGGTCTTACTCAAAGTTGAGCCGTAGAGGAGTTCTCTCGTTCAGGATGTCGGACTGAGACAAAGGGGTCTGGGGGGCATTCCCGACGGAGCGGTGAGTGGAACTACCAAGACTAAAAAAAGAAAGAAAAAGTTTTCTTTGTTGCTGATTGCCGGAAAAATAAGCTGAGTTTGTGATGAGTTGTTCGGCTTTGTGGTATCGTTTTTTTTGTGTGTGTTTTTTTTTTTAAAACAGGCTCAGTATTTCTGAGCTCGGTGGTGGGCACAGTTAACTTGTAGCCCGTCTGTTTGGCCGCAGTCTCGTGGTGCGGAATCGCCTTCAGTCATAACCTAAATGTAGGACTGGTTGGTGATTTGCCGTCGCGACGAACAACCACGTTAAAAAGTGAGATTTTATGGAAGGCTGCTTTGATGAGACTGACCTACAGCGTGGTCGAAGGGGGCATTTAAACGAACCATTACGTTTCCGAACACAGAAAATGGCCTATGCGGAGAAATAGACCTGTGCAGCGAGATAAAGGTGTTTAAAAACTTCAGCAAAAACGCATTTCTCGAAAGGGAATTTATTATATTTTTACTGTCAACAAGAAAAAATACAGCTAGCTTACTAATCCTACATTTTAAATTAAAGAGAACAGTTGTAGAAAGACTTAAATTAAGCTTCACCTTCTTTCCTCTCATGTGGTAAAATCATTCGCAACACTTTCAGTTTGGTGGTTATACTGGCTTGGCCTTGCTTCTTTCTTCAAGTACCTGAACTTTGTCTGATTTTGCTTTCAGCAGGTAAAACTTGGAAAGATGGAGAGGGAGCTGGAATGGTGGAAGGATCAGTTAGCTGCAGATATCCATCAGTCCCTCCGCATTAAGGTGAGTTTGTCTGAACTAAGCTCTGTTTTAACAGGAAGTTTTATTTTGCCGACCTTCTTCTGACTGCTTGCGCTTAGGATAACTTACATTCACTTTTAAAGACAGTAACCCCCTTCCTCTCCTCACAGCACTAGGCTTTTGCAGCTGACATTTTCAAACAGTGAGGCCAAAATCAACAGTCTGTGAATTTAAAAAAATAAAAAACGTGCTACACTTTTGCAGTGCAGTGCTTATCTTTATCACCAGCTCAGAGGAAGTCTAGAAAAACGCCAGCAAACATTGACAGTTTTACTTCTACCTAATCAAATCCGTGAATTAAAGTGATTAACCGTAAGTCAACAAACACTGATGTTAAACTCTCAACTGCAGCTTTGCCAAAATTTGTTACTCAAAGGGATTATAACTGTTTAGTTTTAGTTTTTTAATTGCACTTTAGCCTTGTTCTAAAGACCAAGTGATTACTATTGATTTTCGGAAGAAAATGTTAAAAGTAATTTTTCTTTTTTTGAGCAGTTGTAGCATGCATTTGGATTTAACCCTGAGCTGTATTGATATTCCACAACAAGATGTAATGTTGCGAGGAAAATATAATTACTCGGTCCTGCTGTCTGTTTAAACATAGTCTAAATTAGATTACATGGAGGATTTAAGGCTCATTAATTGAGAACATCTTAATTAACCTCAGAGTGTGATCATATTTCTTCCCCATGTGCCACTTTAATGGAGACATCTGTCACTTTTCTGGCATTTTCATCTTCATAGTGATGGAGCTCAGGTTTAGAAGATCAGGTATCTTAAATGTGCCACAAATCGGAAGAATGTGTGTAGAATGAGGAGTGTAGCGTATCGGGTGGTTGTGAGCTGCATGTAATGAGTCACTCGCTTACATAGCGTTTGAATCGGTTTACGCATGCTGGACAGTGTCTGACTCAGAGCGAGCTGTCAATTACACTGAAAGTCTCTATGCAGAGCTGGAAACAAAACAACACGCCCACTCTTTTCTCATCTGTGACAATGAGAAACATGGTGTCCGTCTCAAGTGTTTCTAGTCAAATCTAAAGCAACTGTCTTCACCACAGTATGATATGCAGCACTAAATGATGTAAAGTTACAATACAGAAATACCTGGTGGATGCCGTGCAGACCTGCCTGTGTTTTACTGCAGTGAGTTAGACAGTTTCAAGTCAGGTTTTTCTCAGTTTCTAAATTATTTTGATCAGGCGACTGATTTGTAAACGGTTGTGGTGTTTTTTTTATACATTTTTTTTCTGGTCATGGACTTTAATCTTTTACCCAAATTCACAGGAGTCTTGTTCGTCTACGCAAGGTCGCAGATACCACTAGATGTCTTCATGCAGAAACACACTACAGTTGTTTCAAAGAAAATTGGGAAGTTCTTGACAATCATTGCTTTACCTAGGCCATATGGGGAATAAAAGATATATAGGAAAGACAACAGAGCATAGAAAATCACATTGGGTTTTAAGTAGTAAAAAAAAAAGATAAGAATCAAGTTAAATAATAATAGTAAAATAAAGTGGATTAAACCAGATAATGCAAATTGAAGCATGGGTACACTGTTATCCCCCGATTACATGTAATAAATGACCATAAGACTTTCATTTGAATTTGAACAGACCTCAAGATTTCAGATTTTGTTCTCAAGACTAAACTGTTTTTATGTTGAAATGACTGTTTACTTATGGATGATTAACCATGCCAGATGAAAAAAGAATGCTGCTTTTAGATGGCTTGAAAGCTGACAAACAGAACAACTCGTTTATCTAGAGTAATTCTTCTTTTTTCTTTTTTTTCCAAAAATAAAATAATTGTCAGTTCCTTTGTTGTTTTATATCTTCAAAAACAGTAAATTTCCATAAACCTGTAATGGAAAAGATTGGTGAGTCAGTGTCAGAACAGTGTTTAAATAGGCCCTCACGCGGTCTTCACATTTCCTGCATGGCGCCTTTACCCCCACAGTCTCATCCAGTCTTAATGATGTGTGCTGCAGCGATAATGCCCTGATGTGGGAGATAGCGGTGGTGTGTAGCATGTGGCAAATTATCAGACATGCAAATCAGTAGGCAGCTGTGGAATCCTTAATTATGGTGCGGATCCCCCACAAAGGCTCCTCTGCACTCCTCGCAGACCCCCCCAGAGCCCTGCAGACTCCAGTAGCCTTCCCCTCTTTTCACATCCACCCCCATTCTCCTGCTGCCCTTGTACCCCGAGACAGACAGATGGAGCAGAGTTTGGGGAGGACTGGGTGATATGATAGGTCATGGCACCGGGGGTTGGTGTTGCTATGTTGATTTGGTAGGGGGTACTGTTTATTTTTAAATTCCGCTGAAGTGCCAGTCTGAGGACTTTTTTTTTTAGTTTTGCATTCACAGCAAATAATTTTTGTGCAGCGTGTCGGCTATAATAGTACACATTTCCATTAGTGCATTTCAGAGAAAGGGCTGATACTAGTATTGGCTGATCTGCCAGGTTTTTTAGCTGCTGCCCTCCAATTTGTGATTCATTATAATGGAAGAATGATAAACAAGAATGGAAGGCAGCAGTTTATGGATATATAACAACTGATTACTAGTCAGATTGGACGATTTGATCCAACCTAAACTATGGGATATTCTTGAACAGCAGTCCCGACATAATGTGGATATTTTCCCTTTATTTTAAGGACCCCTTGCTGGCCCTAAGGAGATTAATCTGCCAATCCTTGATCTCTTATCAAATCCCAAAGCCCTTGTTTTTATACATCCATACAGAGAGCAAAAAAACCCCCATAAAAACAAAAAACATATTCAAGTATTAGTATCATGAATTCAGGGGGAATAGCTGTTCTGTGTACGTGCAGTTCTAAATGTCTCCTATTTCTTACTCTGAGGCAGATTTTGAAACTAGAAACTTGGTCTCTCTCCAGTTTTCTGTAGCTGATTGGGAAGATACCCAATGCTGATTCAATGCAAATGCCCCCAAGTGTCTTCATTCCACTTTGAAACACATGCAGCTAATTGAACATGAATAGGAGATGGGCTAGGGGTGAAACCTAATCCTATCTACCACTCAACCTCCACTGGAGGCCCTCCCCTTCCCTCCCCATACCACATACACAACTCATCACACACAAACCCTCACCCCTTTGTTCAGAGACCCCTGCAATGACCCAGATTAGCTCCAGTTCTCTGCTTCAATGGTGAATTAAATGAAACTGGTCCAGGGTTGAATCATAATCAAGAGTTTTTGGTATAAAATTAATTTCCTTTCTTAATATGAGTATCATACCCACCACTCTCCTAACAGTAGTGAATCTAGTCAGCATGGGTCACCATTATTATGCATATTCTCTTCAACCCCCACGCTTTTTCATCACTGCTTCCTGCCCACCCTGTTCCTCTCACACCCCGTTGTTAACATCTCTGTTATCTTTTCTCTCCTCAGGAGCTGAAGTTGCCGGCCTACCGGGCCCATTCTCCCCAGATTGGCATGCGACGGTACTTTGCAGACTTGTTGGCCATCCTGAGTAATCGCTACCAGCTATGTCCTACAGCACGTCACTTGGCAGTCTACCTCCTGGACTTGTTCATGGACCACTATGATGTGGCTGTCAGGCAGCTCTACGTCATTGCTCTCTCCTGTCTGCTGCTAGCTAGTAAGTTCAGAATCAGCTCTTTATTTTCTCAAAACTTGCCCCTTGCTTTTTCTATATTCCAAGCACTTAAAAAAATATTGTCCTTGATAAAAATCCTAAACGTTATCTCAAAATAATCCCATCATGCTTTTAAATGGATTAGAGGTAATTTCACACCTTTTGATAGCTGAACGTGTTATCACACAGGTAATAAATGGGCTGCTGTTAGAGAAACCTTGTTCTCTAACACTATCTTTCACAAGTTAGCCCCACTATTCAAGTTGATTGGAATTAGTTTATTTATGAAGCCATGGCTGTTTGGGTCTGTGTTTTTGATACTCTGTGTTTTAGAGCAATAAATATAAAAAACGCTTGGTTGTGGTGCTTTTTGGCTTGTGTCTTCTAACGTAAAAAGGACCATATGAACATGTTAAGAAGCATGAAGTTGATTTTCTTTCTTAAAACTCTTTTTTTTTTTTTTTTTTAGATGAAAGTTTTAATTGATGTTCTAGATGATTTTCTTAAACTTTAATCTGACAGGAACCTTTACTGAGGTTAAGGTTTAAGTTCTCATCTTAAAAAGTGTTATATTTCATCTTGTAACTACACATGGTTGCACTGTGAGTCTGTTGTGCTAAAAGAAATGCTTTGACTGTGGTTTGTGCACAGATGGCACAAGGTGAAACACTTCCTGCAACTAAGCTATTTTGAGTTACACTCTAGAGATGCTTTTTTCCCCTTCCAGCTCCACCTTCTAACTGAACCGTATTGACAGTTTACTGTTCACTGAGTTGTTGGTTTAAGATAAAACCAGGTTTCCAATGTGACAGCATGATGGTTCCATTGTTTTTGAGAAACCGTTGGGATTATGCTCATGCCTGCAGAACTTTATCTCTATTTTTGATCCTTGTTGTAATATGATCTGAGCGACTACCTCAGTTTGAGCCTGAGATGAACTAGTGTTGCACTTTCTGAGGTTAAAATGTCCTCTAATTAAAGCTGCAACATTTTGTTCTTTAAAAAAAAACTCTTATTGAAAACATTTAATTGATTGCAAATTCCAGCTTACACAACATCCCAATGCAAATCTAATTTACTACCATTAGATGTTCACTCTAATGGCACTTTTCTGCTATGATCAGCAGAGAAAGTATGGAGATACTGTGTGCTTTCTTATTGTCAGCAAACACTTAAAAAGACCAAATCCAGCTGTGATTTGAGCCTGCTAATAGACTGTTGTTTTCCATCTTTGTCATAGAACTCCTTTGTTGTTTCAAACTTATTAAAAATGCATCAGTGTGCACAGATGTGAATGCTTTGGTTGTAGTTGCATCCATTTCAAGATGTCTTTGTTTCTGTAGAAGTGAGTGAAGTAGTGGTTTAGTTTGATTAGTAACAATTTGCTTTTCTGCTCTGAAGTCAAAAAATGTTTCTTTGTGTTTTGTGTAAAGCAGGTGTGTTAATCAATCTCACCCCCTCCCCCCTAGTGCTGATGCAGGGTGTAGGTTGTGTGGTAGTTATTAGTGTCTGTATGCCTGTCTGGTGATTAACAGACTGTGAGGATTTCTGTACGTTAATGTAGCCCTTGGCATCATGGGTAATTAGACTAATGATGCTGTCAGAGTAAGAGTCTGGAACGGGGCCTGTTCACTTGGGAGGGCTCAGTTAGTGTGTGTGTGTGTGTGTGTGTGTGTGTATGGATAGTCACATACATGCCGCTTTTGCAATCAGAAGTCTCTGTGGTGTGATAAATTTGAATATAAGACTTGAAAGAGGTTTTATTTAAAATCAATCTCCTGAGAATCCAAGAATAGCTTTGTGAGTTTGTTAATTTAGTGATATAATTATTATCAACTCAACCTGGAAAGAGGTTATCCTTCTAATCACTAATAATTAATCAATTTCAGAAAAAAAAAAAATCTTTTGATTGTGGCTTTCAGATACCAAGGCTTTATCTTGCTCTCCTCCGTGTTCTCAATCCTCCAGGACTTGAGGGAGTCTCTGTCATGATTGATGAGGGCTTGAAAGTGCATTTGAATCAAAGTTGTCTCGGGTTTTCATCTGTGCCTTGGAATCTGGCCTAGTTATTGAACAACCTCCCCAGGTCTAACTGACTGCCTTTGACAGGCACGTACATTGTCTTTCTTTAAACTTTCCTGGCTTCCAAACTCTGTTAATTAATCAGTACCTCTTTTATACTTCACAGCAGTCACTGCCTAATCCTGTTACTCCATTATATGTGTGTTTTTGTGGGAACTTGTGAGTGCTTGTGTTTACGCAAAGGTGAGCTCCTCTTCATTTGTGGTAATGTTATGGTCATTTTTTTATAAACCAATTAAGTGGAATTGAGGTTTATTGACTGTTAATTTTTATTTTAAGAAGAAAGCCAATATATTCCCTCAGAATTAAGTATATGTTGTGTTGAAGTCCTGCAGTGATACATCAGTCTTCTTGATATTTTTTTTTTTCTGATCAGGACAGGTGAACGCTCCTGAATGAATCTCATTTACAAGCTCTCGCTGAAAGTGGTTTTTAATATTTTGTTCCATGAGCCCTACAAGAAAAGAGCATCCTGTGAAACAACACAACTAAAGAGACTCAGTCATACTGACTACATCGTGCACTTACATAGGCGTCGGAGCCCGGGGGTGGGGAGGAACTGTGTGCCGAGGGGCACCTGCCATATGCTCTCCGAGTCAGGCCTCAAACAAAAGCCAGTCAATGCAAGCAGGCCAGCCAGCCAGCCAGCCAGCCAGACCCTTCCCATAGAGGGGGAGGGGAGCACACTCCAAGGGGTGGAGGTTGTTGTGTGTGCAGGCGTGTGTTTGTGTGTGTGTGTGTGTATGGTAGAGATTTGCCGTAAGCTAATGTCACTAAAAGAGGACGTGGTTGCTGTGGCAACCTTGTGATAAACCCACTGAGTTCTTTCTTGTGGTCACCTAATTAAAATCCACATTCATGTCTGATCCATTTCAGAGTTTGCCATTAAAAGGGCGCCACTATTACCACCAACACACATACATAAAACTGGCTTGTTCTGGTAATGTCCCTTTACCTTCTGCTGCTGCTGGCTCTGTTTCCTCCTCGTTCTCTCACCTTGTCAGGGTCGGGCAGAGAGAGCCAGTCCTGGGACAGGATAGCCAGTAAAAAGCACTCCCACATCCCTGAGGGGGTTGGGAAATGAGTGGAGTGGTACTTCAAAGGCAGGTTGGCTGCTGATGTTAAACAGGGTAGAAAGGGAGGGCGAGGTGGTAGCCTGCAAAATGGGAGATGTTAGAACTGAACCACTCAGCGGGGTACCCTAAAATGTTGATTAATAGGGGACTCACTTCCCTCGCTGTCCAAATCTGTGATTCTGATGGAACGGTTGACATGTGGTCACAATAAAGAAGTGTTGTGATCCACAAGTTTGCTTGAAAATGTTCTTAAAAATATCCATAAACAGATGCGGCAGTCCATCTTTTTGTTTGAGATCTTTTGTGTAATTATAACCCACAACTGCAAGCAAATGTCAATATTTAGTCGAATTTTGTGTTTTGTTGTGCAATGCCTGAAGCTCTGTTTCCCCACAAACTCCCTGTGTCACCACACATACTGCATGGCATTTCACACAGTCAGCCTCTGAATCCCCCCACACATTCTCACACACATATATACATGCAGGACTGAGTCTTCTCAGTTTCTCCCTGCTCACCCAACCATTCAGCATCAGGGGTCAAGGGTCGGCCCAGGCCTACATTGTAAGAGCTGGCAGAACCAGGGGTGTCAACACAGAGGTTCTGTGATGGAGCTGTGACCAATTTTTCCCTGCCAATGAAAGATGAACCGACAAATTCATTGTGTTTAAAGAGCTGAGGAAATTCCTTTATGGCTGTCAAGTTGAAGAGAGAAAGCAGGGTGAACTTTATTTGTGTGAGATTATCAGCATTAATTGATAGCAGTAACAAATCCTGTTTGGGAAGTCATTCACATGTACACAGAGCTGTTGGTCGATTTCTTTGAAGCTTTGTTGTGTATAAAGTCTTTTTTTGTCATTCAGGGCTTCTGGTTTAATGTGTCCCTTTTCAAATATATATTTAGATTTTCACCAAGAAATCTGGAAAGACGCTTAAATGGTTTTAGATCTGGTGGAGAACTACCAGGTGAAGAAAGTTTGAAGGCTGATTGAAAACTGGTAGAGTTGCACATTGTCAGCAAAATGGAGTGAAACAGAAAATGAGTCCTGTCTGTGTAAGAGTACAACTATCAGGTTTCCTAACAGCCCCTATCACTCTAAACTGCTTTCCATCTCCACCCCCAACTCCCATTTCTTCCCTAAATGACACACCTGGGAGGAAGCCTTGCATCGTGGTGTTACCTCTTCCTAACCCTTAACCTGTAACACACATCATTAAGTCTGAATATTTTCAACAACCTGCTCTACATTTTCTCATCATTATTATCACCAGTGGGTTCTGTGAGAAATGGGTGTCTTGTAGTTGCTCTGTATGGAGAAGTAGCAGGTTTAGATGAAAAGGAAAGCTTTTAAATAAAACCTCTGGAGTGTCACTCTATGCTCCTTACTGACTTGAGATACAATCATGTTAGCCGTCTGCATTCCAGGTGAGCTGAACTCACAGGAGAGGAATGCATCATCTCTTTCATACTGGCAACAGTGAAACGGCACACTGTTATCCCAATAAAATAACAGTGAGAAGATATGATACAATTTACAAAGCCAAACACTGACATTAGTACTTGTATGATTGTATGTATGATTAGTACTGGTATGTGTACACTTGTGGATTTAACAGGGTAGTGCTATATACTATTTTGCACAGTTGGTTTTGTTTTATACTTTTCAAAACAGATGGAAATGACTCTATAATGCTATTTAGCTCTGGATATTTATCATTTAACAATAATTTTATATGACAAAAGTTTTGGTAAGTAATTAACGATTTAAATAGTATTTGAAGACAAATGTCTCAAATTAGTCTAAAGTAATTTTCTTACTGTAGTTCATCTTGTCCATTGTCTCCTGAAAAGCAGAGTTAGATTTTAGATGCTGTTGTAGGAGGAAAAAAAACTATGATCCTAGAAGTCCTAGAAATGGTATTCCGACGTCACAGAGTTTCTGCTAGAAACATGAAGTTTGTTTGATGTCCACTCCACCACCGCTCCACCTGGTAATCTCAAAAATAGATCCTGGCTGCACTGTATGTGTGAAAATGACTTAAGCCTTCTGTTAGAGGAAATTATATGTTTTCATTTTTGACTGCTGTTTGGATAAAAATGTGAAAATTGGGGAACATTATCTTTCAATTTTGAGGAACACATTGGCTATTTTTCACTATTTCTTAACTTAATTAAAGCTAGTTAATCAGAAAAAACTATGAATAGATGGCTGAATAATGTATAGTTACATTTTTAGTGCTCTTTTAGATAAACATTCCAAATGGTAACTGGTCTGATTTATTGTGCTTCAGGAAAAATAGAACCAGCAACTACTTGTAGTCTTAGTTGTAGGCTTTTTGATTTCATCTGTCTGTTATGGTGCAGGCTTTCTGTCGTTCAGAACAAGATTCCTCAGACCGACCCATGTCGGTGGTGGAGAGAGAGCTATGTTACACTGTATTCGCCACACATGAAAAAGACTTGCTGCTGCAAGTGTGTGTCCAATCTAGTGAAGTATAATTAAACTTTTTTGTTCAAGAGGAGCACTCTGTCATCGCCACTAAGCGCAGTATCACAGTATGTGTTTAGGTTAGACAGTCGAATCATTCCTCAGACAGCCTCTTGGAGCATGCTCTCGTGTACCGGGAATGGCAGCAATGCATCATACAAGAATGTCTTAATCTTACTGCAAATCAGAAACGGAGTTGGTGCGAGACACTCTTATTATGTATATGTTATGGCTGTTTAGGGTTATTCTCTAGTGAGCTGAGGCACGCAGAGAAGCACAAAATGTGCTAATCTTGATCAAGCCTATCTGTTAGTGTGATTGCATGTAGTTCAGACTTGTTGAATATGAAGTGTAAATGACACGAGGATGCCCTTTCAGACATTAAGTTGCTATATTCAGATGCTTTCAGATTGCAGGAGAGAAGTGGGTGGGTGAATAAAGTGAATTTATTCACCATCCTGTGTTTTTTGATGATGTGTTCACTTACTGAAATGACACACTGCAATGTCCACGATATTAATTTAAACCTGTTTCTGGTTTAAAGTCTTGTTATGGTTTTGCAGATTTAACTGAAGATTATTTTTGGTCACTCATTGTTGTAAACCAGAGGAATAAGCACAGAACACAATAAGGAGCTTGACTTGTGTCTCTTAGGATCAAAGAGACTGGGGTTATGTGGAGATAGGGGGGCAGTGATGCCTTTTTATGGCAGTGTCTGTGTGGACATAGCAGTCTAGGAGCAGACAGGGACCTGATCCAGAGGATATGAGGGTGAGAGAATGGGACAAGTGTGGACTGAGCCATGGACTGAATCCGAGTGGTTGTAAAACAGCGCTGTTTCTTTGTGCTTCCTGTTCTGCCTGATAGACACGATTACTGCTTCTCTACTAATTACTGTCTCACCCCCACATCCCTCCACGTTGGCCTGCCAGTCCCATTCCCTCTCTTCCTCCCCCTGCTTAATGGTGGTTTGCAGCCCAGGTGATAAAATTTACACTTGTACGAAGACACTCTGCTCTACTAGACGTGGGCTCAAATATGAAAATGAGGTCTGTTGAAGACAATGACAGTAACGGGTAATTCTTGCTGTTTGCTTATAACTGTAGCCGGGTAAGGTCAGTAAAGCTCCTGTTTTCAGTTGTTCGTTGGCCTTGTCTTAGATTTGAAGATTTACCCCTGCGGAGAGTTTTCGTTGTTTCCAGATTAATGCATATTTTCACCAAGCTGAAGCGTGACATTTTAATCCTACCAGCGTGATATAATGGGGTGACATTTTGTCTCCAGGCAGGAAAAATATGTATTTTTGATTATTGAAATGTCTGCAAATAAATTTCTTTTCTCAATGTTATACTATGTAAATACTGTCCTTAAAAAGAAAGCGAGAGAGGGCAAATTGGACATTTAGGCATAAATATGCTTTAATAAACATGACAAGTTTGGTGGTCCTCAAAATTAGAAAAATAATTAATTAGTCAGATCGATATTGGCTTATTGTTAAGCAGTTGGGTTATCTGTATTTTTTGCAAATGGTCCCTGGCAACACGATCACATGCAGTCGTTGTCAGGGCCAAAGAAATATTTAATCTAGTTTAGAAACCTTTTCTCTCTTTCTTTGTCTATAATACAGCACTGATTTATTTATGTGTTTATGTATTTATTTATTTTTTTGTTAAATGCTTCTCTTAGGTGCTTCGCAATTAAACTAAACTGTATTAACTTGATCTGTTCCTATTTAGCAAGTCTAAGCAGTATGAAAACATTTGTTGCAGAATATTATTTTGTAATCATTGACTATATTTTTGGTGTAATTTATCTGCTAGGATGCACTTTTATATGTCCACAGGAGGACTTATACGTGTTTAAAAACTGCTTATAGCTACATTATGTTTCATCCCATAACCCATTTGTTTAATTTTAAAGTGTCTTATTGCACAGCTAAATGTCCAAGGTTTCTTCCCAATAATTAAAAGCAGTATTTAAAAAAATGTGAGCTCTGGCTTTGAGAGCCAGCAACTTCCATTGCGAGTTAGTAGTAAAAGCTGCATGCAGTTCGTTGCAGGCTTTAAAGAGAAGTCTGTATCAGTGTAACCCGACCCCTCCTCTCCCTCATTCTTAATGTTTGAGAAGAGGCCTGTTGGACCCTTGGATTAAAGGCAGAAACACCCCACTTCATTGGTCACATGGACCCCTGAGGCCTCAGGGCTGTTGCTATGGAAAGCAGGAAGTCTTAGGACGGGGAGGGGGACTCACCAAAAATGACATTGCTCTAATGTCTGCGAGGATCTGGAGTGAGACAAAGGGACAAAAGTACTGGGGATTGAGCAGACCGTGTTTTTCATAGAAAGTCCTTTTATGGTCCACTGTAAGCCTCCCTGGGCTTATTAGCGTAATCACTTTGGTCTATGGCCAGATGTTCAGGAGTAGCCAACTTAATTGCTAATTCTTAGTAGGTAATAAACTGCTTTAGAGCTAACCGTAAACCTGCTGCACATGATGGTTGTCTTGTTAAAAAAAAGAGGGAAAACAATTAAATAACATTCTTGTGCAAAGATCATCATCACCCTTTTCCAGATGCAACTCATTCTGGTTCTGATTTTCCATTCTTACTTTCCTGTCAGTACATGAGATGATGTTAGTTATGAATTGCATGTTTTTGTCACTATAAGAGGTGCAGCTTATGACGGTTTAAATGAGTTGGTTCATATTTTATAAACCCATTAAAGCCTACAAAATGTATTTTATATTTTTAAAGATGGTAAAGACTTTTTTTTGGTTGAAAATCTTTATCCATAACACAAAAAACATATCTAAAAGTCTTCAGCATTTGTGTAAGGTTTTATATTTTTAAGAACTTGCAAGCTAAGTGCAATACAGAGGTTGCTTCCTTGAATACATATGTAAACTGTTACATAAGTTAAATAAATATTAGATGTTTCTATTGTTTGTCTTTATGGCTCTAAAGTCTGAAGGCGTAACTAAAGTTTTATAGCCACCCTCACTACATCTTTGCTTCTTTGCAGGCAAATTTGAGGAGAAGGAGGACCGGGTCCCCAAACTGGAGCAGCTGAACTCTCTGGGGTTCATGTGCAGCCTAAACATAGTTCTCAACAAGAAGGATCTGATCAAAATGGAGCTCCTGCTGCTCGAGACCTTTGGCTGGAATTTGTGTATGCCCACACCCGCCCACTTTATTGACTACTACCTCCATGCCTCAGTGCAGGAGGGCGACCTCTACAATGGCTGGCCACTGTCCTCCCTCTCCAAGACCAAGGCTTTCATGGAGAAATACACACACTACTTCCTGGAGGTTTCATTGCAGGGTGAGTTTAAAAGAGGGTAGTGAACTGGACTTTACTTAATGTGTCACACAGGTATTGAACATAGAGTGATGATCTTTTTTCTCTTTTACAGACCATGCTTTTCTGAGTTTCAGACCATCCCAGGTTGCTGCTGCGTGTGTGGCAGCATCTCGTATTTGCCTTCAGATTTCTCCAAGTTGGACAACTGCTTTGCATTTACTAACAGGCTACACATGGGACCACCTCACCCAGTGCATTGAGCTGATGTTGCTGTAAGGGACACATAAACCCACACATTTCTTGACTAATTTCATTTTTTTTCAGGGGGTGTGATAACGACTGAAATATGTGCCTTTCCCTTTTAGTGCTCATGACAACGATGTGAAGGAGGCCAATAAAGCCAAATCCACGCCTCCTCACCGGCCCTCCTCTCTGCAGTCCCAGCCGCAGACCTCTCACCTCTCTCCAGTGTCAGCCATCCAGAGACCAGCCTCCTCCACACCACAGCTGCTCTTTCAGCCAGATAGCTTTCCACACATTTCCCAGCATTCCCCATCCCTGTCCCAGCTGCAGGCACTAGCTGACTCCCAGGCTTTGGGGTCTGTGGTAAACATGTCTCAGGACTTTCTTCAGAGTCACAGGATGGGTCTTCTAGCTGGGGCCGCCTCCATCACTCCTGCGGGGGCGTTCCCCTCCTACCCAAGCCTAACCTCAGGTCTCCAACCGGGGGCACGTGGGCTGCCGCTCCAGGGCCCTATTTCTGTGCAGATGGCCCTTGCTGGAGAGCCGCGACATTGTCTGAGCATGGCTTACAGTGGGAGCTACCTGGGGGCTCATCACATGTTCACAGCTGGCTGCTTTGACAGGTGACGCCAGGAGACGGAGAGGGAACGCAAACCCCCACTGGAGTCCGCTGATAGAGACCTCCAAATCCCCAAACACCCACTTACAGACCTCCTCTCTCTCTCCGTCGCCACCGCAACAGCTTCAGCTTGCCCAGCTCCCTCGTCCCTCTCACAGAGACGCCTCAGACGCAAACAGAGGTCCAAAAGCAAGACAGATCCAGTGGAAGTCATCACACTGACATGACAACTGTTCCTCTGCCTCATGAAATACTGAGGCGCTGCGAAATTCTTATCCCTATATTCCGAGCTGACTTTATAAATCTGTGTTATTTTGAGACTGTCATCACTGTGAATGAGATGAAAGCAGCCGTGTGATCCAACACCCACCTCATTCAGTGCCTGTTCTCAGTTGTGATAGCTGAGCCAATTTTAGAAGTGCACAGAAGACAAAGTATTTGTGATAAGCATATCTTGCTGCTTGACGTTTTAATTTTTGTTTTTTTAAATTACTAATCCCAAAAATTGAACACGTGTTATAGAGGAAATTTGGCTGATATTGTTTTTTTTTTTAAAGCCACCATTTCAGAGCGATGAAAGAAATGGAGGCTTGTTGCTGACGTGGCAGGGCACAAAGAGACTGTGTATGTCAGTGGAAATTTTACTTGTGTCTCCTGCACGTCATTGAACATTGATCTAATGAGCTGAAGGGCTTCTCTGAGAATTCCTCACAACATAAGACCTCAGAGGGGACGAAGAAGTCATTGTTCTGTGCACAGCAGGTGAAGTCCGCAGCTCGATCAGACCTGCGGTATTTTTATCCCCCCCTCCCTCGTCATCTTTTTTCTCTCTCACCTCCAAAGTCGAGCCTTGTGGCTGAGCCCTCAACGCATGCAGGTGAACGTGTGGCTCTGTTAAAGCTGCAGGCTTTGTCATGCTAAAGTTTTAATTTCTCCAGCACCACTCAAAGAATTAAAAGACAAACTGATGTGACTGGACCAGCGTGGTGAAGGAGACACGACGCTGGTGTGTGTTGTACATATGAATTGCTGCTGCCTTCTGAACTGTTGGTTCTGTGTCTGTGTTAATGACTCAAATGTTTACATGAACCACTAAGTATCAGGGACTTTAACAAGATTATACTTGAATATGATGCCATTGAAACATGTCATAGCTTTTATTTATGACTTTTTTTTAAAAATATTCATTTTTAATATTATGTAGTTTTTTTGCCAGCTTAGAAATCCACCGTTGGTCAGTTAGTTTTCTTTGTAACTGTTCATAGAAACAGGCTCAGGTTTTAAGGCTGAAGCTAGCAGCCTTTCCTTCATTATTCTGTGCTTATGCTTTAAAGTGGATGCTAATTCAGCATCTGCGGGGGCTGTAATACTCCCCTTCTTCATCACTGGACCATACTGTGTAGAACTCAGTAACTGAATGCATGAAATAGTCTGCTACATAGCTGAATAAGCCCACGGTTGCTTGTTTGACACACCAGGATCTGCAGCCCGTTGTTTCTAATTGTTCCACATTTCTTCAGTCTTCCCGGTGCCGGCTGGTATCATAGTGATACTGTAACTTTGCTGACTCCAATTTCGGGATCTTTTTTACTATATTTTGACTGAATTAGGGCTGCAAATCGTCTATTTGGGTTTTAGGTTGAGGAACTGTGTGATATTTCTGAAATCAGCTTAAAAACATTAATGATGTTTGATGTATTCATACTTTTTTTTTTTTTTTTTTTAACTCTACTTAAATATAGAAAATCTGCAGTTATATATGGCGAAGAAAAGCAGGCTGGAGTCAGGAAACATTTAAAGTACACATCAGTGAATCTGTTAATTGTTCACGCTGTTGACTGAACTTAAAGTGTCTTCTCAGCTTTGTAGAAAACTGTGATGTTGTTCTGGAAGAAGTGTAAACTCAGATATGCTACTTGGAATTTCTTGAACCTTGAATTGCCTGTCGTTTAAATGTCCCGACTTTTCACTTCACTCTGGTGTTAGTTGTTGACGTTGGGGAGCCTCCTCATGTCCGTGCCTTGTCGTGAGCAGCTGTCAGGCTCACAGACATGTACAGATATTTGTTAGACAACACTACATGAAGCTTCCTGAAACAGCATTACCCAGATTCATATAATCCTGCATCCACCAAAAGGACTTGTTGATGCGTTTCAGTCATATGAACTATGATACTATGCCTTTTTGTTTTCTAACTCTGTGTACAGTTTTGTTGTATTTTATGCATTCCATTTGTCTTCATTATATTTTAGTTCAGTCTTTTTCATATTCTTTCATTGAATGCTGTTGGTGTGAATTAGATTTGTTTTTTGTTTTTTAGTTAAATTTTCTTTCTCACAATTCAAGAGCAACTTCTCATTGAGGTGTCAAAGGTGCAATACGTTGTTTTTGTTTGTTTAAATTGACCACAGCCATCACTGTCTCATGTTTACCACTGGTTCATCTTTTATAAGTTATATATAATTTTTTTTAATAATTGTGACTTGACTTGCTGTAAGCTGGACCTCCTCTAGAGGGGGGCGGCGGGTTCTGAACACAATGAATATGTTGCATATTGCAGCATCAGGCTTGGGAGTGATAGATATTACCGAATGCATTTGTCTTTTAGCCAGTTTAACCATGCTCTTTTTGCTTTTCTTTTTTTCCATAAGAAATGCTGATGCCAGTCACACCAAACAACCCTCGTCTAATGTGATAGTAACGAAATGACACCACAAACATCCAATTTGTATTTTTATATTCTTTTGTAGCCTTGGTTTATGTGACACTGAATGATAAAATGATCTGTTTTTATCATAAGGTGCCATGAAAAAAATAAACACACAAGTGATTGAAGTGAGTGTGTGAAAGGTGTGTTTCTTCTCAAGTGCCTGCAGCTTTTCGGGTGCACTATGGTTTCCACTGTTACTTTGTCTTAGAGAGAAGACAATGTAACAACTCCTGCAGGTTTTATACATAGCCCTCCAGCTGTGACCACATGCTGTCACTGCAGCACACCATTCATTAAACCTGCCCTGCGTTGAGCTAAAGCCACTGGAGCAGTTTAAATACATTTATTTAAGTGCTGTTTCTCGCGTTCTTTTCTTCTGCTTTAAAATAATAAAAATACCTGGCACAGGTGTTTAGATTATGCATGAATGCAGTCTAGCATGTGCATACTCTTCCAGCACTTTGCAGTTAAGGTCGAATCTAAAGCAAATAATTTAATCAGTCAGTCCCACACTGTAACCACTGGTGGGGTAGTAAAGGAGCAGCATTGCTAATCAGAGTGCTGATGAACAAGTTAAGAATAATAAGAATAAGAATAACTTTATTTATCCCGAGGGAAATTCTTTTGTCATGTACATGCTCAAAGCAGCAGGAGAGACAGAGGAACAGATAAATAAGATGATATACAAGATATACAATAAGAATAGTAGTATACAGTAATGTACAGTAGTAGGATAGTGCAAGACATGGTATCAAATAACTCTAATGAAGTAATATAAATGACTGTATCCTGGAGAATAAATAACTTAACTATTAGTGCAGGCGATTCTAGAAAGTGACATAGTATTGTGCAATAGAATAAAGGGAGTAGCAGCGTATGATGGGGGGAATGAAACAAATATATAATATTCAATAGGGTACTATTGGATAATATTGCACGGTCTGAAAAGGAACAGAATAACATAGGTAATAGTCTCAGGAAAATCACCTACAGAGTGAGGAAGAGTTATACAGTCTTATTGCCACCGGCACAAAGGATTTACTGTGGCAGTCAGTTCTGCATTTTGGGGCAATGAGTCTTTTGCTGCATTTGCTCCGATGGTCCATCATGGGGGCGTGCATGATAGAAAGAAGCTTTTTTAGCATTCTCCTCTCAGACACCTCCTCCAAGTCTGACACCCAGGACAGAACCAACCGTTCAGCCTGTTGGCATCAGCTGTCTTCACCCCACTTCCCCAGCACACAGCTGCAAAGAACACAACGCTCTCCAACACCGAGTGATAGAACATGGTCAGCATTTTCCTACCAACATTGAAGGACCTGAGTCGCCTCAGTAGGAAAAGCCGACTCTGCCCTTTTTTGAAGATAGCATTGGTGTTCATGGTCCAGTCCAGTTTACAGTCCAAGTGTTCCCCCCGGTACCGGTAGTCCTCAACTATCTCCACATCAGCCCCTCTGATGGTGACAGGGGTAGGAGGAGGAGCCTGCTTCCTAAAGTGGCAGTTCTTTTGTCTTTGTGATGTTCAGTTGTAGGTGGTTTAGCTCACACCACTCGACAAAGCTGTCCACCACACTCCTGTACTCCTCCTCCTGTCCATCTCTGATACAGCCCACGATGGCAGAGTCATCTGAGAATTTCTGCAGATGACATGACTGAGACTTGTACCTGAAGTCAGATGTGTAGAGGGTGAAGCCTCTCTTCTGCTCCTGCCGTCCACCTCCACAGCTCCATCAGTGCTTTCTGTGTGGCATTTGACATATAGAAACCTATTCAGTGATGGGGCTCTCTCTGACAAACAAGACATTATTCTCTTGTATAATGCTTGCAAACCGACCACCCTCCTCATGTCGCATGCACAATAGTGAACTCTTAGAGACTGCTGAGCCTTACCTTTGTTCCCTGCAGCACAGCGGCATATTTATCTTACTGTGGAACTGAGAAAATCTGGAACGTTGTTTAATCATGTTTGCTTGCAAATATTTAACAATTTCAGTCACAGAATCCTAAAGAACCAACAAACAAACATGATACCACTGTGAGGAATTTTCCAGATCTTCAGTCTTCGGGGGCTCATCTGTAGAGGTGTGGATGAGGGGAGGGGGAGGGTGGTGCTCCAGGCGTCAGTTTGTTAATGGATCATTTTCCTGTAGGCTTTTGTATGCAGAGCTACAGAAGAAAGCTCCCGGCTTCCTTTGAATGTGTCCTCAAGAGAGGAATTTGGAAAAGGGTTGGGTGAGGAGGGGGATGCAGAGAAGGCTGCTCACCTCATGTCACAATGCAACATTTAATCAGTGTTATTGAAGGGCTTATACTGTAATTGCATCTAACACGTGGCTAGAAATGTTTTGTTTATAAAGGTTAATGTGGGTGCTACTTCTTTAATACAATGGATATGTTTTTGTCTTGGTACAGCAGGGGAGTGCTATATATAGTTTAAAATATCCAGTGCTTACTGTAGTGGGTTCATTGTCTGATTAATACAGTAAGGATCCATTGGAGGGTTTTTTATAATGTCATGTAAATTTGTAATAAATGTGTATATAAGTTGACTTGACAGTAAACAGCATGGTTGATCATGTATCATATGTTTCCCCCTGTATCATTATTTTATTTCATTTTATTTTATCCAACGTCACTTAAAAACACTGATTCAGAAGCACAGGTGTTCTGTCAAATACACCTCCCACCCCCCTCCACATAAGTACACATGACATGAAAAAAACCCCACATGTTTGATGTTATGCTCAATAAAAAAGCCCAGCTACATGATAGGAACCTTATGATATGACATCATATGCGGGATTTTAACCACACAAGAGCTTAAAACTTGACAGATTATAGATGATGATGACAGAGGTTCTGTTTTTTCTCTTTCATGATGAAATGTATCACTGATATAGAAGTGCATTAGAAGTATATATGCATAAATACTTCTTATTTGCCACTGTCCAAGTGAACACAGCAGTCTTATATGACTAAAAAAGGTTTTTTCAACTATATTTACTTTCCTTTGTATTTGTTTAAATTTTCTTTTGCATTATTAGAGAAATAATTCCCACAGTGTTTCGAAACAGACTGAAAATCTCTTAAATATTTCTTTTTCTCTTGCAAAGATTGAAATCTTTTTTACTCTGAAATGGATTTAAAAGCCAAACTCTTCTGTTTTTATGAAGAAATAGGGCACCTCCTAGTGGTGAGATTAGAGAAACGCACCTGTAGCCTGGAGTGTCGAGCACAAAATTCATATTAAAGCCAACAGCCACAAAACCACATGCTGAGGGTGAATCGGTCAGTAGGACGGACTAGACGTGCAATAACCGAACAATCGGGATTTTTCTCACTACTAAACTGTGCTGTTCCACTCTTTCCTCACTCTAGAGGTTTTAGAATCTGATTTGATCCTTTATCTATCTATAACCTGTTATTTTGGAAAACATAATGTACACAATGTACATAATGTACAAGGTCTATAATTTTAAAGCAGAGCTGAAAGAGGAGATGTAGCATCAGTTACCTCTCATTGTGTGGGACCATTTTTAAATACTAAAACTTAATGGGATGGGGAGAAGCACAGATTTAAATGCTTATTGTCACACGTCAATGGTTAATTAATGGTTTTGATGAATCAAAGCACCACAAACTACAAAAAGGATTAAAGATCCACCTGAAACAATCTTTACTAGCAGGTTTATTTTGCACAGATGTGTATGGGGTTGTATTTATGATATCTGTCCCTCCTCGGGTTTTCATGTATCAAATATGCACAGAAATATATTTTCCCATGTGTTAAACTGGCTTTGAATTTGCTTTGAATTTGCTTTTCCACTTAACGGAGTTTATTTACAGTTTCAAGAACAAGATAAAACAGTAACATAAAGGAAAGAGAGTAAAAGAGAAGTTGACTTTGAGTTCATGAATAATTTCGATACAAAAAGGAAGTGATGAAAATGACAGGAAACTTTGCACTTTAAAAACTGTTGCTGCAGAAGTTCTTCAGCAGTTTATCTTGTTCATCAGCGCATCAACTCTGTGGTGTCACTGTCAAGTTTCAGGGAAAATATGAAAATAATAAAAGACTCGGAGGAAGTTATTAAAATTACTGTACCTCTTGTTTATGCCTTTGTTAAGGAGTACTGTGACGATTCATACCATAAGCTAAACGAAGTGTTTTTTGTGTTAATGCATAAAAAAAGATAACATGTTTTGAAAGGAAGGGAAACTGAAAAAGCATCAGATGCACAGGCTCTGGTGTAATATGAGCAAAAGACCCATTTTCCCCTCTCTGTCAGCAGATGTGGTTTTACTTCTGTTCTTTGAGATCAGCTGTGGAAGATTGCACTGCGTAAGCGAGTTTCATTGACTGGTAAAGAAAGATGAGAATGATGATCTTTCACAGGACGCTCTGCAATTACAGAACAAGGTCTCGCAAGTTTGAACAAAGTAAGAGACCAAAAAGCAACACCCTTAAGGTCGCTGTGTGCTTGCAGCATTAGAATCAGAGGGGAAAGTGTGACTAATGGTTTTAATAATCGTACTAATAAAGGCCTTTTATGTCAGTGTGAGTTCAGCTCGTGCTGTTCTTCACATCACAAGAAGACAGAGGACAGAGCAGTCAAAAAGACTGACTAAAAACTCATAAAGTACTCTGTTAGTTATCAAATCATAGTTTAATAGTCATGAAAAACTCATTCAGTCTAAACCATGTAAGGGATCACCCTATGCTTATGATTTCACATGAAAGTGACATACAAGTAAAAAAAAGGCTGTGGAATGACACATAAAGGAAGTGGATGGAAAATATGTTGAGTTTCAAAATCAGAGCATAGTGACAGATCATTAGCACTTTGAAAGTAAAAGAGGAGATGTTCATTGGATCAAAAATGAACAGTGTTACAGACGAACATGTTTAAACATACAGTACATAATGTTGTTTCACCCCTTCTGCTGAGTTGGGCCTAAGTTTCAGACCCGTGAGGCCCAGCGACGCTCTTCCTCGGCCCATTTAACAGTCACTGCCATGCTTCACCTTCTGCAGCCTCTTTTCCATCCAAGCGTGTTGAGTCTCGTGGCTTTAGATCCTCTTGTTGATTCTTTTGAAGGTCACACCCTTCTCTCCTGGAGTTATGCAAGTCTGCATACGCAAAAAAGAAAAAAAGAGGATTAAAGATAATCTGGTATTAAAAGAGCAAATGGATTTATTTAAGGAATTATTCATCTCACTGAAAAAGTGCAGTGAATAAGTGGCTCCTTCTCCTACCATTATTAGCTTGTCATCAACGATCTCTGCTGTGAAGTGGTACTGAGGAAACTGCACTGAAATCTTGCCGCCTTCCATAGTTACAGGCGCCTTAAGAAAAATATCCATGGAGCTTTGGTTAAATGAAGATTTTTTGAAAAGTTGTGAACACTTCATCTGTGCATTTTAGTTACTCACCTTGAATTTGGATCCTGTCATCGTCGCCAGCTCACATTCTTGACCAACAATGAATTTATTGGACCAGGTCCAGTTCGGGATGGTTTGTGTCCAGGTGAAGTTATTCCCGTCCTGCAACACCTCAGTCACCACCTTGTGGTCTGTCTTGGCATTTTGAAGACCTGTGAACAAGTGGGTTAAATCCCAGAGCAAGAAGTCCAACAAAGTTTCAACAAATGATGCCTGACATTAGTCCATGTATGGCTTTTAAAAAAGTATCCTCATACCAACTGCTTCCAGAAACTCCACATAATTCTCTTGACTCTCCAGCTCATATTTCCCACTGAACGCCATGATGCCGAAAGAGCAGAAATTAAAAAAAGGGAAGGAGTTCTTGAGTCAAGAAAGGAGTGGCCTGCTCCATTTGAACCACCTTTCTGTTCCTTTCCACTTACACGTCTCACAATGTGTCACCCCCACACGTGGTATTTTTCCTAAGACGAGTGTCACAAGCTGCAAAGTATGTCCATTCTCCTGCCTGTATCAGGTTTTTCCAGCCCTTCGCTGACGTAAAAAAGGACATCTGCATGTTTGAGCATGTGGTGTAGAACAGAACAGAACAGAACGTAAACACAGTATGTCCTAATGCCAGCATCATGTCAAACGAGGTCGTCCAGGTGAGTTTCAGCAGTTTACACCAGAAAAGAACTTCCTTTAAATGAAAGTAGAAGCTACTGTTTTGTGGGCGTTATTGAGAAATAATGGAAAAAAACTGTGTGTCATTCCCCTTTGCTCTCTTCCTGCTTTCCTGTCTGATCTCTACTGCTGTGCTGTGAAAAGAAAATTGTTTGGTGGCTAAAAACCAGCAAAAAATTGAAATTCAATTCCACAGAACAAGTAATATACTTTTTTATATCACTGTTAAGTATAAAAGGAAGATGCCAGAATATTCACAGCTGAGACTGAATATGTGACATTTTTCTGAAAAAGATTTATTCAAATGAATAAAAAGAAATATGCAAGACCTTTGCACATTGTCAGGAAGGTATTTCATCTTGAAAGGAGGTGAAAATAAGGTGAAAACAAGGCTGCTGAATAAGATGCTAAAGCCTTCTCACCTGAATGCGTTAAATCTTGGACCTTTGCGAGAGCGATGGCTTCATTTCAGCTGGTAATAAAGAGTGAAACGCAGGGCTAATTTATCTCCTCCTCTGCTACCTGCAACTCTTTGTCAGCTCCACTCACCTTCCACTCTCTGAAGCAGAATAAACAGCTGGTCTCTCTCGAAGTGCTGAATGTACTGTGTTGTACTAAGTGGCAAAATCCACGTAAAATATTTGCATTTTTTCAAAATACAAAGTAAAATCACTTATCTTGTTATTTTTAAACAGCTTCGTATGTGGATTGTACAGATTCTTTAAATATAATGTGTTTTATGATGTGTTGGTGATCTATAGACGTGCTAGTGGGTGGATATTGTCACTGTGTGACAGAGGCATGCTAATTGCTCAGTTTTTATTTTATGCATCATCCATCCATCCAGCTTCTTCTCTTATCCGGTTCAGGCTTGCAGAGGGAGGAGCTGGAGCCTATCCCGGTTTTTGGGAAAGGTGCAGGGTATGTTAGGATGCTGTGACGTGACAGTACAAACCACCACTTTACCCTTATTACAAATCAAACGGTGTAACTGTGTGTCTTTGTACCTGTAATGCATCACAGACAAAGCCTGCTTTGGATCATTGGTTGAAAGGACCAACAACTGTCAAGGAAAGTTCCAGGAAGTGTGACTTTATGAAATACATAAAGGACAAAATAAAAAGGTGGATTTTGCATCCTTTAGTAGATAAAAACTAAACTGCTGGATCATTTTTGCTGCTAATGTAATAGAGCATGAGAAGCAGATAAATTAACATCATAAATCTTTAAATATGTGTAATGATTACTTCTATGTGTTGAATTATTTGACAAAAGTGCAGACAATCCTCTGAGTTCTGTGTTAGTTTTTGTTCTTGAGGGTTTTTTTTTTTTGCACTTTTCTGATCTTCTTCATGTTTCTGTCTCCAGTATTGGATCCTCTCTTTTATATCTTCTAAAAAATCTGATTTATCACACTCTTAATTGGTAGTTGGTGATTAATACTTTAATGACAACTGATCATGAGCTGTGTTTACGTTAACTATCTATATAATGAGGAAAACCTTTTTTAAAAAAAAAAAAATCTAATAAACACCACCATCTGCTTCTGCTTCCATCATCAGAGTGATGTTAACACCTCTGATAATACCTGAGAGAGCTCTTTGTTTCCCAGAGGAAAGTAATAGATGAAGAGTTGGCCTTGAAGCAGCATTCGAGCAACATTCTACTTTTATTTATTCATCACATTTCTACAAACATACAAAGAAGATGATATGGGATGATTGTGCGCACAGCAGATAAAACAGGTTATACTTTATTCCACAATATACCATAAAGATACCAAGTGACTGCAACAGAACAGTGATCGTTTGTCTTTCCACGCTTTTTACACGACTCGGGTTCTTCGACACGTTCAGTCTTTGTACAGAGCGGATGTGGAGTTTTAACTGAAAGGGAGTGATGGAGAGGCTGTGCTGGATGGAGGTCCTTTCAGTCTTTCCTCCTAGAGTCTGAATAAAAAAAACCATGCATGCACAGATTTGTGTCCAGTTCAAAGAGGGCAGCAAACACTGTCTCAGAGCTGTTACTGTCTACTGAAAGAAACCCTACTGTCAATCTCAGTTACAGCAACATGGAACAAAATACCTGTGATACAGCAGCAAAGTCAGTACTCTTCACCTTACATTGACAGCTTATGACAATGATAATCCACTGACTGATGAATGATCATGGGACCATGTACAGTGAAGCCTGTGAAACCCTACATCCCTGCTCTGTTTGTTACTGTGATCCCTATAAGGAATGAACCAGTAAGTCCCATCTTAGTACGACGCATGAGTCACACTTTGTCAACAGGCACAATTAGGTCTTTGTTGACCCGTCCCTTATCTTTATTCTTCACAAAGGAGAAAGAGAAAACTCCTCCTGTAGTTTCCTCAGTGGTTCTCCCCCCTCTCAGAGCTGTCGGCTGGCAGTCGATGGGGCTGCCGGGCAGTAGGTTGGGGGTGGAAGGTGTCGGGGTGGTAGCTCCCCAGATGTATAATGCTTCCCCCTCAGGGCAAGGCGGCAGACCCTTACTCAGGTAACTCGGGCTCGGGCTGGTTGAGGATGGCAGAGTACGCTGGCTTCCGTTCAGACAGCCGGAGCTGTGGTCCGTCGAGTTTTTGCGTGAGTTTCCAGAGGAGCTAAAGGTGGAGGAACGGTAATTATACTCTCTCCAGCCGGGACGTTTGCGCTGGTGACACTGGCATTTCAGGATCCGGATGAAAGCCAGCTTGAACTCGCGGTTGTAGCAGGGGTAGATGATGGGGTTCAGGCAGCTGTTGAAGTAGCCAAGCCAGAAGATTACTTTGAAGAGGGATTCAGGTGGCCGCAGGTGCACATTAAAGGACCCTGGGGACAGCAGGGGGTAAAAAGAGAAGCTGCTCTTAGAATAGAATAGAATAGAATAGAATAGCTTTTTATTGTCACTGTTACAAGAACAGTGAAAGGCAGTTTGGCATCTCTCCATGTGTGTGGAGTACACAATAGCGTAAGTATTTACACAATAACAGACAAATTTACATTTACACAAGAAAGATATGTACAAGTTATACATACACCTGCAAACATACACGCACATACATACATATATGTATATATACATATATGCATCCGTACATACATACACACACATATTTCCACATACACACTTACATCTATATACATACACATACATGCATTGAGAGGTGCAGTATGATCAGTGATATTGCACATTGAGTGTGTGTGTGTGTGTGTGTGTGTGTGTGGGGGGGGGGGGGGGGGGGGGGGGATGATATTGCACATTGAGTGGGGGGGTGCTGTTGGAACTATACTAAATAATGTTATGATAAATACAGTTTAAAGAGGTAGGGGTGTTGGTTGCATTGAAGTATAAACAGAAATACGATTTATAAATAAGGTGTAGTTATCCTCCAATCAGGGTGGAGGTAGGGCATGTTTGACAGCCTGTGGGTAAAAACTTCTGTTGAGTCTGTTTGTCTTTGACCTGATGGATCTGTAGCGTTTACCAGAGGGAAGGGGGGAAAAAAGTGAGGGTCCAGGGTGTGAGGGGTCTTTGATGATGATGCTGGCTTTCTGCTGAAGTCTGCCAGTATAGATGTCTCTGAGGAGGGTTAGTGAAGTGCCGATTGCCCGCTCTGCTGCCCTCACCACCCGCTGCAGTTTCCTCTTGTCCTCCGCGGTGCAGCAGTTGAACCAGAGTGTGCAGCAGTAAGTCAGAAGGCTCTCAATGGTGGAGCAGTAGAAGTTTACTAGCAGTCTTTGGGGTAATTGGGCCTGGCGTAGTTTCCTGAGGAAGTACAGCCTTTGTTGTGCTTTCCCTACCTGGTGGGAGATGTTTGTGGAGCAGGTAAGGTCGGCCGAGATGTGGACTCCGAGGAACTTAAAGCTTTCTACCCTTTCTACCTCCTCCCCATCAATGTAGAGGGTAGAGTGCTCAGATCGCTTTGTTCTTCTGAAGTCGATTACCATCTCCTTGGTCTTGGCTGTGTTCAGATGCAAGTTGTTGTCGTCACACCATCGCTTCAGATGCTGAACCTCCTCTCTGTAGGCTGAATCATCGTTGTTGTCGATCAGTCCTATGACAGTGGTGTCATCAGCAAATTTTATAATGGTGTTACTGGTGTGGATTGGTGAACAGTCATGGGTGAAAAGTGAGTATAAGAGGGGACTGAGGACACACCCCTGTGGGACACCCACATTCAGAATGAGGGTGGAGGAGGTGTGCTCTCCCATTCTTACGTTCTGGGGTCTGTTGCTCAGGAAGTCCAGTATCCAGCTGCACAGTGAGCTGCTGAGTCATGAATGGAAAGCATGGCTGATGTAGTCGTCTACACATTCGGCAAAACAACAAGTGAAAGATCCTTTTTCGATCCAGGGAGGAGACACAGACCGCTCCGGGGATCTGCCAGAATCTGCCAAATCAAACGTGGAGCTACCGGCCTTCGGGCCCCTTTGTGAATAAGAGAGCAGCAGCTCTGTACAGAAATCCAAATTTTACCTCTTAAAGGCCTCAGAAACCTTCTGTTCTTTGGCTATTTCACAAAAAACTAACATCAATCCTTCTATTTTCTTCCTCTTATCCAGTCAGTAATGCGGGGTGGTGGAGGGGTTGGAGTCCAGAGGCCCCATTATAGCTAGCTTCTTGGCTAACACAGAGACAACCATTCACACTCACATTCACACCTAAGGCCAATTTAGAATGGCCAGTTTAGATAACCTAATGTAATGATAACTCAGGTGATACCGTGTGATTAGGAGCTAAAATGGGTGCTTACCACTTTAAGGATGTTAATGCAATCACAGCAGTGGTTTAGTGACTTGAGGGGCGTGGCCTAAGAAGACGACGGTGTCATGGTTTTCTGACCTGTACACAAGTAAGTTCTTATTTTTGATTATATCTAAATGGTATTCATTATTACCTCTTTAGTTTGATAAATAAACCGTCAAATCCTAATTCAAGTGAAAGACATTTTTCTATATAAGAACACGTGTCAGCCACAAACTCTTTTATTACCCTACAAATATTCTAACGTCTCAGCTTTGACTATTTTCCCTGAGCTTTTTAACTTGTTTGTATGCAAGGCCGTCAATTAAATCTCTGCAAACCACCCTGCACAGTACAAATGAAGCCAATCAGCTGAGTTTCTGACTGTTAGACTCCAATTAAGTGACGTTTATCCCAATAATAAAATAATGTTAAAAATAATGTTGTTTTTTAACTAGACTTTAATTGTTACTGTAAAAACAAACTATCAAAAATCTCTGATATAATTCAGATTTGAAAACTTGATGTCAGGGTCTTTAAATGACTGCTTTATTTTCAGAGATACGCTTGTTCACCTTGTTACACCCTTCTGGAACTCTTTCTTGCCTTGTAGTGGCAGTGCAAGAGTCTCTGGGTGTTGCCAAGGCTTAATTGCCAATTGTCTACACTTCCAGAGGTGTGGGTAAAGGCATGGCTGAGGATAGCTTGGGGGAGATTACATTTCTCTGGTGTCAATCTCCACTTTATGAACAGGTCTCTCTTGTAAATGAGACATTAGGTCTCAATGGGACTACCTGTATAAAAAAAGGTTAAATAAAAGTAATAAATAAAAACGTGGTGGCTTTTGAGCTGGATCGAAACAGCTTTCTTAATTTAAAAATTGATCTGATGGCTACAGTAATTCAACAGTCAACATACTAAAAGTGTTGTTTACTCAAAGACCTTACTCACTTTAGGTAGTGTCATGTGTTCTCACTGTTTCACCAGCAGAGATTCAGGGTTCATAGCAAGCTAAGCTACTCGCCTTCTGACTCAACCTCCACACTCGAAACACAGTCATGAAAGTTGACCTTTTCACCTGAAGCATCCGAAGCTGAGATGCCAACAACCTTGTACATGTCGGAAAAAATGTGTATTAAGTTGTGCTAAAGAAATGTTTTCACCAAATGACTCATGAATAAGCATGCAGTCCTGAGCTACATTTATACTGTATACTGAGCGATGATATGCTCATTTTTGCCAAATTTGAGGATTGAATCTCTCCTGTGAAAGTCAGCAGAGGTTATTTATATATTCTGTAAGGGAATATGAAAGTGTACTATGGCAGCTCAAAGTCAGCAGGAGGCTGAATAAATGTAACTGACAGAAAGTGATCAACATGGATCAATTACAGCCATTTAATCAGGTCTTTTTAAGATCATTTTATACTCATTACACAGGCTGACTGAGACTTCCTGGTTTAGTTATCCTCTATTGATGTTGCATCATATCCAACAGGTGGCAGCACTGATTAAGAATACAGAGGTTTTTTACTCTTAGACCATTTGCAGTCTCCACATGAGGATGTGAAGACAGTCAGTTCCATATGTTATTCATCATTACAGAAAGCCTTGTATTTAGGAAGGCCTTCACAAGCAGATAATGTGTTTCCTTAGAAAAAACCCCCAAAGCAAAACAATGCACTTGATCAAGTAAGCAGAAAAGGTGAGCTGACCCTGAATTCCCGTTTAGATAAATACACCGTGGGAGAGACGAGCTGGTCTGAAAAGGGGGAAAAAAAAGGTTGAAGTGAAATGACAGTTTGTCCTGTCAGAGGTTATGGAGGTTAGACTAGCAACACAAGTGTCTCCTTTCCGCACGGTGCCTAGTGGCCTTGTCTGTGTTTACACAGGTAACACGGCTGAAGCTGTGCGTACGTGATCGTTGGTCAGACTCTACAAGAAAAACGAAATGACGGAAACAGCATCATTCTGAAAGAGTCTGAGGCAAGTTTGCCATGTATGATAATGAGTGGATCTGGGCTGGGTTAAATTGCATTAATCTACCCCCCGGGGTGCTTTTTGTCCTGCTGTGGCTGAGCTTAAATACAGGAAGGATATCTTACAAGCTAATGAGGTGAGAGGGGAAGCCTGAAGACTAAAATAGGGGATTAATAAGCACAGCACAGCGTGATTAGTGTGAAACAGACACATTGTATGTGTGCGGGTGCGTGTTTGTGTGTAGGCTGATGTGAGTAAAACAACGTTTCTTTACACCAGCCCACATTCCTAAATTGATATCACATTCCTGGATAGGCTGAGGATGCACCACGATCTCAGGCTTTCAAGTGTGAAATTACCTCTGACAACCAGAGACACCTCAGCTTACTTCTTCATGAAAATCAGATCAACAGCTTTAACGATTACTCTAAGCCTTACAAGGTGCATTATACACAACACAGCCAAAGGGTGAACTGACGCAGGTACTCGGGTCAAAAGCACACTTTCATTTCGACGTCGCAATAACACGAGAGCATGGAACCAAGCCTGATTTTTCCAAAACACACACATGCACACGCGCACACGTACACGCTGCTCTGGACAATTTGTAATCTTGATGAAAGTGATTGTTTGACAATATGAGGAAATGTCGCTTTCAGCTTTCATCCTAATGAGTGGCTCCAAGTACTAGAAGCTGTGTGTGTGTGTGTGTGTGTGTGTGTGTGTGTGTGTGTGTGTGTGTGTGTGTGTGGTAGCTAGACTGTGAGATGAAACTAGAGCTGTCTGAATGAGTCTTGGCCCCATAAACTCCAGATGAATCGGTGTCTTCTTGGTGGCTGGTATTTTCACATGCTATTTTCCCCTCTGCTCGGCCACTTAAATGTGATTACATAACTGTGTGAGTTATGAGCGTGATTGGGATACAGAGGAGGGGGTTTGGTGAATTAAAATATGGTCATTCCTTCATTTCTCTCCATGTCTGTCTTTCTCCATTCATCTCCATTTGTCAGTCTGTTTCGCTGTGTAGTAGCTGGCTGCAGATCAAAAGGATTTGACTGCCTGCATCACAACTCTGCTTATTCTTTCCTCACCCATAACCTTTTCAAACTGATCAACCCTGATTATTAAATATTTTGCGTGCTTACGTTCTGTAATCTCTCTGTTTGGTCGACAGTTGTATAAATCTACACCATGTGCATCTGGATTGGACACCAAGAGCGGCATCTGCACAGGCAAAACAGATACGAAGCACCGTCTCCATCCTCGGAAACCCCCTTTAACAACATCCCGATCCTCCCACAGAGAGTATAAGGTGGGACCTGCCATCATGTTCCCGTGTCTCCTTTCAACACAAATGTGGGATAAAAGTGTAGGAAACGCTGGCTGACAGCAGACCTTCCAGTGTCCAGATATGGTTCATGTTTGTGTGTTTAAGTTCTGTGTGAACGTGGTCCATTTTTGTCCTCTCTCAAGTGTTTATGTTTAAAGGCTATAGTTTAAACGGCAGAGGAGGCGATGGGCTCAGCCCTGGGACAATAGTATATAGATAAACGTGGGCGGGTTGCGGCCTCACCCTTTCTGTTAATAGAAATGTTTGCACCTCCTTCCTGAGGACAGGCACACGCATATTTCACTCTGAAACACAGGAACATCTTAACAAAACATGGCATCCTGTTATTCTAACTAATTGAAGTAGTGATGCCTATTCTGTGCCATGTACACACACACACACAATCTGCTCTCACACATCCTGTTTCATAGCACAGCAGCAAATATGATTAATATGTCTTGATCTGAGAGGACACGAGCAATATTGCCCTCTCACATTGCTTTCAATGAAAACCGTAGCATGAAGCTATTTTTGGAAAATTGAGCTGACATCCCAGAGACCCCTCGCCTTCACCCCTGATACCCCGTGGCACCTCCTGCTCTGCTCTGCCACCTCCTTTCTTTTTCATTGCTTTGACACTTAGCTCTCTAATTATTTTTCCTCCTCAAAAAAGCATTTGAGTTACCCCTGGAGCGCACAGGCGAGCCAGTTCAGCGGCCTTAAAAGCCAAAGAAACTGTCTGAGAATCCCACAAAATGCACTCTCTGCTCCAAAAAATGAGGAAACAACACCTCAGGTGTTGGATTCTCTCACATTTAGACACGCTGCTTGCACCACTTGTTCGATGCGAGGCCTTCACAGGACATTAGTGCCTGCGCTGGCTGTGACAGAGCTGTGGGAAAATATGTGCAATGAAGCACTAAAAACTTTTCTTTGGATGAGCGCAGAGATGAGGACAAGTGTGAGGATAACAGTCGATCTGATTCTAAAATATATTTATTTGTGTGTATATTTATTTAAAGTTAAACACATTTTTTCCCTTAATATCAATATGAAGAAACCTTTTCTTCATTTATGTCTATGCAGGCCTGAAAAGTCAATTAACTGATTAGTCGGTGGAGCAAAAATTAATTAGTAACAGCGCTGATAACTCAGAATTACTTTCAGTTATTTAGCAAGCAATTCAATATGAGCTGCAGTCATTTTACTCATGTGGGCAAATTGACTTTTGTTGTTCAGTAAATCTTGTAGATTTTGTAGATTTTAATTGTTTATGAATAAGATAAACACATAAAAATGTCTAATTAAGCCAATTAAAACTATGGAATTCATCTCATCACAAACATGAAATAAATAAATATTTGTAAACAATCATAAAATCTGCTTCTGTGCACAGTTGCCTTGGAACACTTTAATTTGCATGTGAACCCATGTTAGTATAGCTTTTGCTGCAGAGTTGCCTTAAACTTTTATTGTGCATGTGTTAAATGAGACCTGCTTAAGGGACACATGAGATTTGAAGGGTCAGTGTCAGTGTAAATATATTGTTATCAACAGTAAAAGTACATTATGGAGTGTACTGGCTGCCCTACTGCACCTCTCACCCCATGACAGCTGGGATAGGCTCCAGCACCCAGTGCAAACCTGGACTGGATGGATGGATGGATGGATATAGTATAACTGAGATATTTGGATGAAAATGAGTCTCTAGGGAAAAATAAAACAAAAATTAAAAGACTGGAAATCGGCTTTAGTCTGGGTCAGTTTGTCAGATGAGTCAACACAACAAGCATCAGGAGGCACTGGTGCACATGATTAATGGAAGTGGGATGCTTACATGACTGTAAAGTTGCCTTTACAAATTGTTGTGTTTGCACTGTAGTGCCTACTCTGAACTTCTTAAATCTTGTTCCTGAAAAATCAAAATCAGAATCAAATAAACTTTGGAAACTCGCTGAAACCAACCTGAAGTGATCACAAGCTTTAAATTTTTTTTTATGAGAAACAGCCAGACTAATAGGCTAATACATTCGAAGTTTAGGTATGTCGCTTTTACCGACAAATATGCAGATGCTGAAAGTTCACAGCGAGTGTAAGATTTTGGACCACTTTTTGTCCAAAGTAGCTGGCTTGGAGTACACTAACTTAAAAAAAATTTGATGTCGTGTTTATAATCCGGAGGTTTTTGCTCCAAGTTAAAGGCGTAAAAGGAAAGAGGACATTTAAAACCTGAAAAGGAATGACTCAAACTGTGGGAACTGTCGCTGCCTGCTTGCCATTTATGTACAATGACAAAAAAATAAACTCCACAGTATTAACAGACGTTGCGTAAGATAGGTGAGACCTGTAGCTAAGGGACAGTTCACATAATTCTTCACAGGTTAAAACTTGATGGATCTGAGGTTGCAGTGGCTCCTTTTGGCAGGGCCAAGCCTCACTTTGATCTCTGAAAGCTTTTAATTGTTTAAAAAGCTGCAGTGACGGACGAGGCAGAAGCATCTGCAGCCACGCTGACACAATCGCTCAAGACACAAACGAGCATAACTTGCAGTGCATTCACATAAACACGGATAAATATTTCATCACCCATCCACTGCACACCAGCACACACACACACACACACGCGCGCGCGCACACATCACCAACCACATAAGTTACACAGTGGCAGTGTGCAGAGGAAGGAGCAGGATAATAACAAGTGTGAAACAGGAAATCCCACTCTGTGGGTGGAGGTTCGGATCAACACAGGGATAGTGCCGCTGTCCTATCAGACTTAAGACGTGAGTCACACCAGAGAGCAGAGAGCAGCACAAACTTTAACTTCAAAACAACATCTCCCACAAATCTGCATCTGAAAATAGAGGTGCCTCAGGGCCCCGGTTCAGCTCCCTGGGTTGAGCAGGCGACCCAGGCTAACCCAGAGGTTTGAATCCGCCCCGAGGCCTTTTACTGCTTGTCTTCCCCAGCTTTCCTGCCTTCTCTCCACTGTCCCAACACAATAAAAGCTAAACAAAATAAAGGCTAAAATAAAATATGTTAAAAAAAAAAAACAGAGGAAACTCAGTGCCTAGCTTTAACATGACTATATAGTAGCACCATTCCATGCCAGAGGACTCTCTCTTTGGATGCTTTTATGAATCTCTTAAGCCACTTAAAATGGGCAGTAAATAAAGCTGCATGGTGCTTTGTCACAATGTATCAGTATTCTACACCAGAGACTGTAAAGAGAAAAACTTGGGGGCTGTTTTTTGGCAGTGTCTAAAGAGGGCTCTTCTGAAGTCCACCCCTGAATGTAGGTGTAGAAGCCTCTCAGAACTGCAAATTCAGAACTTTGTAAAATCACATTTGGTATGTACATTCGGTATCTCATCCAGGATGCCTTGGGGCAAAATAATCCCTGCTTTGTAGCACTGCATAGTGATCCTGCCTCAAGTACTGCATGTGTGTGTGTGTGTGTGTGTGTGTGTGTGTGTGTGTGTGTGTGTGTGTGTGTGTGTGAGGACGTGATGAGCTGCAGCTTGAAGCCAGGTGCATAAACACACTCCCTTATAACGACACTAAATGAACACATGCAGACACATGGCTGTACACAAATATATACATATAGCCCACGGTGCCCCTGCGGGGTTAATCCCCACACAATCAGACCATCCGGCACATTCTTGTCTACAGTGCATGTTTTTCAGTGAGGCCGTTTCCCCCCCACCCCTCCCAAATGCCACCGCTAAACAAAGACTTGATGTTTTCTCAGCCTGCAATATATTGCTTCATTTCCACTGCAGTTTTTTAAACATTCATGGCAAAGCGCTGTTGAATGCTTGCCAGTGCCAGTGGCATCATAAGGGAGCCTCAGCAGGCTCCACAGGCTTCTGAAATGACTGACCAGAGCAGAGAGAGGCCACCTACCACTCACAGTGTATTTAGTGCAACAACAAATCAAATCAGTATTTGGGTGAGCTTTCAGTGAATTCCACTTCCTTGAAATGTTTTGGCGTTTCCAATGGGGCCCTGATTTCAGAGACAGTGACAGGAAAGAGAAAAGGAAAATGGTGAACTTTTAACTTTGTGACATAAATAGAGGCTTAGGCCAGATCAATGATATAGATTCATTCATTCTGTGTCACATATTGCTACAAGATAGGGGTTTTACTTCAACAGTAATGGCCAAACCCGTAGAGCCCACCGAGACGTTTAATGACAGCAGAGCAAACCAGGAGATTCTGTGTGCGGCAGATATGATTTGCAATGCCTGCAGCAGCGTTTAACAGCAACAGTTTAGCTTCCCAGAGACATTTATGTGACTGAGATTTATTTTCTGCAGGCTGTTTTTAAAAATTAAATATCTCTTTTAAAACTGGCGTCCAGGGGGGAAAAGGTTGTGGACGTCTTTTTGCAAACTGCTTCATGTAAAAAAAAAAAAAAAGTGTAGTCGTGGGGCGTACAAAAGACCCCCACTGAGTGACGTACGGAACCTACCTATGGGTAAGGCGAGAAAGAAGGGCAGCCAGCAAAGGGTAAACATGCCGACCACAACTCCCAAAGTTTTAGCTGCTTTCTTCTCCCGGGAGAATTTCAGCAGTTTCACCGTGAGCGAACTTCTAGCCTGGTGCGCGCGGCCCTTGCCCGTGCCAGAGCTGCCGGGCTCCTCGTGCACCTGAGATCCCTTGTGGATCCTGAGGGTCAGCTCGCTGGAGTTCATCCTCTCCCGCATCACACCTGCCTCCAGGTTCTTAGTGGTCCTTTTGGCGACTATGTACACACGGCAGTACATGGCCAGTATAACGACGAGAGGGATGTAGAAGGAGCCGAGGGAGGAGAAGAGCGCGTAAAACGGCTCCTCGGTGATGGGACATATCGTGTCGTCCGGCGACGGTGGCTGCTTCCACCCGAGCAGAGGGCCGATGGAGATGACCACCGACAGCGCCCAGACCCCAAGCATGGCCAGCAGAGCCCGCTTCTCCGTCACGATACCCGGGTACTGCAGCGGGTGGCTCACTCCAATGTAGCGGTCAATAGATATTACGCACAGGCTCATGATGGACGCGGTGCAGCACAGCACATCCACCGCCGCCCAAATGTCACAGAAGATCCTGCCGAACACCCAGTAGTCCAGGATCTCCAGTGTGGCTGACACAGGCAGCACCGTGGTGCCCAGCAGCAGGTCCGCGATAGCCAGGTTGATGATGAAGTAATTGGTCGGGGTCCGCAGGTGCCTGTTGCACACCACAGAGAGGATTACGAGGATGTTGCCCGCGATAGCAAACACGATGAAAGCCCCGAGTACCAAGCCGAGCGGGATGGCTCGGGTGAGGTCCATCTCGCTGCGCACCGTATCGTTACCCCCAGAGCTGTTACTGAAATTGAACTGGGAAGACGCCCCGTCGAGTTTCGAGGAACCATTTTTCCACAAGTCTGTGACATTGTCAATGGTCAGACTCATTTTGACTCACAAAGTCCTCCATAGCAGGCTCCAGACCACTTGTAGCTGTAAAGAAAGGGCTTTAACACAAACTGCCAAAACGGTCTATGTGCGCATGGCTCACTGGGCTTCTTCGAGTTCGCTTCCAAACGTTTTATCAGAGAAAAGCGATCATTGTGCAGCCGTACGTTCCCCATGCAGTCCGTCTCCCCCCACTCTCCTGAGAGGTTTGTGGAGAAGTGAGGGGGGCAGCAGTCATCTCCTGCCTCCTCTCCTCCGCACGCAGCGTTGCCATATATTGACCAAACATACCTAAATACGCGCTTATGAAGTGCGCGTGACGCACCGCACGAAGTGCCGTGATTGCGCAGAATACGCACATAGTGTCTTTGCTTCATTTTCTTTCTTTCTTTTTTTGACTTTGCAGGACGCAGTGAGGAATCGCGCTTTTTGGGTGAAGCACTTCACTGGTGTCCGATTTATTTTTCCCCACTGTGGGAGGGTGCTTAACTGGGCATTTACAAGTTCCACAACCACTTAACTTTGTGAGAGTAAACCTCGTTGGTGCAGTTTTTTTTAAAGGTACTTCTAGCTTGCTTGGCGGTACGCTGGTAAAAAAGTGTTTTGTTGACAGAGAAAATAATGACATAATTTTAAGCCAAGGTGCCCTGACTGTAAGAGATGCTCAGTTTCAGTGCGGTAAATATTCAGGATGTTCCAGCAGTCAGCTTAGATGGTTAAGCCTTCAACTTCAAACCGATTAAGTTCAAACGTAGATTACACATCACATACAATCCTCTCTCATATGACAGGTATCTCTCGTGAATTATATTCCTATTTTGGTAAAATGCAAGAGTTCCTCAGAGTAATCTCATCTTGGGTATAAGTTAGGAAGAAGTGGCAGGCTTAATGGACTGGCACATGCGCATTCCAGAGACACGTTCCTCTCTTAGAAGCACTTTAAAATGAGGCCAACCACTATGGGTCTAATTTCCAAAAAAGTATAGTTTTGTCACGTTTATTGAATTACAAAAAATATATGTACCTGCAAATAATTACCAGTACATAAACTAGAATTTAAAAGTAAAAATGAAAGGTTTACAGAAAAGAAGAAAAAAAACAGCAGCACTTTAAAATAATGTCCCACTATTAAGCATCAGCAAGGTGTCAAAAAGTGATGAATTTATAATTTATATGGCATTAATCCTCCTTAGTATACCATTTATAAATACAATATATGTTCACGATTATAACTACACACTGACTTTAGTCATAAATAATAAAAATTACAGATGTAAACATATCTGTATTTATAAATGATATATTAAGGAGGAGTAAATATAAATGATAAATTACACACTCACTAATAGCTTACTAAATCTTAATAGTGTGACATTAAAGTGCTACCAATAATTCTGCTGTAAGTAATTTTAGTAGTGAGTTACTTTCATGTATTTATAACATAAAATCAAACAATATTTCCCCCAGTGTATTCTGTAAATACTTAGAAACAAACAATATTTCCTTTCTTTATGTTGTGAATATGTTAAAATGCATCAGATTTACACCCTATTTAACATTTCTTAGAGTGTAATTTCTTTCTTGGAAGAAAATAACTGAGGTTACTCATTACTTAATACTGTCAAATTAATTATTTCTTCTTTCCTGCAAAACCTTGAATATTTACTCCCTTATCCAAGTGTGTGTATTTGTAGGTAACTATAATTACATTTTTAATGTCAGATAAAATGTAATAACATTTCTTTCGGTTTTAGGGAAATCGCACCTTTAATCATGGGCTTTATTATAAAGTGCTGTTGAGCTGTTTAACTATTTATGCTACACAGGCAGCTGACAAACACACAAAGGTGTCCTCTGATAAACCTGAAGTTACATGCTTTACGATTTGGTGCTCTGCAAAGTCGGCTTTTATTCACAGACCAGATTGTTTGAAAGAATTTGTCATGTTTAATATTTGTGGGAAACACAACACACACATGACCTGCAGCAACAACCTGAGTGGTCTCCTTTGGACAAACTCATTAATACAGGTTAGACCAAAAGTATGTGACTAATTTCATTTAACCTATATCTATAAATTATGTCAAAAGTGCTGAAAATGAATTCTCCACTTTGATGTCATAGTGTCAAACATTTTTATAAAGATAGTCATGAAATATGCAGGACTCATGAAGTAAAATGTGTTTTTTTTTCTCCTTTTCTACTGATGTACCAAATAAAACTCGCATAATTTCTGAACTGAGCATTAACAGGTTCTTCATGACTAATATGTGAAGTGACTGCTTCCACCTCCTGCATATTCACAAGGCTTAATAGCATCCATCTCTTTAGGGTAGAAAAAAATGCAAAATAAGCCGAGAATGAAAAGAAAGGTAAAAGCATTTAATGGTTTTGGAAACGACGATTTCAAGGCCAAAATTGTTTCTCTGAAAAACAACCAGAGTGGAATTTATTTTCCTGCTAAAAGGAGAGAAATGATTTGCTCTCCAGACTGGTTTATCTCGACATTTTAAACAAATAAGGAAGTGAAACACGTAAATAAGTTTAACTCAGACCTGCGTTCGTTGATCTCGTCCTGCAGGTTTCTCCATGTTTTTCAGGGCACCGTGACTACTTGTTTATGTTCCTCTCACACTCACACCAAATATGTGCCAAGAAGATTATTTATCATTTGAATCTAAACCAATTCACAGCGTCAGTGAACACAGAGCGCTTTCATTCCTGTCAATTCCTAAAGATTATGATTATAAGTTTATGAGCTTAATTTTTTATTAAGTGTAAGAACGATCAGTCATCCTGATAGAGCTCATAACAGAAGCTAGTGTTCAGTCCCCCGGCTATGTGAACAAGGCTTTAAACAGCCTTGGTCTTATCACTGTTTGAAAGTTAGAAGGTCAAAACATTTAAGTCGCCCAACACAAATAAATAAATGAAAAGAGTTCATGGAAGCACCTTTTCAGCTAAATCAGGGCTCAGAAAGACTCCCAACTAAAAACCAAGAGGCTTCTTTACCACGAGGAGCGACATTCCTTCAGAGGAGGATTAGGAATTAGCCTCTCAATCCTTCAGCAGGCACCAGAGTTCTTAAGTATTATGTGCATCTTCCTTAAAAGAGGAATCACCTGGAATTATCTCAAATAGTATCTATGACTGGATTTTACTGCGTTTCACTGACCATTTCACTTGATTGAATACACTGAGCCTGCAGATAACATAAAAGCTGCTCAGCGTGCTGCCAAGTGCCCCGGGTGAGCGAAACCTTTAGTATCATTTGCTGAAAATTCGACTTCAGCAGGAGCATCCTCCTTTCGTTTTATGTGCTTCTGTGGTGAGATTTGCCTCAATTTTAAGAGGATCACTTTTTCTTCTTGGCAGGAAAAACAATATAAATCTTGAATTACATAAGACAAGGAGTAATTTGCCTTCTTTTGTACAGACACAGGCTTCTAGTTCTGCGCAGCATTTTGTCATTATTTTAATCTATTTAACATGAATCAAATGAGATTAAGAAAGTAGACAGTAGATAAAAACATACCCACATTTATTTTCCACATTTATTTTCTTCTGAAACGTCAAAGATTTATGTAGTGTTTGCACAATCCTGTTTCTCTAAGTTATATTTTAAGGACTGATTGTCAAACACGAATGCGAGAAGGAGGCTTTGCTTGAAACTGACATCTCTGTGGAGAGCTAAGAGCCGAATGCGTCCCTCTTTGACCTTGTGCTGCTCCTGTTCAACAACCTGACCTCTAAGTGACGTGGTGGCGGAAAAGCTGTGGACGCTCACACCATATGTTCAGTATTATGCAGTCCAATAAAAGAGAACAATCCAAACACACAGTGCTGGTTTAGGATCAGCGCAGCGTGACCTGCAAAATAGACAAACAGACACACACATACAGTTTTTACTTATGTAAGAAAGTTTCTTATTTCACAGGATTCTCTCCTTATGCTTGCTGTGGATGTTTTTATGCCATCAATAGGCACGCAGATGCCAGCTGGTAGTGAAGCCCCCACATACACTTAATCTATAGCGGCCCACCTGGTTGAGTGGGCTTCTGTAGTTTAGTCATGTAGCCTCTCCCAGACCATATATGGGTGATGTTGTGTAATACTCAGAGACCTAGAAAATACTTTTTTGTTGTTGTATAACTGGGCTTTCAGATTAGTAGCATGATTTTTTGGAATGACCATAAATAGACTCGAGGAGCTGAGATTCAGAGACAGAAAATGCGATCTGCTCTTCCAGGATTGTCACTCTTTTCTTCGAGCATCTCGTAGAGAGATGTTTTTTTTCTTTTCTTGGTCATCAAAGTAATGAATAGCCAAGAACACAGGCTCCTGCTCTATTGTGAAATAAATCAGGCTTGGATATTCAGCGGATGCTATATTTCAGTGCATTTAGAATAATGTTAATAAAAATGATCAATTAGTGGGAAAAATAGTTATTTCTTTTCCATATTTAAACACAAATTTTTGGAAAACTTGCAATATCAAAAAAGCAGATGTCAGTCGTGTGGCAGCAACTCAGCACATATAGACATGCAGACATGGTCATGACTATCTGTCAAAGTTCAAAAATCAGAATGGGGAGGAAAGGTGATTTAACTGGCTTTAAACTGGTGGTTGTTGGTGCCAGAGTGGGCTGTTCTGAGTATTTCAGAAACTGCCGGGATTGTCCCCACACAATCATCTCCAGAAAAATAGAAAATATCCAGTGAGTGACAGCTCTCTGGGTGAAAACGCCTTGTTGATGTCAGATTAGACAAGAATGGCCAGACTCCTTTGAACTGATAGGCAGGCAACATTATTTTTGCAGCCAAGGTGTGCAGAAGAGCATCTCTGAGTGCACAACATGCTGAATCTTGAAACACTACAGCAGCAGGAGACCACACCAGTGAACACTCCTGTCAGCTAAGAACATCAAACTGAGGATTACACCTTACACGGGCTCACCAAAGTTTTGAAAAATTGTCTCATGGTAGGTCAGAATTTTTCTTTTTTCCCTGTTTCCTTTCCTTATGAACGACCTCCTGACAGCCACTCTTCCACCGAGACCACTTCTGATGAGGTTTCAGTGAACAGTAGATGGATTAACTGACGCGCCACATGCATCTCTCAGGTCCTGTGTCAGGTCTTTGCTGGATTTTTTACTATTTCTAAAGGGCATGACTTTCAGATATTGTGCATCTACTGTCGATAGTTTTTAGGCCTGCCAATTCTCCTTTTGTCCTCCACTTTGTTCAGTTTCCTAAAAGTTTAAAGACATACTAATGGCTCTTTGGGAATAACCTTGTTGGTGCTAAAAATACTTATAATACTTATAATTTTATGCCTGTCAGACTGTGTTATCTTCTTCACACATTCAGCTAAAGAACAAATTATGTGCTGTTGCAACAGGCTGCTAGTAACAAAGTGCCTTAAGATACAATTTACAAGAAGTCACAACCATTTCTTCATAATTTAGGAACAGTTGGGGATGTTTTATAGTGATGTCTAACATATTGTATATAGGACTATAGAGCGAGCACGAAGGAAGCAAAATGAGAAAAACAGAAAGCAAACTGAACAAAACATAGCCATTAACGTTATCGCACTCACTCAATAAGCATCACATCAGTGGCTTCCTCCTTAACTGACTGAAGCCAGAATCATCCATCAGACCGCAGTGGTGGCTCGGGGAACAATCCTCCACCTGGATAACTGCATGTGGTTAAAGCGGTGCTTTCTCTGTAGGCACAAGCTTTGTGGAAACAAATGACAATCTGAAAGCGAGGCTGGATTTAGGCTTTGTTATCAGTAGTTTCAGGTAGAAAAGACCAAACATAACTACAGAGGTGAAAATGCTGCTTTTAATTAAACCAGAAACCCTCACAGCTTCACTAATAAATGATTTTACATCAATAATGCAGCAAAGGGCTGCTCGCTGTGATGAACCACTCCTGAGGTACCCTGAGGTCTGTCAGCCATTTCAGATGGTATTGGCATATTAATTTGCTTCTATCAGTTGTTTTTATCCTCATTGCCAATCCACGGCTTCCATTGCCAACTAGTTGGCAGTTATCATGTCATTCAGTGTTTTTTGTTTCGCCCTGCTGAATGGAAGTTATGTGCTTGGTTATATCAGGTTAAAATAGCAACAATATTCTGCATTTAAGGCTGCAGGATTGGCAGATTTAAAGTCTTTTGGACTTAAAATAATTACACTATGATTTGTTTTCAAGTGCTGGCTGATAAGGTTTAGGAAAAAGTAATTTCCAGTCAGTGGAACCATACGGTTTTCATAGGGACAGCCAGGCTGAGACCATCTCCTTACTTTATTTTTCACTGTAGGAAAAATATTTTTGGTCATGCAGATAGAAGTGCACTTTGAACTTCACATCTATAACAGGCTTTAAAAAAAGACTTTCAACTGATTAAAAAAACATCAAACTTTTCATTGTTGCTAGAGCTCATAATAACTGGATGCCAATTTATAGGCCGGTCGTGTGGAGAAATAATTCCTCCTTTTCGAGATGGTTGTTACTGGCTTAACTCCAGCAGCATAAGCCGTTGTGTGGTCCCCTAATGGGCTGTGTGCGGTAGCCAGACTTTAGGCACTGCTGGCCACTCCTAGCTTCGAGATCACACTGTGCAAACCACACGTTACCACACTTCTCTGGCTACCTTGCCATGATATTTACCACCAGAAATTATGCCCTTCTTCTCACATGACCAGTAGTCACCATAATCTGTATAATTTGTGTTGGATTACAACAGTATACTGACCCTGATAGAAGGTAGTGAGGATGACTTTTGATACAAAAGGATCATTTGCTGGGTTGAAATTGTCAGAATGGTGCTTCTGTGGTGCTTTCAAGTGTCTCCCAGTGTTTGATTATCAAATAAAGCCTTCCATATGTGTCATACTTTGAACAATAAAAGTCTCTTAAAACAACTTTTCTAAAGGAAGGTCCCATCTGGGTTTGTTCAGAGGAGCAGACGATTCACACCTCAGCTCATAGATGTGACAGGCATAAGCGTCTGGTAGCACATTTCCCATGAACCACAGCACAGAAGCCAAACCCACGCCGGCTTTAATGTTTTCATTTCCCTGGCAACAGACATCTGGGGCAACTGATTAATGTTTCTAATTCAAGATAACATGAAATATTTTGGCAAAATACCCACACGTCTTTCCAAGTCTCCAATGATTGTCACTGTAAATGGGAAACAGAGTTAAAATGTCCTTTGAGACTTTTTTTTATGGATAAATGAAAGCGAGGAAGGAAAAGAATGTATCAGCTGAAGCTGCTCAGAAAAACTGTGCAGTTATCAATTCAGCCTTATTGTCTTGTGTCTGACATACTCCACTGGATATCTATACAAAAAAGTCCAGACGTGGACCAAATCTTTTCACCTAAAATGAAAAAACAAAAAAGAGTAGTAGCTATTTCCTCTCCCAATAAGTCAAACTGCTGATTTTAGAAGTTTGGCAATGTTTCATGAATGCCTTTCTGCCCAAACGGCTTTCTGCTGCAAATTGAAATACCTGCAGAGACGGTGGATATTAAGAACGCAGCCGTGACAAGCCACAATATAATTTAATATGCTTTACAATGTGCGCACTGCACATTGCCTACCCAGCTCCCTTACCGTGTCCTGCTGGAATTTATGTCTGAACAGCAACCAGACATCTTCCCTGCATTTTTACACTCCTTCTCCAGTTTCTGGGTTGCATCAGTTGCATTGCATTAGAGTTTAAAGGCTACTGGAACGGTAGTGGTGAGGATAATGTTGTATTTGGTTTGAAGTAGCGGGATTTATAGTATTCTTGTCAGTAAAAGTTTTTCATTGTAATAATGAGGTGCTTTCAGTGGAATGGTGGAAAAACCGTGAAACCATATGCACTTCAGAGTCAGGTGGTTTTAACATTAACCGCTCTGAACCACAGACAGAGAAGTATCCAACATATACTTCACCATTTGCCATGCTTTTCTTTTTTGTTCTCATTATTTTATTTTCATAATTATTGCAACACCGAGCTAGAATCTAAGTGTGTTGCTGCGGTTGGTTCTTATAGTGCTGGCTGCTGTGTGGTGTCATTACCTGTTGGTTACACTGTAACATGAACTTCCTCTGCTAACGAAATCGAGCCCGAGAAAACTGTTGACACAGCGACTGTTATCAGTCTGATCAGACTGATTCATTTGTTTTTGTCTAATGTGAATCGAAGCAGTTTAAACTATTTGAAAATTGCTCTCGCACTTGTGGATCTTGGATCGGCGCTGTACAATAATTTAAGGACAACAAGATCCCGGTGGTTACATCACAGCTTCGAGGCGGCTCAGCAGCAGGCATCAGTCACTGCAGAGTAATGAAAAGGGAAGAAAACGGATTTCATCAATGCTGCTCAGCTGCCAGTTTGCCAGAGGAGACTAAACTGTTTTGGCTTCACAAAAGAACAGATGAATAGCCTTTTCTCTTGTTTGTAAAAAGCCCAGCGCATGATTGAGTTTATCTGGTAGAAGATACATGGAAACACTATCTTTTAGCTCAGGATCTCTCTGACATTCACTTTATCTGCTTCCACCTCTCTCTGCCTCTCTTTCGAGTCATCCACAATACGTTATAATACCTGCCCACACAGTTACGGTCACAATGATTGCCTGTACAGTTGCATAAACCGTACGACGGGACATTTATTGATACGGGATCTGCTCTACTGGAAATGCACAGCTGGCAAAGAAGTGATTTCCTCTCTAAGTGGAAAAACTGCAAGTCTTGCACTATCTTAAGTGCTATTTATATTTGAACCCCCCCTCCCCAAAACTGTAGCCAATGAAGGTAGGAATGGATCACTTGAATTTGATAAAATCCTGTACAGTTTCTGGCTGAAATGCTCAAGCCTGCAAAATCAGTGTTAGTGCAAGTTGTTTGACAAAGACAAAAGACCCTACTGTAGTTGGGCTGTCAGAAGGTGTGTTCATCAGAGTGGATTCCTGGCCGATGATGCTTAGGCTGGAAATGGCCTGGCAGGAGCCCAGGCCGTACATACAGCCTGAGTGCTGCTGAGTGGACACTTTAGCAATGCGGTGAGATCCGACCATTAGATGATTGCCTCTGTGGTTTTGTGAAGGGGGTGAGACTTGTTATGTCTTTAAAGTTTCCTCTGAAGGATCACGATGAGGTCTTTGATCCACCATGTTCCACCACAGCAACTCTGGAAAATCTTAAAAATGACTCTGGCATGATATGGAAAAAACACGAGCGATCTCTCATTGCAGACTCAAACGAGAGATGCCTTTAGGCAATTCTTTAGTTTATGGTATGTAAATTAAATTGCATCTTTATTTCCCCATAAAGAAAACATCTAGTCTCTTTTTACTCTGGAGGCATGCCGTTTCACCTCCGCTTTGCAAATACGTGACAATACGCTCTGTCAAATAGCATGTTCGTGGCACTCTCATCACATTAAAACCTGTATTGTAGTAATTTGCTAAACAAAAAGCCTCTGTGCTCAACATCATTATTCCAGGAATACCAGCAATCCATGTGATTGCACCATGTTACTGCACCTGGAAATGGACGTAAGTAGCAATTTGTTGATGTGGAATTGTCTTTCAAATTCAAAAGAAAGTGCAAGTATTTGTCATTAGAATTTAAGATTGATTGTCACTTTGGCACAAGTTGTGATTAAAGAGTATGTAAGACTACAAATGTGTTAAGTGTGTAGTGTGCATTCTTTTTTTTTGTCATTGTGGAAAAAATGGAGCTGACAAACTAATATTGACATGTGAATAAAAAGCAATCAGATAAATTATAGTGTTTCAGTTTTCTTTGTTCGTCCATCCTGCAGCTGATGCAACTGGAATCACAGTTACAATAAATTCAAATCTTTACTGCGCTGTTTTATTCACTTATGGTCCTCATATCCGGCTTCGGCCTGTGTCTCGGTACATCAAGGAAATTAAAAGGGCAAGAAAAGGGAACGGAAACCTTTGTGAATCAATTGCTGAATGATAAGGACATCTCTGTATGCTAATCAACTGCGGGGCTGCAAACTAAATCTAAACTTGGCGCTGGACCATTAAAGTTAAATGAATTGCTGTCAGTAAAAGCCACTCATTTAAATTATGCATTCACAATATATCAAGGAAATGTTTAGGTTGTCTTGCTTGTCTGGTATAGAGAGAGTAGAATCAATAAGTTGAATAGGAGAAACAAAGATAAAGTTAAGATAAAGTGACACTTTCTTGGTGAGTTGCACACCTTTCCTATGACAGGTTATGGATTATTTTATACAGTATTGAACACAGGTGATATATTGGGGAATAGAAACCACAATCACGGCTCAAAGGACGACAAAGCGCAGACCTAAAACATATCAGATTCTGAAGCCATGAAGACATTTGTGAAGCCTGAGAGGATTAATCACACTGACACTGCCATTCCAACATAAATACCCTCACTGTATAACTAATGATGTTTCATCATTACAGTTGCACTTTAGTCCTAATTAGCAAACATTAGCATGCTAACACAATTAACCCAAGATGCTGAACTTTGTAAACATTAAAAGTGCTAAACCCTGTCACTGTGAGTTGTTAGCATGTTACTGCTGTTACTGCAACTTCTGCATGTGTGTGTTCATTTTATGTTTTTGAGAGCATGAAATGGTCACAGTGGACTGGGATGTCTGTTACACGTTCTGCCGTGATACTGGGTTGATGTTAGTATTTGGTGGTCCCGTACAGAAGCACTAGCATATGGCTCTAGAGTGTTTACACTTTCACAGTGTTTCAGAACAAACAAATCAGTCATTGACTTCTATAAAACGCACTTTTTCCTAAACAGATATCAGGATTGGACATTGTCTTCAGTCTGACTTTGTGTTTTGCTCGTCTGTCTTAGGATGTTTGTTGTGGTTTGGAGTGTACATGGTGTGCTGCAAGCAGAGCCAACGTTTTCAGCCATCTGCCTTCCCTAATATGAGCCATAAATCTTTATGGAATTTGGCTCATACCTTTTTGGATTCGGTAAAAACTGCAAAATTTCCTCGCAATTATTTTATTTCCTAATCTGTTATCTGCTTCAACTGACTGGTGATAAATCTTGATGGGCTTTTTTGCATGGGTAATTACACATGAATTACCCATTAAGATAAGAAATGTGCATTGTCCAGAGGATAGCTTGGAAATATCTTGGAAATTGACCTTTCTTTATCAGCTATTTAACCCAGAGGGAATAGTCCCAGTTTCTCGTTAATCCCACCCCCCTCCACCGCGAAGTTCTGTCCTGCGGTATTAACTGTCAGTATAGGCAATTTGTACACAAGATATCAGCCGCTGTGTTTATATTGCTTGTTTATCCAAGTAAACTGAACAGACCCATTTGTGGAAGAGCCAAGTTGGGTCATATCAGCTCAACTCAGAAGCCTTAAGGAAAGGTTATTGAGTCTGGGTGAAGGTGATGACTCCGCAAGCCCCAGTGGCCCCAGGTTGTCAAAATTATCCAGACAAAAGTGTACGCTCTGATAATAATTGTACCCAAGGAAACAAATGCTTGTTGCTCTTACTGTTGTCCTTTTTCACTGTTGCAATTTTTTTCCACTCTTGTGGTTTATGTTACAGAGACATGTCTTTAACCTCAGCTAAGAATTTTGTACCTTAATGTTATAGTAGAAAAATGGTCAATTTAAGAAAGGGGAAAAGTGGATTAAAATTAATTGTTCATATTTTACTAATATTCATTCATTTACTTGGAAATGGACTAGTATTTGTACAGAGCTCCCAAACTCAATCACCAATAAAAGCTTTAACTACAGTATTGTTAGAAAAGAAAGACTTCACAGGACTCTATACATGTGAAGTAGTTGGACTCGAACGTCAAGGAAGGTGGTAGGGAAGCAGACTACGCAGACATTTCGGGTGTTCAGAGGTGAGCAATTTATGTGTAAATTAACAAAACCTCCCCCCCAAAATAACTCAATTAACAAAACTCAACGGTATATGGCTATAGTAACACAGTTCACCTCTCCTCTCTTATCTGAATCTGGCAGAGACTGGCTTTAAATAGGGCCATCAATTTCACTTCAGTTAGCCCAGGCAGTACCACTCACTTGAACTGAGGGATCTAAAACGCTACACAGATGATTAAAAAAGACACAAAATCTCCTCACACGTCTATTTAGCACATTTACACAACTAAATGGCTGTATTAACGAAAAGAAAAAGATTCAACAAATCCCTTCAGACCTTGAAACAAACAAAAGGAAGCATTTCTATGTAAAAAGAAACCCCTCCACTTGGTTCGACCTGCTGATGTCATGTGTGACATCATCAGGACTTAAAATGAGGAAATGCTAGGCGGGCGTTTCCCCATGACCCACATGAAGACTGAAAAGAAAGAACAAAGTAAGTATGAACAAATGACTCAATCTGTAACACAATAAAATATAAAGAAACATGTAACTGAGTATTTGCCTTAATTTGCAGAATATTTGTTTTGCCGGCAACAGAACGCTTACAAAAACAACCACGCGATAGTTAGTGCAGCAATGTTACTTGACAAATAGCAAATCATAGCAAATAAATAGAAACAGAATAATGTGCAAAAAGAGGTCAACACATATGGGACAAATGGAGAGCTTTGCAACTGCTCATCCACTTTGTCACAATACAGTCTTGTGAAAATGTAAATACACCTTTACTGCTTCCATGGGAAGCACCTAGCTGCAAGTAGCAGGTAGCTGCTACTAGCTGCCACTTGGTGATGCTAATCAAATGCACTTGATTAACTGATCATCAGCAAGTGTCAGCACCTCTATAAAAAGAGTTTGGCAGTTTATTGGTCTGGAGCATTTAGGTGTGTTTCAACACACAGTTGTGGAAAGTTCATGACAGCACAATTAGAAATATTGAACAAGCATGGTGTGTTTGGAAGAGTTACCAGAAGAAGGTCTCTTCTCTCTGAAAAGAAATCGGCAGAACAGCTTAGGTTTGTAAAGTTACCTCTGAATAAACCACAAGACTCCTGAAACAATGTCCTTTGGACAGACCGGACCAAAGTGGAGATTTTGGGCCAGTAATACATAGCGCCACATCTGGCAAAAATCAGCACAAACACCTCATATTAACTGTCAAGCATGATGGTGGGGCGATGGTAGGCTAAATTTACAGCCAAAGGAATTTGGGACCTGGCAGTCATTGAGTTGACCATGAACCTCTCTATATACCAAAGTACTTTAGAGTCAAATGTGAGGTCATCCATCCAAGAACTAAAAGTAAAAACCGGGTCATGCAACAGGATAATGATCCCAAGCACAACACCAAAAATAAAAAAAGTTCAACCCCACTGAAATACTGTGGCAAGACCTTAAGAGATGACTTCCTGCAAAACTTCAATAAACTGAAGTCACTTTGCCAAGAAGCGTGGACCAAAAGTCAACCACAACAATATGAGAGACTGATAAAGTCCAACAGAACTTCAAGTTATTGGTGATAAAGCTGGTTTGAAAAGCTGAAGCCACTGAATCACAGGGTGTACTCAGTTTTTCCAGGACTGCTTTGAGTTCTGTAAAAAACCTTTTTTTGATCTCATATCTGCCCAACAAACCAAGCATGTATATCTTTTGGGAGAATTCTCAGAGAACTCACCAGGCACCGGCAGAGTAAAGATTCAAATCCAGAACCAATGTGCAGGCAAGACAGAACAACAATGTATCGGTAAGGTCATATAACCCCGTATATGGTACCTTTTAAACTGTAAGAAGTATAAATATGTACTGCTTGGTGACATATGTGTGCCTTTTGGCCTTTTAGAACAGACACATTGTAACCTTGAGGTGTAAGAATTAGCCCTTGGGGATACACTCATGCTGACTGTACCTTTAAGGTCATAAATGGAATTTCAGTGTACCCCTATTTCTGAGAGTGCAGAGATTTTCCTTCAGGTCCAGCTGCACCGTGCTCATCCCACACTTATTTTCTGTCTCCAGTGAAAATTTATTTTGGGGTGCTTTAAACCCATCAAAGGTTCTCTGCTCTTTGGAAAATGTCTTAAATGTTTGAAAGGAGACACCTATAGTATAATTAAAAGCAGGGGGGAAAAAAAGAAGAGACATTCAGGAATCTGTGGAATGCCTTTCCAGTAAAGACAATATGCAAAGAAAACAACAACATTTCTTATTGGAAGAGACACTCTTTCAGGATCTGTTTGGATAGCCTGGACATGTGACATTGAAAAGATATGGCACACACTGATATTACCGAGTGCAACCAGAGTGCGCAGGTCCCTGAACTCTCTGGTTACACTAGGCCCCCCTTTAAAAAAAGAAAAGCTGTCAGTATATATCAAACTAGTTTTTCCTCATAAAAACATTATGCTCTTAGAATCCCCCTCTGCCGTTCTTGCATTTAAAAATATCTATAACGCAGCTGTGGCTTAGCTGGTATGTGTGTTGCTCGAGTTGAAGGTCATTACCCTGTACGAGTTTCCGTCACATCCCCATAGGCATGGACATTTTGTAGCATCAAGCAGCTGAATAAGTGTTCATCAAGAATAAAACCATAAATTCTTAAAGGAAATTCTAAAAAAATTGACCTTTCTGGGTGTTGACCAAGAAATTGTTGCCTATTTCTGTTGTTTGGTTAAATTTATTTGGCTACACAGGGCAGCAGAAACGAGCGTGAAGTACAAATGGCATAAAAATTACTTTTTAATAAAAAATTACACATCCAGTAGATTTAGAGCTATTCAGTCTGCAGCCATTTGTACCCATGTTTCTAACTTTGTTCTGAATGTAAATTGTTATTTGCTCTCATTTAGCTCTGGTTTGTGCTTCACCAATCCCTCTCCAGGGAATAACTGGCTCTTCAGTTGCTTAATGGTGCACTTTGTTCACCAGCTATTTCCAGACCGTGCCTGTCTGCTGTTTGGTGCAGTGTTTTAGAACTTCTGCCATTTTCTTCTTTGGTTAAAAAAAAAAAGATAAAAAAACCCTCTGTAGTTATTATTTTTGTATCCACTGACTCATAGTACATATAAAAACGCCGATTACATCTGATTTAAACTTGTGAAAATTCAGAAAACTTGCACTGCTGACCTCAATGTGTATTCTTGTGCTGGTGTTATCCAGGTTTTACCTCTAGAAAGACAAAGGTGAGTGCAAAATTAACAAAAATCATAGTTTAAATGATAAGAATTGCAAGAACAGACCCCAGGTTTAAGAATCCTGAACTTTAATTGATAATCTGATCACCTTTAAATTGTCAGGCCGTCAAGGCAGATAGACGAGTTCTTCTGCTGAGCGAGTGTGTAGTATGGCAAAAAAAGAAAATAGCTCGTAAATGAAGAGGCCCACAATGAGGTTAAGAGTGCATCAGGAGATTATGAAGGTCGTGCTGTGTTGTGATATCCCCCAACAGTCAGCTGGAAGAACTCATCGCATAAAGTCTAAGAAGAGAGATGCTTTCCTTAGTAGACAGAGATATCGTTCCCAAGGTTAGATGGGAAAAATTATTGGGTCACATACTTTTTGTTTTTGTAGCTACTTTAAAACCTCAGCTTCACGATGCGAGTACACTGAGCTTGTCTTCACTCGCTAATGTGGAATTTCTGCTTTTTGTTATCTACAACTGCTCCAACAAACTGGAAAATATCAATCATAAGTTCTAGTTTGCTTACACGCTGAAACGCAACATGAACAGCAGAAACGTTTGCTTAAGGCGTTGTGATAATCTCAGAGTCTTTCAGGGGGACGTGCCAAGAAGGAAAAAGGACACGAATCTAAATAAACTTTGCATGGAAGTTTGTAAATAAGTCCCAAAATAAGGCCTAACAGATAGCTCTCTTGACACTGACCATGGCCAAACCTCTGTGAGGAGGGAGATATTTTGATCCTGAGAATCGTCGTGTACCATGAGATCCTCCGGTGGCAAAGAAAACCAGGGACTTTCTGTAGCTGATCGAAAAATAGGTCTGGACCCATTCAAAGCCACTGAGAACCCAATAGGTTATCGGCATTCGCTGAATTCCAAATTGTGAGACATGCACTTAAGCCTCCAAGTCCAGCTCCCACTGGAAACTAATTTCAGGTGCTTTTACTCGCCAGTGATCAAAAAAAAGATATCAAAACCACTTCTGTTTACTGTCATTCATCACTTTGGTGATTTATGGCTCATCCCAGGAGTAAGGTCTGAAGGAAAATACTTGGGGCTCTGCAAAATTTTTCTTTATCCTCGATTCATGAGAGGCTCTTACATTAATATCTGCTCATAGAAATCAACGTGCTTTCCCTGTGAGGATATTATCAGTTATGTAGCCCAATAAAAACAAATCTCAGCTGGGTTTTTGGATGTCATGAAACTGTGTGAGCGCAGATGCTTGGAGCATATAAATATTTAGGAAAAGCTCAGATTCTTCCATGTTGGGAACACATGGTTGCAGTTACGCTGGGAGAGATACTAAACATGCACAATGACAAATGTGTTTGTATATGTATGTTTTATTTATTTTAGCTTGAGTGCATCTACTGCATGTGTGTGGCATGTGCATGTCTACAGGACGTGTGGGTACGACTGGACACTGTGTCTCCAGGAAGTTGCCGCATCCAGCCGAGAAATATTCCAGAGCTGCCGCGACAGAAAAATGCCGTTTTTCAAATTTAGGTTTTTTGGACGTATTAAACAAACCAGATACGAGGTGTGAGTTTTAGCGGTGCTGCTCAATTGATTTTGTTACCTTTGGACGGAGCTGTTCTTGGACGTGCCTTCATATTTACTGCACGACTGTAATATTGGAATTTTACTGCTGGAAAATGTACTTTTTAAAAATGTAACAATCTTTTAATGAATGGACGTTAAAGCAGCGTGCTGTTCTAATTTAGTTTTCTCAATTTTAACACAGCATAGATCTAATTATACTTAATAATTTGTCAGCTAATCCTATTTTATTGCAGATTGAATTTAATTTTCAGAAGACTGAGATATTCTGTTTGTCCTTCAGTCCTTAGAAGTATCTTATATCAGGAACACTGGCTGAAAGCATGTCTATTTAAAGCCCCACTGAGCTTTTGAAGCAGAAAAAAAGCATACAATGTCATTTACTTCACCAAAACCTAATAAAAAATACAGTCAAGCTTTCAGATAGGGTCTCTTTTTATTTCATCCTCCTTTGTCATACTGTCTTCTTTTAAGTCGCACCTTTTTGGTAAATACTCTTTATACGTTTTTTTTATTGGAATGAAAATGTGCCATTCAATTTTCGCTCAGGTAATGGATCAATGGCCTGCGTGATACTAATTTCAAGGAACATTGGTTCTTTTGGTGAGCTGCAGTGTAAAAGCTCAATAAGTTGGGATTCATTTCCACTGACAGCGTGTTAGCCATGACTTTTTGAGCAATAAAAGGATTAATCACATATTGCTATTGCTTGCTTTAAAGTTTGGTGAAAAACTCTTGAAATATATTTTGGCAAGATAGGGAAATTGTTTAATGCCAACTGACATTAAACTGAAAAAGACGAATATATTAAATGCTCTAAAGACACAGGTAATCAGGGACTGTGTGATCGGTCAGACACAAGGCTCTGAGCTGAAACCACCGTGATGAGCAGCAGGCCGACCCACCTGCTTTGACGCAAGTGTTTTCTGTTTGATCTGGGCTTCTGACCTCTGAACAGCTTTTTGATGAAAACCACTCATACTATACATTGCATATATTATGATATATATTTTTTAAAAAAAGGACTGAAAGTGTACTCACTGTGAATTGTGTACACCTTCCCATTACCAGGTTTGACCCCCTTTTGCCTTCAGAACTGCCTTCAATTCTGATGGCATTGATTCTACAAGTTGCTGCAAACATTCCTCAGAGATTTTAGTTCATATTGCATGACAGTTGCTACAGATTTGTTGGCTGAATATCCATATGCATCTCTCGTTCCATCACATCCCAAATCTGCTCTATCCGTCCAAGATCTGGTGAGAGTGACGGTGAACTCGCTGTCATGTTCAGAAAACCAGTCTCGTACTTTTTGTTTCTTAACATGGCATGCTATCTTGGAGCCATTAGAAGATGAATGGACATGATCAGCAACAATGCTTGAGTAGAATGTGGCATTTAAATCATGTTCAATTAGTATTAACAAGGATCCCCACATCACTACACCGTGGGCAGCCTGAACAACTGATGCAAAGCAGGATGGATCCATGCTTTCATGTTATTTATGCCAAATTCTGACCCTACTATCGAGGGTGGTAGGGTCAGAAATCGAGCTTTATCAGACCAGGCAAAATTTTTCCAGTCTTCTGTTGTCCAGTTTTGGTGAGCAGTGAAAACTGTAGCTTTCCATTCTGAGCCAACAGAAATGGCATCCGGTGTTGTCTCCTGCTGCTGTAGCCCATCTGCTTCAAGATTTGATATGCTGTGTGTTCAGAGCTGCTCTTCTGCAGTCCTTACTATTGCCTTCTTATCAATTCAAAACAGTCTAGCCATTGTCCTCTGACCTGGCATCAACAAGGCAATTTCACCCAGATAACTATTGGCATAAAAATGGCTAAATGCATTGAATTGCTGCCATGTGATTGGCTGATAAGATATGAAGATTAGAGTGTATCGTAACCATTTCTTCATGTCCTTGCTATTGCGAGCTAAAACACAACCCCTTTATAATTTATTTTTCTTTCTAGCCAAAGAGCTCATTACTCTACACAGAAACTAACTTTGAACAGCTTCGGTTCAACAGCCTCTTTTTCTATAGCGACACAAACTTCTTCCTAAAAGAGGTACAGTGTGAAAGCCTTTTTTGAAGGCATTTTGACAAGTTACAATGTAAACCGTTTCACTGTCAGGGTGCTGCTATTGGCAACTCTCACACTGTCAAGGCTGTGACACTCGAATCAAGCAGAGCCATCACACATTTTATTAGTAACACCTGTTCTTTTCCTATCACGACCAGTCAAGTGTCAGCTGTGAGAAAGGCCTACACTAACAGTGCAATTTCACATTAGACTCACTTGAATGTTTTCTCAGATAATAAAGACCACCTGCTTTTAAGGACTTCTGCTGTTATTCATCTCCACAGACGCACGCAGACAGACACACAAACAGGGAGGTTGTAAATTGAAAATGAGGAAATGATTACAGAAACAAAATGAAGAAGGTGTCCAAAGACTTTCCTGAATGGTTTAACGATTATGACCAGGAGCCAAACTAACTGAAAACCTGAGGGAAATTTTTACTGCCTCAAACCATCACACAAATGTCAAATGAGAGAACTTATTGAGACACTCCTTACCACCCCTGCAACAAAGGTCAGTTACTTTGACATTGTTATATTGTACCACTGCAAGTTGGTCGTCAGTGCAATTTGTCAGCTATCTAAACTGGTTATGAAATCCCCGAATTACACACAGTTGGAAGTATTTATTCCATATCATTGACTATCATTAGTGAGTGATTTTAAAGATCTCTAAAAGAGACAAGCCTTGTAAACGTATTTAAAATATATAAACGTTTGTTCATATCTAATCTGGCACTCTGCAATTGGTAAACATTAGTAGGAGGGAGCAAACTTAATTACCATGCTCAAAATCTACAGGGATCTCCTATTCTAGACCAAAGTGTAGTAATGTAATGGTTGTAATTTTAGTGTCAGTGTGAGCCAGCGGTAATTGCTTGCAGACCACAGTCCCCGTGGTTGACTGAACTCAGCAGACCCATGGCAGCTGCTGCACTGCGGCTCGTTGTGTTTGGTTTTTTTCCCCTTTCTCTGCTTGTCTCAGTTAAGTCTGATAAATGTTTGCCGACTCGGTTGCAATGAGCCATGTTTTGGCCTTGACAATTCAGGGGAGGATCGCATCATTCTGAAATTTTTAAGACAATCTTAACTTTTCTATGATTTATTTCATGTGATCCACAACAAGAAGCGCCTTTACAGATATATTTTACAGCACCCTTTCAACCTCAATGACTACTGCTGAAAAATACAACCTCGAGGGATATATCAGTTTGGATTCCCTCAAGACCAAGAGATACTGGAGCAGCATCCGGCCTCAAAAACTACGGAAATTCTTATGCTGCTAAAACATCTGTGTATATGACATGAAGTTGATATTTTAACAGCTTGAAGAGGTCGGCGTGACTGATGATCCGTTTGCTCAGAATGTGTTCCCTACTGCTTGAAAGTGCATGCACATGCACAACAATGTGATCTCTACTTATCCACTTATAGAAGGGGGCATTATTGGGCCAGTAAAAGGTGCTCTTTGGCTTTCTGTTCATATGAACACATTAAATTAAGAAAGGTTATTGTGTCCTTGATGCTCCAGGTAAGTCTTTAATGCCACAAATATATTTTTGTCTTAACAAGAAGGTCAGTCTGGAGCACTTTGTTGTTAACAGCTACACGAGTGCAAAGGTTCTTGGGCACAAATGTGCTGTGGGGATCTAAAGTTTGATTTCACCTGCAGAGTTTGAATACCCAGAGGGACAAAAATCACATTATCTGGGTATGTGTTTAATCTTTAACAGTGGTCCATGGCCCAGGGGCATTTGACCACTTGCCCTAAAGGGTAGACCAAGCATGTACATGGACAGCCTGGTATGCATAAGGCCATATAAACAGCTTCTGTTCTCATTTGTGGCTTCCTGTCTCTCCCTGTCTTCCTCCAAAGTCCCAGCAAGAGACCGCTGTGACCAGCTTCCCATGTGAAAACTTGACTGGTTCTGCCAAAAAGGCCATGGCTTTGCTTGACCATCCAGTGCTCACAGTTTGCCACATACTTGTGGACTAGAAGCCCACAAGTCTCTGCCTTCACTGTAGTGGTTGTAACCATTTGGATCAGTGACTATTTAATATGCAGACGAGACACAAATTTCCTGTTTGAGTTTCTTTGGAGGAAATTATGGACACCAGTGGACTCTAGTCTTTGGCCCCGCTTGTAATGGTTAATGTGTTAACATGTTGAAGTACACTGTTAATTTGTGAGATTTCTGTGAGTGATTAAAGCACCAGGCTTTTACACTCACAGAAAGCACTGCAACTGGGAAGCTTTCCAGAAAATTCCTCAGAGGAGCAGGTGAGAACACAAATATCCCAACTCATTGAGTGGACATTACACAGTCTTTATGTTGCCAGTCCCCCAGGAACAAGTCTGTGTGATGTACAATTGATCCCATGTAAGAATAGTACAGGAAACTGTCCAGAGAATTCACAGTGACCAAGTGGGCGTCATGAGTCCTGCCGTCTGCACGGTCTGCTTCAGCAGGGAGAACACATCTGATGCACGATCTCCCGCTGTGTGCAACATGTGACAAAGGGCAACTGGGGACGGAGCTAAGCTCTGATTCTCCTGAGGCTGCACGCCGGTGCCCGAGCTCTCACTCAGAGTAAGCAAGTCTAGCAAAAAATGCTGAATAAACAAAACTTATTTTAACCTTTAATGAGGAATGACTAGAAATTTATAATGACCTATTAGAAAATCAAAGTGCCGTTTACTCATCTTTATTTCATTATCACTTATGACTGAGAAACTAGCAGAACAGCAGGAATTTTAAGCCCTGTACAATTCCCTTTTTTGTACTTTGGTGGTTTAAATGAATTAGGGCATTCACAGCTGACCATCTCTGACTCCTGCGTGGAAGTGCCCTTAAAGCATTGACATTAGCTGTGTGAAATCAGGACAGAGTGCAGCAGGAGGCTTTTTTGTCTTCTTTCCTGTACTCTCCTCATTTAGTCCAACAATGCAAGGTCACTCAAGGCCCTGAATGGACATAGGGGGTGATTAATGTGGGCCTTAAAACCACAGTCACATTCAGCCTGTGTAAACAGTCTGACCATAGAAAATGCAGCACTGACCCATCACATCCATGTTGCAGCAGTCAGGAAGGAAAGCATATGTAATGCCATTTATCACTAATTTCTTCCACGTTCTGTATACAACATTACTGTGTTACAGTTTAACTAATGGAAAGGAGAGTCAAGTGCTTTGTGAGTTTCTCATTGAAACTGGCTGTGGGTCAGAGGAAACATGATTCAGTGATAACTGTTTTGATTCAAAGCAGGATGGTATGCGTGTAATGGCTCTGCTGTTCAATTTAAAAGACGCTTAAAATAATATGGAACATGCTCAAATCTCTTATATATAGAAAAAACATTTTCTCACAGTTTATTGCTCACAGGAGACGACAGGAACCTCCACAAAGATAAGATGGAATTCACATCAAAACCCACTGTTCAGTAAAGTCAAGTTCAGTAACGTGTGGATGGCTTTTGTATTTAAAGCTCCTGCTGCTTTTATCTAGATATCTTTAACTATGACTAATTGAAATTGATGGAGAGCATATTTCACATCAGTGTTGCATCTGGTCTTTCATCAAAGTCATTAAGCCTTTGTAAATGCATAAAAAAGCCTTTCTATTTTACTTTAACACTGAAATCTGCTTGTTACTGTTTCCCCTCAGCACAATTTCATTGTTTTTAACTGTAACTACAGCCCACTAGACCTGAAGTCAGAGATAAACTTAAGCTGGTGTGGTCTGCCATGAAGGTGATGGGGAAGACTGCAGTATTGTATTAATTGAGCAAATATATTCTTAGGGCAATTTAGCTATAAACATGCAACCAAGGACTGAAGCTTAATAAAGTATTGTAGCTAGTGCGCACACATCTACCAAGTCAAAGAACCTGTTGTTATTATAAAGGTGTCAGCTATGGATTAACTGTCAAGCTGAAAGTGTGGCTGGCAGGTTAGGACCCAAATGCAGGACTCCAGAAGCCCGAGGTAAAACTCCGCTTTAAAAACTAAACAGTTTTCTTGCTGAGCTGTCACAGAATACAAGAAAAACAGGTCAGGAGTAAACGATCCAATTATAATGCATCACAGGAAACACACACGAGGAAGGACACAGCTATGAGGGAGGATGCAACAAAAGCCAAATGAGGGTTTAAATATAAGGGCAGAGTGGAGACACCTGGGGAACACGGCCAAATGTAACTGAAGTCTCTAATCCTATGTGCATTATCAGAATAAAACAGGAAATCACTAAGACTGAGAAGAACACATAGGAACCTGAATCAGACAGAAGACAAACAGAGACCAGACTAGAGGAACAGAATGGAAACAGAAAAAGAAAAAACAAACCTATAAAACAGGAGCACATAAATGATAACTCCAAAAGTTTCTTATTTCTTTACCTTAAACTAGTTTAAGATAAGGAAATAAGCAAGGTGCAAAAACACTAAGAAATAACCGAAAGTCAAATATCAAGAATGTAGAACTATAATACAAAGATAAGCAACATGTAAAACCCTAAACATTATTTATTTATAAAAAAAAATAGTGGGATGGCAACAATTGAAATAACGTCCTCAGTATCTGAAGGGAGCCGACTGATCACCAGATGATCACCAGGTGAGTTGATTACCGCAGGTGTGCCAGGCCAGAAGTCTGGGATGGAGAAGATCCCACCCCTGAAAGGTAAGGTGTGGTTACCACACACACACACACACACACACACACAGACAGAGGGAGAGAGAGAGAGAGAGCGGTTATTACTTATGTCAGCTGTGGAAACTAAGGTGATTGATCACATAACATGGTATGCAGGTAATGAGGAAGTGACAAAAGCCCTCTTGTTTTATTAGTGAGCCTTTTGATCTGGTTTGGGGCACCCTGATGATGGGCTGCCCTGCTAAAAGGAGGTCATCAACCTTCTGTCTGTGAAGCAAGTGATGAAGGCAATGGTTACAGAAGGTTTTTCCATAATCACTGCCTGTTATGATGATGCCATGTTTTGCTGAGCCTGTATGGCATCTGAAATGTCAGCCTCCAGGATATTGCAGTTTACAGCTTGTGTGATCATTTGTGTTCTTAAAAGGCTTGTTTTATAGTTGTTTTGCTTTGTAGTTGTAACATTTGAATTGTCATTTTCTCCTTGTGTCATTGTGTGGTCATAAGCCTACTAGTGTATTGCGTTTTGACGTTTAACAACTTTTCAAATGTATGCAATAAGTTGCAACAGGGAATTTAATTAGTTAATGTTACAATGAAGGGTCTGCTCTCTGGGCTTTATGCCTAAATAGATTGGCACGTGAGGTTTATGTTCATCAAGCTTGGCTTAAATATAGGCAGCTATTAATTATTTAGTTAAAAAGGATTGCTTGCAGAACACACTTGCTCCTGTCTGCATTCTAATGGGAACTTTCTAGTTGTGTGTACATTTGTCTTTTTTAAAACTTATTTTTAGACATTCATTGGCCAATATATTAGATACATATATTACATATATTGACAGCTAGTTCATGCAAATATCTAACCAGGAAATCGCATGGCATCAACTCAGTGCATTTAGGCATGTAAACATGGTGAAGATGACCTGCAGAAGTTTAAATCGAGCATCAGAATGAGGAAGAAAGGTAATTTAAGTGACTTTCAACGTAGCATGGTTGTTGGTGTAAGACAGGCTGATCTGAGTACTTCAGAAAATAGAAAGAAAATATCCAGTGAGCAGCCGTTCTCTGTGTGAAAATGCCTTGCTGATGTCAGAGGCCAGAGAAGAACGGCCCAACTGTTGCTGCTGCTGATGTCCATCTCTTTTTGACCATAGTGTACCCGTTTTCTGATGGCTACTTCCAGCAGGATATCAGTAACAGATTATCACCATGGATGTACAGCCAACAAATCTGCAGCAACTGTGTGATGCCATCATGTCCATGTGGACATGAGGAATGTTTCCAGCGCCTTGTTGAACAAGGTAGTTCTGAAGGCAAAGGGGGGTCCAATGCTGTACAATATACCCAACATAGCCACTAAGAGTGCTGTTTCTGTATCTCACAAGCTTATCTGATGAGATTGTGGGTACTGCATACCCAACCATCGTAATTTGATTAGACTGATTAGTTGATTATGTGTCTTGTCACATTGTATCCACACAATCAAAACCCAGTTCTGGCTTAATTCTAACTTCTAATCTCTTTGCAAATTAGTTCTATCTTAACTGAACATATCTGTTAATGGATCAAAACACAGTGAGTCATAAATCCACTGCCTTTATCTAACTGATCAATAGTTTCTCGTCACCTTGCTGGTAGTTCAGGTTTTGCAGTTTTACTGCAGATTTATTTGGTCTGTGATATTTTTCTTTCACTTCTTATACAATAGAGGTGAGCGTCTCTGAATTTCACTGCCGAATCCATCTCTCAGTTACAGAAAATAACCAACAGTTTCACAGGGAATAAATCCTTGATAGGAAGCACATCTGTTAAAAACAAGGTCTGGGGATTATGGACCTATATCTTATATGTGCTTCAGACACTGTTGAGTCAGCAGACATCATCCTTGGCTGGAGCCTTTTGCCTTTAATCTGGTTCTCAGGTGCCAGAGAACAGCTCATCATTGCTTATAATGGTAAAAATTACTTTCATGGATTCAGTCAATCACTAAAGTGAGTCTGTTGCAGTTTACTGGATGAAACGGAGCTGAAGTTGTTGTGAAAGATGCCTTCCTATCAGCAGGTTACCAAATAAAGAAATTCACAGGGCATGGATCATAAAACGTTCAGTATTTACTTTCTATGTCATATTTACCAAAGCAGGTCTCGCTGAACACTTAAGCTCATTAACAGTTAATTAATTATATTTCTCCTTGCTCTCTTTTGTGAACAATTATGGCTCAGTGTGGTTTGTTAACAGCGAAAACAAATTTTTTGTGCACTGCCGTTTTTTGATTATTATTTCGCTTTTCGTTGTCAGGAAGTTGGTGCCTCAGCTGTGTACATTCCTTCTAGACAATAAAGACCACAAACAATGTGATCTATTTATTTTTTCCGACTGTAACACTGGCATGCATTTTTTGTTTTTGGTTATGGAGTTTGTAATCCTTAAAATGAGTACAAGAATCACACAGTTAAAAACAGAAGCTTGCTCATCCTTTGCCTGCATATTCTTGTGTTGTGGTTGTCATGTTACAGAAGGGGATGATGACTATGTACGTGCATGTGTAACATGTACCGCCCCCCAGAGAGGTTTATATTTGGAGTTTATCTCCCCAAATATACTGAACAAGAATGTGCCTCTGGATTTTGGCAATCTGTGAACAGGATTTTTTCCACAGCTGTCTCAGCTAATTTGTCTCTTCAATCTTGTAAGGCGGCCACAATCCACAGAAACCCCTTTATATAAACACACACTGGCATGGAGGATATCTTTTATTTTGAGAAAAAAAGGAAGGTTTTTTTAAGAATATATAAATGTTAAATGGAGATTTTTTTTTTTTTTTTAGCTGAGTGCATATGAGATACAGATATATAATTTGATAAAATGGTCCCAAATGGTCCACTTTTCATAGCATTCAACGATTATTTATAGATGAGTTTAAGGAGTCTGGAGATGAGTTGATGTGGAAGCTCAGTATTATAATTTCTTTCACAGCGGCCCGAGACTTGCCGAGTCAAGACAAGCTCCATCCATTCAAAACAATCAAGTGATTTAAAGTTTTAGGAAAAAGTCTAAACCTAAGACTAAATTCCTTCCCTTTTCAACGCGAGGTGCAAATTTGGATTATAGTTGGTGAGAACTCTGTTGAATGATTTATAGGGAGGCCATGAATCAATTTTTTTCTAATGATTTATGTCCTAATATTTTCCTATATTCACTTACTCTTTTTTTTTTTTTTTTTTTTTTTTACAAAAAGGGGAATACTAAAATCCATGATCTCAAAATCTGACCAATAATTTACAAATGTGAGTTCAAATGTAGGTGCATTAGTCTGTAGACCAGGGGTAGGCAACTCCAGGCCTCGAGTGCCGGTGTCCTGCAGGTTTTAGATGTATCCTTAATCCAACACAGCTGATTTAAATGGCTAAATTACCTCCTCATCTCGTCTTGAAGTTCTCCAGAGGTTATAAACTAATCATTTGATTCAGGTGTGTTGACCCAGGGTGATATCTAAAACCTGCAGGACACCAGCACTTGAGGCCTGGAGTTGCCTACCCCCGTTGTAGACCTTATTCCATAGGTAAGAATTGTTTAATTACACACACACACACACGTGCAAAAACTCCTCAAACATCAAATAATGAGGCATATGTGTAAGTTATTCTTGTAAACCTAAAGCTCAGGCTACTTGCCCTCTGATACACAGTTTGATTATATTCTCACATTGTATGAGCATTTATTCAAAATTTCAGTAATGCCGGCGAACAGCGGCGAACAGCAGCTAACAGAGGCTAACGGTGAACAAAAGAGCAGGACTTACAGACAGAAAAGTTCAGGATATCCCCAACAACTCACCTCGCCATTGCTGTCATCAGACAGATGTGAGCTTCACTCAATGAATTGTATCGGGCTGCTTCATAAAATTTTACTGCCTCTTCAAGAGTAAATAAATGTGGACACCTGCTGAGTGGGCTAGCAGGTGAACAGTGCGCAGAGATGTTCGGCATTTAGCGGCTACTGTAGCTGGAATCTTTAAATCTAGGTTTTTGATAGGTGACAGACTGAGGGGTTGCATTAAACTCTACTATAGAATCAGATAAATAAGGATTATTTTGAACTGTGAATCACGCAAAGCTACTTCAGCAGAGTAAGGACTTAAAAAGAGACACTGGGAAATTCCTTTGTTACAGCAGCTAAAAATGATGATAAACAGAACAGAAATAACTAATAGATTAAATAAGTACACTGGTATTAATATAACTCAATAAAATATGTCCAGTTAAATATTCTCTTGTGTATGAATAACACTTGGGAACATTCTGTTCTCTCTTGAATCCAGCCCTTCTTTCACCAGTAACTTCCTCCAGAACCACCAATCCAATGAGGCATTTTAAAGACATCTATCTGGCTTGCGGTTTCTGCCTCGCTGCCGTCATGTTTTGTTGTGATGCGGCTTATCTCTTTGCCTATTTTTAGGACTTTTAGTGAAAGATTAACATAAATTTATACTGGTGATTAAGAGTCTTCCTGTTTGTCAAAACTATTACACCACATTGGTCAGATCAACGTTTTCTGCACTTTGTTATGTATTCTGTTTTTGCTGGCACATCCAATCCAATCCAACTTTATTTATATAGCACTTTTAAAAACAACAAAGTTGACCAAAGTGCTTTCCAAAACATGAGTAAAATAAACAATAAGATATACAATAAATAAGATTAAGAAAGTAAAAAGATTAAGAATGACCAACAGCTGACTAAAAACTGACTACAAACTGACTCTGATAATACTCCTAAAAAGCCTTTGAAAAAAAATGTGTTTTTAAAAATGATTTAAAGCTTTCAAGTGTTGGGGCTGACCTAATATGGAGGGGCAGTTTGTTCCAAAGTTTGGGGGCCACAACAGCGAAAGCTCGGTCCCCTCGGTGTTTCAGTCTTGACATGGGGACAGCAAGGAGTGACTGGTCAGATGATCTGAGAGACTTTTGTGGAGTGTATCGGTGTAGAAGGTCTGACAGGTAAGAAGGAGCCAGGCCATTTAAGACTTTAAAAGCAAGCAGTAAAATTTTTAAATGAATTCTAAAATGGACAGGCAACCAGTGTAAGGAGGCAAGAACAGGGGTAATGTGCTCACGTTTACGTGTCCCTGTCAACAGGCGCGCAGCAGCATTCTGGACCATCTGCAAGCGTGATAGTGAGGCCTGATCAATACCAATATAAAGTCCATTACAATAATCAAGTCGAGTAGTCACAAATGCGTGCAGAACTCTCTCCAAGTCACAAAAAGAAATAAAAGGTTTTACTTTAGAGAGCTGCCTCAACTGAAAAAAGCTTTTTCTCACCACTGTATTTACCTGTTTGTCCATTTTAAGAGCTGTGTCAAATTTTACTCCGAGGTTGGTGACAATTGATTTGACACACGATGCAAGAGGACCCAAGTCAGATGGAGGGACACCAGGTCCATTCGGCCCAAATATAATGACTTCAGTCTTCTTTTCATTGAAGTTTAAAAAATTCAGAGCCAGCCATGCTCTGATATCCTTAAGACATTCTAAAATAGGCCTGAAGGGGTTAAGGTCATTGTGTTTCAGCGGTAGATAAATTTGACAATCATCTGCATAAAAATGAAATGAAACTTTATGTTTTTTAATAATATGGCCAAGGGGAAGTAAATAAATACTAAAAAGAAGGGGCTCAAGGATGGATCCTTGAGGTACACCACATGGGAGAAGGGCAGAAGATGAATGAAATTCACCAAGTGAAACGGAAAAACTTCTATCAGAGAGGTATGACCTAAACCACTCCAAGGCAGTGCCTCTAATTCCAACATGATGTTCTAGACGGTAAATCAAAATATTGTGATCTACTGTGTCAAAAGCTGCTGTAAGATCCAAAAGCACATCTTTATATTGGTCACAACCCTGTGTGTATTTTTTCCTTAAATTTGATTTCATTTACTGACACTGCAGAAAGCTACCCCAGGAGAAATCTCCTCACTGTTTGCTGTGGGATACACAAGTGATTCATTCTTTTGCTATGAGTGTTGTAGCTGAGTGTTTCCAGCCCATGGTTATAAGGTTGCATCCCCAGACAGTCTTTAACGCCCCACTCAGTGGCTTCGGCTCACTTTCTGGTTGGTTTCTTTATCTTATTTAATTGGAAGAAGTGCTTCTCGAAGGCATTAATTTGTTATATTAACCCTTATGCCCTCTTCATTTTTTTAAAACTTTTTTTTTGATTTGCCGATAACTTTGGCTGTGCTATAGCTTGTGGCTTGGACTTTTTGCAGGAAATCTGCTTTTTAGTAAAATCTTTTGAAAACTAGTGTCTTTTACTCCTACATGCCAGCCCTACTCTGTTGATGCATGTTGCACCTTTTCAACACCTTCATGAACAAAAATGTACATGCACAAAGTCTATCATAAGATCCTGATACAACAATATTTTTTTCTGCTTTTTTCCCCATAAATCACTTAAATAACTTGAGCCCTCTTCAAAATGATGACATTAAATCATTTATAGGATTTTAACACTTTAAATGCCATTTGATTTTACACATGTGAATTATTCAGTATTTGTTGAAAAAACTTACAAACAAACAATTATTTTTTTATATAATAAGTAGGATGGGGATGGAACATTGCTGGTGATTAGAGTCTTGGATATGTCAGCGATCAGCAACAAAACTGATTTGTTTGTATTATTATTTTTTGTGTAGTGCCAGATACTCCCTCTCGACACCTTTGTGCCCCATTCACTTTACTGAAATCACTTTTTTTAAGTCTTTCTGCCAATGCAGCACAAAAACATGTATTCTGTTAAGTCAGCATTTTATTTTGAAGAAAAGCAGTGATATTTGACATTTTTACTGCATTCCACCAGGTACAAACTTCTTACTGTTGTAGGACAGTCCATGAAATTCTTGTACTTTTGCCAGTTATATTATGGAGCTGTGTGACCACCAGGGAGCCCCAATGGAGGGAGGGAGCCCCATTTGTATGGATGTGTGTGTGAAACAATTTTCAAATCAGCATTTGGTTCATTCAGTGGAAACATTTATTATGCAAACTGCAACACCACTGATAACTTCAACAACAAAAGAGAATCACAACAAAACATATGAAATATAAACAAATTTGAAACCAAAATACCCAGGCTTTGAATATGTGATGTGTGAGTGTGTTTGAGAGAAAGAGATAAATAGATTAAAAGAGCATAAGTGTGTGTGTGTGTGTGTGTGTGTGTGTGTGTGTGTGTGCGTGCGCGCATCTGAGAGAGAGTGTGTAAATCTCTAAACATGCACTGATCGTTTGGGGGGTGAAAAAGGTCATCTTGGAGGGATGCGTTTGATGTGTCTTTGAAGACATGCTTCAGTCAAAACATGGCCTCTTGCTTTTGCTGTATTCAAAAACAAACTGTTGTTAGTGTGTTTATGCACCTGGCTGCTTTCACAGCCAAAGATAAGCATGCATCTTGGCTGAGGGGTCATTTCATTCGTGATCAGAGAATAAGAAAGACCCGGAGCAATGGTGGCAGAAAACACCGATGCTGCCACTGCTGCCATCAGCTTGACCAGAAGGAGAGATGTGTGCTGGTTCTGCACAGGCCTAAAAGGTCTTCGTCCGTCTGCATCAGGTTTAACAGGCGCATTTGTAGAGAGCACCAGGTCACATACTGCAGGGCCTGCTGGCCTGCTGCTGGAAATGAACTAAACACACCCACGTGAACTCTCACACACACAGACAAACACACACACATATATCGGCCAGCCATGGCAAAAACCTTACATTGGGTGGTGGTCTAATAAATTTGTTAAGGACTATATATTTATCTACTTAGATGAGGTAGAATGAGGGGCTAATAATTCATGTTTTTACAGGAATGAAGAAACCATTAAACTGTAAATAATTTTAAGTAGTGTGTAATGTCGGGTAATTTGGTGGAAAAACAAATTTCCCTATCTTACACTGTACATATGCTGTACTTTTATGGCCATATGTGGTTTTGATCTAGTAAGCACAAAAAGAAAGCCATATAACACGCTATATAACTAAACTGTACAAATCAAAATTATAAATAAAAGTATTAATAGCTAATAAGAACAGTTAATAATGTTAATAATTTGTTTAGTTTTGGAATTACATACAAATAAAATTTCATTATTCATGTGATTTATTTATTTATTTTTATTATTTTTTTTCTACAGTTTTCTGGTGTATAGTTTAACAGTGTTTGTGAAAGTGAGGCTATTTAAATAGTTCAGTTTAATTCTGAATAATGACTCCATGTTCAGTAAATGAGTTGGTGTTTCTCTTTGCCCCGTTGGAAAGGGCACTGACATTAATTCATTTTCTTTGGCTGCACATCAAATGACAAACTATATGATACTTTTAGATAAAAGCTGCCTATAATAGGAAAATGTTCTGTATTGAATTTTGCTTTATAAGGAAACTAATTAAAATGACAGAGCATGTCTAAGTTGCCAAAGAAACTATCCCCGGCACCCAATACTGAAGGAAAGGGGGGAAAAAACTCCCCAAAACATTTAAAGCAGTAACTCAGTGGGTTGAAGGGTCCTCTCAAAAAGGAGGAGGCAAGTTTTAATTTCCTTGGCTTGCTAAGACCAGGGAGTCATCCAAGACCACCAGAGGCTAAGTTTAACTTGGCATGAAGGCAGTGAAACTTGTCAGATGTAGACAATCCATAAGATATACCATGTAAACCTAAAAAACCCCACAAAGTGCACAAGCTATTAATGGGAAACTTCACATAATTGAATTAAAAATAATTGAGTTACAAATGTCATTCTCTTAACACAACAGTTTTTCAGTATAAAAACACTTTTAGCCTGCGTTGAAAGAATGCTATTTAAGAAACAGCTCTATGTTTTTTAAGTAATTATTTAAGAAACATCAGGCTATTGGTATGTAGCTGCACTGCGCAGATTTGGAAAGTAAGCCTGTCGCTTTCAGGCTTTGAGTGACTCCACCTGCACTTTAGTTTTGCTTTTCATCAGTGCAGCTCTCAATGTTTTGAACAAGGCAGAAGTGTTAGCAGCTGCTCATGAGAGCAACGGCTATCATCACACACGAGCAGACTGCTGCGTCTTTTTGACCAAAGACTGAAGGAGCAGGAGCCAAATGTGAAACTTTGACTTTAATAATTTTCACAGGAAACAGATTTCTGATAGTGACTTTGAAAGCACCCACTATGTTATTTTAGTGTGTAAAATTTTAATCAGGCAGCAGCGTCAAGGTTTGTTTAGTACTTTGATGATTCTTTGACTATGAAGTCTCTCCCAGAGGCACAACTCATAGTTGTCTCAATCATCCACATCCCACTATAATACAGCACGCTGTCAAAATCCATCAGCTTAACCTATAGGACCTTTACTAACCTAAAACTGACCTTTGGATATTTTATCTTATCAGTGACCAAATACTTGCTGCACAGTGGAATGCTAATGTACAGGATTCCACATTTTTCTCATTCTTCCTGCTGATACTCACTCTGCTATCCACCGTCGTCTCACGAAAGGCTAAGCTTTTAGGGTCATACTTACTCAGATGGGTTTTCAAAAGGGATCCTGTAAGCGAACGGGACAAAATATGTTTTGGAAAGTAAATTGTAAAGACAGTAACAATGAAAAAGATAAAGGCTGATATGCAAATAAACTGAATCTATATTGTCAGAGCTGCTTAAGCTACATGCTAACTTGTGCCTAGCATGTAGAGCATCTTTCGATAATTGTAACCATAGTTTTTCAAAGATATGGAAGGTGGGAATGATCATGCTGTAGGCGTATGGTGTTTTCTCATAACTCAATAGCCATTCGGCTAATTTTCTAATGTAACCACATGTTGTTGTTTTTTTGTCAACTGTATAGCGCTGTCAGTTTATTTATCTTTCTTCCAACAACCTCTTTCTTTTCAGAGTTGCAGTAATTTTGCATGTATGCTTTTATTCTGAGCAAGTACAAGATAAGTAGAGCCCCTCAATTCAATTTAGCCTCTTGGCATTGCTGAGCAGTACTTACATGCTCGCGTGAAGACTTCAGTGTGGTCTGTGTAGAGCTTTTTCCAGAAGTATAAATCAACCTTTAGATCTTGGTAGGAGTGTTTATAGAGCAATCTATGGATGTTTGTCAGTGGTGGCTGATTTAATTGGGGGGGAAAAAACCAATAAAATCTTGACTGCATTTTGTTTCCTTTATTTTAGTTGAAATTTGGGCATCAAAACTGCAGTAACTGCGTTTATTCATGCTGTTGTCTTAAATGTTTGGAACTACTGTTACACTTCTATCCAGCTATCCAGTATGTACAAGGAAAGAACTGTTGTGCATTCAGCCTGCACTGGGTAAATATGAAATACATCAGCCTAAAAAATTGAAAAAGATGTTTTTTATAACATTTTTAAATGATGTGCAGATTTCCTGAATGGCAAACAAATATTTGTTTTCGAAAATATGCCCTGAAAAGGTCGTTAAGAGCAGTACACAGGTGACCTGAGGTACTCAGTTGAGTTTGAAAAATATCTTTTACAGCTGAGGGTATTCAGTATCTTTAAACCTGCAATAAATGATTTGGTTTGCTCCCTTTGGTTCTGCAGACATTGCAATCACTGATATTATAACCTTTTCAGCTGATATTGCAAACTTCGTGAGCAAACATGCGTTCAACAAATTACACCATTATCATTAGGTCAAAGTTGTGCCTCTGGCCACCTGATGAATGTAAAACTGTTATCCGCTCTTCTTTTTATTTTCTGCCTGCTCCGGGGAGAAATATCTGGTGACTAAGCTGTTAAATCCTGCAGTATGTTCACCTGCTAGATGCTGATTCTGTCTGAGCCGTGGGTATCTGGTGAGAAGCGGGTAGTGCATAGAGGATTTTAAGAGCTCCCTGCTGTGGCTGAAAATGATGCCATGTGCACAGTGAGAATGAAGTGTAAAGTACGAGAATAGACAGCTAAACAGCAAATGGAAAGTCACCATAAAGTGCTGAAAACTGGGGGGGAGCTGCAGAATCAGGTTTAAGATATCCCCTCCACACTATCACACTGATTTCATATGTACAGTAACTTAACACCAGGTGGTAGAAGGCTGCGTGTAAAGATGAGACTGTTTCTACACCCAGTATCACCGAAACAGGGATGAAGGGGGTCTCCGCTATGCTTTGTTTGACCTTGGTAAGTGGTAACTCTGTTTAGAAACAGTGATGTCAAATTTTCCTATAGTAAACCTTTAGAGTAGCAAAGTGAAAAATTAAGCCACTAGAGTTTAGAAAAGGTAAATATTTAATTGTGACTGGTTTACTGGAGTGTGGCATGAAGGATAGGGGCTCTGTAATCCCAGTAAAATTTACAGGTTTGTTCTGCACTGATATGATGACATGCTCTGCATTGTGAAGATACAGAAAGTGCCAAACATGATGAAAGATGTCATCAAGGACGCGGATTCCAGAGCTGGTGTGTGTTTTTGTGTGTTATTATTAATCTCTGGCTCTCTTCCACAGCTCGTCTTTGTCCTGTCTTTTTCCGCTCATCTCCCACCCATTTGCGGCAGATGGCCACCCGTCCATGAGCCTGGTTCTGCAGGACATTTCTTCATGTTAAAAGTGAGTTTTTCCTTCCCACTGTTGCCAAATCCAGTCTTTAAGAGATAGCTATGAACCCTGCTTCCGGCTCCAAACGACTCTGTAGTTATTAAGGCTGTTGTGCTTTTAACATGTTTTAATTCTTTGTATCTCTTTGTATTTAATCAAGCCCCTAAAAAAAAAAGAGAAAAAAAGTCAGTGATCACTGTCGGCCTCTCTTCATTTTTATTACCACTATTCATTTTAAAACACAGTTTTTAAAACCTTACGTAACTACATGCAGCAGTAAATGAATGACTAACCTCGTATTGTGAATGGATTATCTCAGTTGTTCTCCTGACTGAAGTTTGGTCCGTTTACAGCCATGTGATTGCATTTGTCCATAACCATTGGGAACTCTCACATTAACTTTTATCGAGTGGAAAAAAGTTAGCATCCTCCAGCTTCACTGTGTTTATATTATGGTAACATAGCTGTATTGCTAGCGATTACGTAGCACATCATTATATACCAGCTAACCCAACTTCAGCAACCCTATAAAAGTCACTGCTGTTTAGTTTACTGTCTTTATTTATGTTAGAAGTGATAGCAGAGCTGTACGTTTTAAGTTTTTCAGATATCTCTCAGTCAGAACATGCTATATCATGTTTAGGTGGAAACTAGCGAGCTAACTTCCTGCTAACTTCTAACTCCGTTAAATTTCATAAATTCTGTTTTCATGGATGCTTGGATGTTAAACTTAATTGTTAAACCTGGTAAAGCAGCAACACTGATCATTTTATTAAAGATGAAAAAATTTAGACAGTTTTCAACTCTCAGTGATGCCCCAGTGTTCATTTGACTTAGGGACCTGAAGCAGAGTTTGGACCCTGAAACAGGCTAATGATGTCAGACTTAAACACTGGATAGCCTGGCCATAGAGGATCATATGATTGTTGGGGTTTTCTATGTTTTGTCTGTATTATTGTAGGGTCTTTACACACTTAGAAGCAACTATTGCTGTGATTTGATGCTATATAAATAAAATGGAATAGAATTGTGTGTGTACACGAACATAAATTAGGAAGCCTAGAAATTAGATTTTTACTGTGACCAGCTGATATTTAATGAGCTGTGCTGTTACCATTTTTCTCATAGTTGGAGTGCGAGTGCCCACTTACCAAAAGAAAAGTGAGCCAGACCTGTAGCAAGTCAGTGAACCCAGTTATATTCGCTTACTGTTATTGTTTAGTCTTTGAGTTCAAACAAATTCAAATAATGTCCATTATTACAGAACAAGAAGTTCAACTGTGTTAAGTCGCCACAGAAGGAAATGCTTTGTGGAACAAATTAGAAGGAAGCACATAATACCCAGGAAAAAACATTAGCGGCCAATAAAGCAGCGCACGGTATTCACAAGATTTTTCAGAACCCATTTTTTGGCAGCGTCGCTGTGTGTGTGTGTGAAAGATTAGCTGAGAAACAGTTTCGTATTCGAGATATTTCTGTTACCATCAATCCGTCTGACAGTCTTTACAGAGCATCCCAAAACCATTAACGCCGTAGAAGCTATTAGTTCAGTCACTGCATTAGTTAACAGCATTTTTCTTAACTTGCGCGCACATACACACATGTGCTTATTAAAAATGAGCTTGTATGTCATTTGGAAGCAGAGCTGCAATCTTCTCTCTGTTTTAATTACTGCCATTACAGGAAATAGTACAGACAGGCTTTTGAGTCGTGTTCTCACACTTTGTGCTTCAGCCAGACTCACACAGCATTCAGGAGAGCTGCTCCCAGACTCAGGCGCCTCAGTAAAATCATCAGTCATGTTCAGCTCTGCTCTGCCTGGTCTTGACAGCGAGAGGGACACAGATTTGCAGCATTACCTTATCGTAGTCGGACTATATCTGCTTTAAAAATGAAGGCCTGTCAGGAAGAAAAATACGCTGAGCATTTTTAAATTTTGTCATTTCCCAGGACAAAATGTGTACTTTCAAGGCTTTGATACATTAGGGACCTTCGACTGCATGTTCTTCTCGGTCAGCTTTAATTGTAATTTGGCTTTTTGCAGAATAGATGTGTCCAAATATCCAGTGTGATATTTTGTTTTCCATGGCGTCATTCACCTTCACTGAACAGTACAAAGGTAAATGGAAAACAGGTAGTGACGCAGAACGGTGACATGTGACAAGTTAACCATGCAGGGAGGGTGAGATGGGTGACAGCTGTGCACGTGAAAATATTTCACATATGAGATATTTTTACTTTTTATCATAAAGGGAAAGAGGAAGCCTTAATATTACCATAACATGTATAACTAGACATTTATTTATTTTTATTTGTTAAACATTAACAACTCATTTACTTTTGTAAATCACTGTCAAGGTTTGCATGTAAACATTTATCTTATCTGAACTGGAGTCCAAAAAATTGGGACTTTTTAAAATAAACCTGTCTCTCCCATTTCTAAACTAATGCAGCATTACCCATCTTTAAAGAATTGCTTTTGTTCTTTTAAATGTAAGTGTCGTCAGTAAGCTAATAAAACAATATTTACCTGGAATTTTGAAACAGTTCTTAATGTGCTCAACAGGATTTGTTTGACTTTATCAGGTGTACACTAACGCCTTAAAGCCTGAAATATGAAATAGTTGCCAGAAAATTATAAGTTTTGAAAATTGAGAGTTTACTGAACTATGTGAAAAATTTGTTTAAAAAAAATTTATTACATTTTAATTGTGTACTTTTTACAGTACTAATCTCGGCTCTCTTGCTACAAACCTGTGAACCTTCATTCCTTTATCTTGCATGGCTGAGATGTTATCATGTGTGTTTGCTGAAAAATACCACATAGGAGAACTTTGGCAGGTGTTTAGAACTTTTACAGGATTGATGTACTTACGTGAAAGTTTTAAAGCTGTATTGGTGCCATCAAAAAGAAGTATGAAATGACTCTTGAGAACTCACTGTTGTGAGTTAATCACAAGCCGGTTTCTAGTTTGCTGCTTCATATTAAAGTTTTCAAAGCTATGTGTTTGGATGGGCTGTGTCATACAGGCTATTTTACAGCTGGATACAGATCACTACTAAGTGTAAAGTTTAGTCTGTCCTAAATTGACATCCTTGGTAATTACCAAAATCATTTTTATTGTTCTGTGATTGGTAATAAATAATATAAATAATAAATATTCATTTATTATTCGGACCTGCATATTGATTTGACAAAGAAATTACAGCGTTCACTTTTTACTATTCTTGATGAAACTGGGACAAGAATTACCCACATTTGCATTTTGCATCCATTTTTTGCATGATAGGTTAATTGAAAAATCTAAATTTCTCATAGGTGTGAATGTGAATGCGAATGGTTGTCTGTCCCTGTGTGTTAGCCCTGCGACAGACTGGCGACCTGTCCAGGGTGTACCCCGCTTCTCGCCCTGTGACTGGGATAGGCTCCAGCGCCCCCTGCGACCCTGAAAAGGATAAGGGAAACGAATAGATGGATGGATCCAATTAAAATAATTTATTTTTTTAAAAAAAAGGTAACAGGATTTAATATGGAAAAAAAAATTCCTCTTATCTTTGGTAGGGTAGGTGGAACAGGCTCGAGCACCCGTGTGACCCTAAACTGGAAAAGCAGAAGGAAATGGACGGAGGAATTGTTGGGAAAAAGAAAAGTTTTTTTGTATTTTGTATATCTGGTAAGAACGTAAAAAATAGCTGAGATGAGCTCATTATGTCAATCTGTTATTCATAGGAACACTTTGTGATTGTCTTCTTGAAAATCCACTCTTTAGTCCTGAGCACAAACACACCAGATAACCATAATACCCTTGTTTCTAGTTTGTACTGATGAAAGGTACAGACAAGACTTACTGCAGTCTCTCAGAACAAACACTGCTCTTTTGAAATCCACAGACCTCAGCCAGAATAAACAGCGATACAATGGAAGCTCGTACAATATCGTACCTCATTTAGTCTGTTGTGTACTGGCAACTGTTTTGGAGGAGAAGGTGGAAAGAAATGTGCAGTGTAGCTTGGACAGATGTGAGGAATTGTGCGTACAAGATGTGCACATCTCCAGGGACTTTGTGCTTGTTGTTGAGAGAACAGCCAGCAATTTGCCAGATCGCCTTTCTTCTAATGACTTTTTAATGTGTCAGGCCATAAACAGTGAGTGTGAAGTAAGTCTGGATGCTTCACATTATACATCATTTAAATGTTAACGGTGAATGATGTTATCTCTATTTAGGATCATATGCTATTAAAAAAGGCAACATATTTAATTGAGTGAATAAAGAAACCCTTCTCTCTGTCTTAAACAGGAAACTCAGTTTCACTTGCCACTCTATCTGAAGTGGAAGTATCTTTCTTTGGCTAATTAAAATGCCACAGGCATCTGTGAGAAACTTGGTCAGTCCCAGCAGACTCTGGGCCAAGAGAGCTGCACAGTTGCAGCTCTAGTGTCTCCAAGGAGATTGCGGTCCGATTATAAAGAAAGGCGTCTATGGTTTTAACCTGTATACAGGCTGCAGCACAATACTGCGGAGATGAGAGGTCACGTTGCGTAACCTGAGGAATTTCACTGATTGGTCATTCATGTCTGGGTCAGGGCTGATGGACTTTACTAGAAACCCGTGAAGCAGAAAGAGAGAGAGGCAGAGGGAGGAAAAAAACCCCACTATGCACAGAAGGTTTGTGAAAGTCGCCTTTGCTCTTGGCTGGAAGGCAAGATTAAAATCATTCTGTATCGCTCGGTCTATTTCAGAACTATTTTAAGCTTTGGACTGACACAGGGAGATGTATCCACATTTTTAAATAGCTGTTGCATGCTATTTTTAATGTAAACAAAACCATATAAAGCAATTTTCTTAAAATGCCTTATTCAGTATATGACACTCCAATTTGTTATTCATTGCCAAGATGCAGGACCACTGCAGCAGCAGAAGCAAAGTCCATCAGAGCATCACAATGACAGGTCGTGTAAATGCTCTACATCGAGTTCTTGACCATTAGGAACACTATGGAGCGAGGTTTGAACAAGTGGATTCAGGCTCGGGTGGTTCTTTTGTGCTGCTGCTTTCCTGACTGCAGTAAGGCGCACAGCTACCATCCAGCAAAGGCAGTGGAGAAGACTGTGATGTAAACAGTGCAGACTTTTTAATAAATGTTATAACAGGAGGGACATCCTCTCAGGCCTCGAGTGTTTCTAGTGAGAAAAACCAAATGTAAACAGAAGTGTTGTTTGCTTACAAAAGACTCCAAAGTGCACATTTAAACAAATCCGCGCATTAACCTAAAAGAGATAAACCAAGCCTATTAATTCAGTCCATTTAGTAGCATCGCGCGGTAGGACTTCCATCAGCAGAAGCACAGTCATCATTTCCATTTCTTTTCTGAGCACTCTAAACATTTTTTTGTCCATTTTCAAGTCGCCAAATTAGAAAAAAAATCGTTTAGCATCTACATTTTTAAGACGTCCAAGCAAAGTCAGTGATATCGCATGAGAAAGATCGTGTGACGTGACCGAAAGATCCAGGAGATGAGTTGTTCATCTGGATGCTGTAAATCTGGGATTATTTTTCTTTATCCTGTCAGATCATCTGACTGTTTTTAAAGCTGAGTCAATATGAAGACCTGCTGATAGCCTGAACTGAGCCTCAGACAGATAATAAATGTCTATATTCAGACTCAGCATTACATAAAGTCCTCATTGGAATGTCACATCTGCCCTCTCAGGTGAGATTTTGTTTTCCCAGTGACTCAGTGCCCTTTCTCCAGCTCCTAATTGTGTTCATCTATGCAGATAGTGCGTTTCCTTCCCGTCTTTGTTTAGGTTCCACATATAAATCCACATATAATGGGTGAAGATGAATGATGTCCTCTGTAGACGAGATGGTTGAAGGGAGATAAAATGCATGCGTGAGTATAATATGTGTGTAAAAAATTCCTGAAATTCCTTAAGGAGGTAAATTGGCCCAAGTAGAGATTCCTTTTTTGACCTTGACTTGGAAGCAGCAGGAGCAGCAGCAGTGATGTGAGAATTAACAGAAAATTAATAACTGTCAGTGTCTGAGAAGCTTGTCAATTTAAATGTCTTATATTCTAACATTTGCCAAAAAGAAACGTAAAAAGCTGTCTGAGTATCTTTTTAAAAATACCCCTTGATTTCACCTCCCTGGCTGTAACTTATGTTTGGCTGTTGTGTAAAAGTCTCCGAGAGCAGTGGTAACTTCGGAGCTAATGATGTCACTGTAAGGCAGGCTGTAGAAATGACCTTTAACTCATAATTCTGGCTGAACGGAAGCATGATAAATCACCCTCCCTCTGTCTTTAACAATGATTCAATCAGAAACCACAGAATGGGTGTTACTCCTGTTGATCTGGTGAATGATGAAGAATTGGCTGAATCCTTCATCTATTGACTGACTGGTTGTTTACGGCTGCACTTTCAGTGTCTGGATGCACTGAAAGTGAAAATTGGGGTCATGTAAATAAAGCAAGGTACATATTACTACTATAAAATTGTGACTTTAGCGTGATTGGTTATATCTTCTTTAGAAGTTATTTGTTCAAAAGAGGTGACTAACCAAATGTCAAATAATCTTTACTGATGCATCCACATAATGAAACCTTGTTCACTTTACTCAGTAAGAATCTTTCAGTAAGATTTCATAGTGTGAGGAGCGACTGTGACACAAAAAACCCCCCCATAGTCATGAAAAAAGTACACCCACTTTTAATTTGTAGATTTTATGTTAAGAACATATAAAAGTCCTCGCCAGGTTTGAAAATGACAAATATCATATAACATGTTACACTTTGTCTTTATTTATTTAATAACAACAAAGCCAATAAGAAGGCCCATTGGTGTAAAACTAAATACACCCCATCATTCAAAAGCTTGTAAAACCAACTTTAGCATCAGTAACTTGAAGTGATCATTTTCTGTATGGTTTTAGAAGTCTCTCACATTAATAGGGATGGGTATTGATAAGATTTTCACGATTCCGATTCCATTTTCGATTCTGTTTAACGATTCGATTCTTTATCGATTCTTTTTAAAAAAGGAGAACACTAAGGTCGATTAGCTTAGAACTTTGTTTTATATCTTCTCTTTGAACAAGATAGAAATTTAGGAGTAACATGGCCTTACGAACCCAACAGTGAGCTCTTAAGAGGATCCACAGCCTACGGCTCTTCAATGGGGTGTCACGGGGTCCCCAGGAAAAAAAATTGTAAATGTAAAATAATAAAATAAATATTCTTCTGTAGCAATAACAAAGTATAACATAAATTATTCTGTAGCAATTACACAAGAATATCCAGTAATGTCCCTGCCAACAATTAAACACATTCACTTACCGAAAATCGGGGGCATCTGCTGTGTCAAATGGGTGCAAGCCTTTGACCACAAACTTAGTCGCTGCTCGGTGACATTCGTCTATTCTGGCCTGAAAGGAGACGCTAACGGTAGACTGCAGCGAGAACTGCCAGCATCTGAGCCAGCCAGACTCTGTCTGTCTCTCTCATCATGGTCACCTAAATGCAGCGCACAGTAATGGCAGGTTTTGTAATAAGGCAGATCACGCTAACATAATATGCACTGTTAGTTGATTATTTACCTGCCGCATTAACGGGAGAGGACGTGCAAACGTTATCGCTGCTGCTGGGTTGAGATTCACGAGTCCGGAGCGGAATTAAAAACACGACATTCATTTAAGGTTATCGCGTGTTTTGTGAGCAAATGCTTTTGCATATTCGAAGTGTTTCCTCCTTTAAATGAAATATCTACTCTGCAAGTGTTGTAAGTTGCCCTGTTGTCATCCGTTCTCGTAAAGTATAACCAAACTTTTGAGCGTTTGAGCCACTTAGGCGGCCTGCCAGGTAAATGACACTCCGCAACGTGGTGACGTCATTCGGGGCGACTGGAATCGATAAGGGAATCGTTTGCAAAGATGGCAAACAATTCCAAGGAATTGAAACAGTGGGAACCGGTTCTCAACAAGAACCGGGTTTCGATACCCGTCCCTACACATCAATGTGAGGAATTTCGGTCCACACTTTAAAATGTTGCTTCAGTTCATTGATGTTTTTGTGCATACGTTTAAGGTCCTGCCACAGGCAGGTTGAGGTTTTGTCCATTACAACACTTTGATTCTTTTCTCAGCCACTGTGTTGTAGTTACTGTTGTGCTTGGGATGACCATCCTGTTGGATGACTCAGTTTTAGTCGAGCTTTAGCTGTTGCACAGATGGCCTCACATTTGAATCTAGAAGACTTTGATATTTCATAGTCAACTCAGTGATTCTAAGGTGGACAGGCCCTGTGACTGCAAAACAAGCCCAAATCATCGCCTCTCCACCACCATGCTTGACAGGTGGTATGAGGTGCTTTTCTTGTGCATTAACGCCAAAGTTCTCTACTTTGATCTCGTCCGTCCAAACGAGTCTTTTTCTAATGGTACTGCTACAAACTTTAACGTTTAGCATGCCAACTGAGGCCTGTGCCGTTTGATATGTAGCTCTAGTTTTTTTCTTTGCAATTTCTCTGAACATTACACAGTCTGACCTTGGGTGGAATTTTCTGTGACGTCCACTGCCGGGAAGATTGGCAACTGTCTTGAATGTTTTCCGCTGTTAAATAATCTTTCTCACTGTTGAATGACGGACTTCAAATTGTTTGGAAATGACTTTCTTGGCTTTCCCTTTCCAGATTGACAGGCAGCAACAAGCATTTATTTAAGGTCATTGCTGATGCCTATCCTCCTTGGCATTGTGTTAACACATGTGAACGCTTCCAACAAACCTCCAAAACTCCTGTTTTCATAGAGGTGCTCACACATGCTGCTGATCTGTTAATAAAGTGCATTTAATTAGCTGCGCTAGATAGGCTGCTACTTACCCTCTTAATACCTATGAAAGGAATAAGGGTGTACTTACTTTTTTTTTGTTTAACTTGGCTTAGTTTTTATTTAATACTCTGATGTGTCATGTGTTATTGCTGATAAGATTAGGACTTTAAGGTCCAGATTTCTTTCTTTATTTTTTTATTAACCTTAGAACTGAAACAGTGTGTTTGAGTATGCTTAAATTTCTACATTATGTATATTAAAGGAAAAAATATGGAACGCTCTCAAAGAACTGTTCAAGAAACAGTTTTACGTCTGATTTTATTATGGATTTGGCTGCTGTACTTAGGACTTGACACCTTCGGATGATTACCATTATGTTGAGTCAGGCTTAATCACATGACAGGGAAAAAAAGCATAGAAGCTGCATGATTTAAGCCAGCAGGAGGACTGACAGACTTTTCTTTTTTATAATTTTCACATGATTATGCGAGTTTGTCTCGTTTTGAGCTTTGCTTTGACAAAATGTTCTGAAGGACGATGTTCTATAAATCTTGGTTTTGTAGGCACTCAAGTAGAAAAAGCTAATTTCACATCTCCACTTTTAGTGGACTGATGCTCAAGAAACTCTTTCCCATACTGGTCCCCTGTTCATGTCCTGGTATGGTTTTCTCAGCATCTCTCTGTCCTGTGTTAGTAGCAGGGGTGGCCAGGCCATGTGAGTAATGAAAAAAGGACTTTTTTTCCCAGCGGAGAAAAAGAGTTGGATCTGGATCAGCTTTGGGTCAGGAGAGCTTCTTTTCTTCTGTACATCCCTAATCATCTTTCCTTTAAGGGTATGTTTATGTTTTCACATTTTTCCCCTCTCCGATTGTGCCGAAGGAGAGTGAACTCATGAGAATGCTCTTCCTCATACCATGTAGGCACGGAGGCTTAAACTCCTACCTGTTGTTCATGGCTACAAAGCATAAAGAACAGATGAATATGAACATCATCAAGTGATAAGTCACTGACCCATAAAACAAAGTTTGCAAGTCTCCCTTAATGATGCTGCAGTGAGTAACAGTGACGGGATTCATGGCAGCGTCCCAGCACACTGCATGTGGGAGGAAAAAGAGATGAGCATCAATACTGGGAATGTTCAGAGTTACTGTGCTACGTGTCTTTTAAAAGGCAGTAATGTGAATACTATTTATTTTCTTAAATTCAAAACAAACAAACAAACAAAATCTCACTTGCTACTGTGTTGGAGTGTATAACGCTTGATCTCCACATCCTGTCTTCTCCAGCCCTGCTTCTCATTCCTATTTTGGCTCCACTTTCTTTCATTTCCAGCCTCTTTTCACTACTTACTCATACTTTCTAATTGTCTTTCACACAGTGGGACTGAAATTCTCTCCTCATTTGCCTTAATCTCCTCTGTCCCTCTTTCTTTTCCCTCACCCAGCCTTCTGTCTTCCAGGAGCGTTTGGAGGCATTTCCGCTCCCAAACTCATCATGAGCTCTGGTCTCCCCAGTGGGATATTAATAGAGAGAAGAGGAGTGGAACATTGAGACCCACTCCCAAGAGAGATGAGGGTGGGAAGTAATAAGTGGGGAAAGGGCCGATCTCCATAGTCACCAGCAACCATAAATCCATCATGTGTTAGTTACATGCACACAGATTATGTTATGTTCTTGTAGAGGAAACTAAAAAAAAAAACCTTGACAGAGAGAAAGGCATTTACAATAATATGCAAAACACAAAGAAACCAACTCTATAACCCATCAAAACACTGTTTCTGCTCAGTGGGTGCTCCTATATAAAATTCATAACAGTTAAATTTACTCTGAGGAACAACTCTGAGCTGATTCTCGTTCATGACCGAGAAAAGTGCCATAATATTCAAAGAGCAATTTACAGTCTGGCAATTCCAGCAAATTGCAGAACTTGCAACTAGAGATGAGTGTATATATGCACTTCAGTAATATTACCTGTTGTTTTTGTAGTAGTTCTGAATCACATCGAAAAAACATACAACCTAGCATGGTGTCACAAAACAGAGAGCTACAAGGAAAGTTTAAAAGATTTATTCCTAACAGTAGTTTGGACACTGAAAAACCACAGAAAACGTACCCTCATATGCATATTTAGTAATATATAATACAATATATAATAATTGGCACATCTTTTATGTATATAAACATAGTATTTTAACCCTAAATCATAATCTTTTCCTAATCAAGTGGTTTTTGTGCATAAGCTTAACCTTGGCAAGTCATCTAAACTTCACAAATATCGAGTGAAAAAAAAACTAAGGTGTGAAAAATATTTGTTTAATGTGAGTCTAATTTGCACTTATAGCAGTAAAGTCGAAGCACATTAAGTTTCTTTTCTTTCTCGAAAGTGCTTCTCTCTGTGACGCAGAGAAACCATTTAAGTGGCCATCACACACCACTGCTCGTCCTCTGCCATTGTTCTCTCAGCAAAAACACTGTCACCTTGCGTCACGACTGGTCTGTGGATTGTGGAGAACCAGTCATGAGGCGACATCAAATTTTGCAGCGTGCAGCTAATTTGCAGTGACCATGCAAACCACGGCGAGAACGTAGGTTGGCGACAGCGGCGTAATATGACAGGCACCGCTGCCAGTGTCACGTGGCCTCATTACACAAGACTGACGACAGTGCTACTGTACTTGGATTCAATTTGAATCGTGGGAGTAACAAATAACACTTGATTTATGCACCATGAGGGACTTAAGGGTCACAGCAGCTGTTGGTCTACAGCACTGGACAAAAGTCTTGAGTCACCCTTCATTTCTCTCCAACGATCCAGACCTTCTTGTAAATATTAAAGTGATCTTGAACTATAGTTCTCCCAGTTTTCTAAATGTCTTTCAAAGGTTTACTTTTGATATTGGCTGCTTTATTCTGTTTGGCTAAACGATTTGTTGTTTTTGGACTGATCTGTTCTAAGGACTTTTGCCCACTGGGAAGCTGCCTCGAGAAACGTACACACTATATTGCCAAAAGTATTCAGTCGTCTGCCTTCACACACATATGAACTTTAGTGACGGCCCATTCCTAATCCATAGGGTTTAGTATGATGTTGGCCTTTGCAGGTATAACAGCTTCAACCCTTTTGGGAAGTCTTTCCATGAGGTTTAGGAACATTTCCGGGAATTATTGACCATTCTTCCAGAAGCACATTTGTGAGGTCAGACACTGTTGTTTGATGAGAAGGCCTGGCTCACAGTCTCTGCTCTTATTCATCCAAAAAAGTGTTCTATCAGGTTGAAGTCAGGACTCTTTGCTGGCCACTTAAGTTCTTCCACACCAAACTCACTCATCCATGGGTTTATTCACCTTGCTTTGTGCACTGGTGTGCAGTCATATTGGAACTGGAAGGGGCCATTCCCAAACTGTTCTCGCAAGTTGGGAGCATAAAAGAGTCCAAAATGTCTTGGTATGCTAAAACATTTAGAATTCTTTCACTTCTGTTGGATTGCCAGACAGAAAAGCATGATTCATCACTCCAGAGAACACGCCTCCACTGCTCTAGAGTTGAGTAGCGACGTTGCTTTACACCACTGCATCCAATGCTTTGTATTATCCTTGATGATGGAGGCTTGGATGCAGTTGTGCTGTTATTGAAACCCATTCCATGAAGCTCTGTACACACTGCTCTTGAGCTAATCTGAAGGCCACATGAAGTTTGGAGGTCTGTAGCTGCTGACTCTGCAGAAAGTTGATGATCTCTGCACACAATGCACTTCTCTGCGATTTTAGGTGGTCTACCACTTCATGGCTGAGTTGCTGTTGTTTGCAAAGCTTCAACTTTGTTATAATACCACTAACAGTTGACTGTGGAATATTTAGCAGCAAGAAAAGTTTGCGACTGGACTTGTTGCACAGATGGCATCCTATCACAGCACCATGCTGGAATTTACTGGGCTCCTGTTAGCAACCCAGTCTTCCATAAATGTTTGTAGGAGCAGTCTGCATGACTAGGTTCTTGATTTTATACACCCGTGGAAGTGACCGAAACGCCTGAATTTAATGATTTGGGTGAGTGAGTGAATATGGATTTCATTTTTCATTTTTTCTGGACAGATGTACAGCACCTACTGGCGGAGTTCATCACTTCCATTCAGTAAATGTAACTTCGAAGGTTCAAAAGTCTCTGAGCTCAATATCAGCAGTGCTCTTTTTCTCCTTATCTAACAGATTGTGTTGACAAGCGAAGGCAAAAACAAGCTGTCATTAGAGGACAGCAGCGGCACACAAACTGTCAGGACCGATGTGACCACGAGGTCTTCATCGAGGCGTCACAATGCTGAATAACTGAATAAAGAAATGTCATATTGGGAGATTACATGCATTTAGCTTAAAATCAGATATTCAACTAAATTTCTACTTTAAAGTATTTTAATTTTCTCTTAGTGATGTTAATTTTAATGATCTCTTTCTCTAGGATTGTTGTCCCCCTTATACACCATGGAGGGGTCATTTTATAGACCAAAGAGGTATTCGCCTGATCAGCACTCTTGCTCGAGAGAAGAGAGTGGATACTCCGATGTCAGCAATATTGCAAATCGATGCATTTTCCCATCCGCCTGCTATGATGGATCACTCTGGAAAACCTCAAATTGACTGGAAAGCTGATGTATGTGCTATATTAGTATACTCATTATTCTTCAAACCTGAGTTCAGCTTCTCTTTCTGCTTTTGTTTCGAGTTTCAAGAAATAGGAGCTGACTGCAGCAACTACCAACATCCTTAACAACTTCTAAAAATGACACAAAACTTTGACCTACGCAGTCCAACTTCTTCTTTTCTGTTTGGTCATGCTTTTATCGGACATCAGCAAAAGTCACCTATAGCTATAGATTTCTCAGTGCTGGGACGCCGGCCTTTGACCAGTTTTTCTGCTCAGAATGACATTTTTAAATCGTTATCTGTACAACTGACTGACGGAGGCTTTGGCTTGAATTCCAGAGTTAAATCACAGAAAGCAAGACTCCCCTTCTGTCAGGGAAAGCTTAAGCTTAAGCTTAAGCAACGAGACTTTAACTCATAATAGTATTAAAGCTGCAACAGGCACCTCAGCAGGCTGTATTCTCTAAAGCATAATTCAGAAAGGATGTCTAATATTCTTACTAAATTGTCATTTTTTTAAAAGTTTTAGATACTGTTTAATTGATAGTTATTTTGAATTTGAGGATAAAGTTTCATATTATTTTATTTATGAAGTGCATCAGAGTCAGCATGAGGTTTTTGGGGGTGAATGATGGGCTGAAGTGTGGCTCTGCATCCCGACTCAGTTTGTGAAGAGATTCAAGTCATAAAAGTGGGTTTGCTATTTTAGGCATGTGCTACACAAAATATACACAGTGTAACTGAAAACACTGTGAAGCTTTGTTGGTATCAAACAAGAGCAAAATCTTACGCTGATTAAAATCAGAGTCAGCTCTACTGGCCACAAATATGTACACACACAGTGGGCTCTATTTTGTTAATTGCACACAATGTGCTTAACAGACTCGACAACCAGACAACAACAGCATAACACACAATAACATTTATAACACATATACATATGTGCAGTGGTGCAGAATGTGACAATCTTGGAGTAATAGGGTGGATAACTGCTTACTATATGCACAGATATAGATATGTTCAACTTAACAAAATTGTATTACTGTTTAGGTAGAAACAGTAACTGAAACCAAGGTCTTTGTGGTTTTGGCAAGTTGTTTTTCAGTTGATCCTTAGTTCTTGTTTAATCACACTTCACTCATAAACTTATGATATTATAACATGCTTTCAGAAGATAAATTTTTACATACTTCTATCTACTTTATCTGCTTCTATGCCCAGGGACTCCAGATGGAAATTAGATAGTAGCTAAATCTGGTGCAATGCATCTTTTCTCTTAGGAGATTAATGTTTGTTTTTTTTTGTACATGGTCCCGGACAAATAAAGTGGAAATGAAATGAAACAAACAGTATCAAAGAGGGATGTAGACTCTGTGATATCACCCACTTGTTTTGAAGTTTTGGCTGCCACCTTGTTGTTTTTTTGTGGAGACAGAAGTTACCATATATGGATGAAAGGGTGGAGAGTTAAGTTGTCAGCTATTGCTTTTGAGGTTGAGCTGCGTTAAATAAACTGTATGTGTGCGTACACACGTATGTGCGTATGCACATATCTACTGTTTGGTGCTAAGGGACAGAATAATAAAATACTAAAATGTGACTCTTGAACACACACACACACACACACACACACACACACACACACACACACACACACACACACGTAGTGAAAAGATCTGGTTTAAGTAATGGACTTGAAGTACTAGAAGTGTGGCCTAAAGGATTCCAGTTGTGACTCTTGTAATGAGGGGAAAAGTTATCCACAGAGACCAAACTGGCTGTTAGACATGCTTTTAATTCTGTAATGCAGTTTTTGGCACTTCACTTCACATCACCTGTTTTTAATCTACTACACCCGTTACCCCTGTCTTCACCTACCACTTGTCAATTTTCTTATTCTCGCTGGGCAGGTTTTCAGATGTTTTGCAGTATTCATTGTTTGTGTTTCTAGTGATTTCTCCCCGTGTATGACCTTTGTCTGCCATCGGAAATTTGCCTCTCACCTGTTCCCAGCTTGATTTGTTTGTCCTATCCGACTGCCTACTTGTGCATGACCACGGACTGTTTGATTAAAGATTGTTTTCGACTACCTGTGCCACAGAGGTCCTGTGTCTAGATCCTCTTTTCTGTGAAACTGTTAGACAAAGGGCAAACACTACCATGAAAAAATCTCATAATTCTGCAGTCACCACATGAAAATAGATTAAAAAAAGAATAAAAAAACCCAAAAACCTAAACAAACACTGAAATTAAATTTGCCAGGTGCATATATTAACAATAGACTCTCATTAAACTGATAGAAACCCTGGATGCAATTATGTTTCCTTCAGACATTTTTTGCTGATGCAATTTAGAGAAATTAAATTTCTCGGAGACAGGCTTGCTTTAAACTCTCCCATCACACCTTTTGTCAGTGAAAAGATTCCAGTCTCATTAGGTCTGCTGTTAATATGAAAATATGAGAAGTGATTAGCGGCTTCACGAAATGACAAAACACAGGACATCACGGAGGGAGGACAGTGATCTATGGAGTGCTCGAGCAGCTCGGTGGTGGCTGACAGTGTTGACAAGTGGAGGTGGAGACAGGCCTGTCAGAGGTGAGTGGAGGGCATTGCAAGACTGGCAAAAACAAAATATTTTTCTTAGACTCTTGTCATTATGTGCACACAACACTTCCATTAGTTATGTTCTTATAATGGCGACTTTTTACCAAACACACATATTGTAAAGTGCATATGCACCTGCATGCACTAAAATGTGTTGCTGTGGGATTGTGTATAAATACCATTGTGCGTTCCTTGCTTTTCATGTCATTTTCTCCTTAAATTCAAAAGAAAAAATAGTCTAAAACAAAATCCACCTGCAAGTCTAAATTGGACAAATGTTAGCAGACGAAGTGTTTGAAGGCCAGACTAGGCAACTAGGCAACATGACTCTTAAACAAGACCCAACTCAGACAGGCACACAGTTAAAACAGTTTATTTAAAGAAGAGTTTGCACAGGAATGAGTGAAAGCCACAGGGCTCAGGGAATAATGTGTCCTAAGGAGAGGAGAGAAGGAGTCAGGTCCAGCGGAGCGCAGAAGGAAATTTCCTAATGATCCAGTTTCCAGGATGGTCTCAAAGGTATGCATGAATTATCTTAATTGGAATGGATAAGCTTGGAGGGAGGAGCACTGGCCTGTCCTCACAAAAGGACAGGCCTGTGGGTCATAGGAGGGTGGCATGGCGAGATGGAGCGTGTCCTGGAAGAGAATTCCTAAGGAGAGCGGTAAACTCAAAGAAGGTAGATGAGGTTGCTGAGGTAAGTCTTGAGGTCCCTTTCATCTGCAGGATGAACACAGGATCAGTACACATATAGATATCAGTAGGAATAAACAAGAGCCTGTTTACGACTTGGAGATGACAGACAGTCTGGCGGAGTCCTGATGTTGAGAAATATCAGCTGCTGATGAGATCAATGAACCACAGGTGCGCTCGCTGAGAAGCTGCCTGTCCAACCAATCCAAGAACAGACAGAGAGAACAGAGCCAAACACAACGGCCCAATACTGTATTATGATGGATGGATGAGACAAATTTGTCTCTGTTCTGTGAAGTGTGAAGTATGTTAAATAAGACTATAACTGGACAGCTTGTAAAAGCAGCGTGTGTATTGTTTGGAAAGCAGTGGAATAAGAAATAGGAACAGAAAGCAACCGGGAGTGAAGAGCTTCTTCAAAATAACGCTTATTCTTTTGAGATGTGCAAAACAAAAAGGAACAGTGTGTATTATTTCAGGTCTATTGGCCACTTTGAGGATCATCCTGAACCTTGTAACCAGCTGATGTGTAGAGTGCTGGATCTATTGTAATATCTGTAGGTAGTTAGTATTCTTATAGTATGTATTTATATTAATGTTTATATAAAGGTGCAGCTATTATTTATGCTGTAAATCTTGCATAGTCCTGCACCATTGCTGTTGTTTTTTTGGGGGGGTTTTTGCATCATAACACCTTGTTTGCATACAAAAAATGTAATTCTGATTCTTATTGTAATGAGTGGTGACTGTGGTTGATGTAATTACAGTAAAAGCATCAGGAACATGTGACGTGGGTGCACTGAGTAACTGTAAAAATCTCACAAAGGACGTTTTTGAAAGTCATCTCAGGAACAAGCTGAGCCCTTTTAAATTGTCAGCCGCAGGGCCAGAAGAGAACAACTCATCCCAGACAAATTACAAAAACAATTTTGAGTGTCCTTCCACTGTTTTCTTTCTTCGCCAATTTTACCGCTGAACATAAACTTTAATAAATCTCCTGAAAAATCACAAGCAGCGTGAAGGAATTCAGATGTCCAGAGTGACAATCTATGGATAAATCAGGAAAACAGGCTCATAACTGTTAGTGACAGATGTGACACTTAGTCATGTTTCCTGTTTATCTGTGTGTGTCATCGATCTTTAACATTTAAAGTGTCCCATAACAAATAAATGGAGGAACGCACGATCTGTTTATATTACAGAATATAACATTTCCAGCCTTTTGTCCCCCTTTTCTTTTATATGCGAGAGTTGAGCTTTATATGTACAATGATAAACTCTGGAGTACTTCATAACAACAGATGAGACATACATTTTCCCCAATGGGCTCATTGTGCATCACAAGAATTCAAGTCCAAATGTAGACCAGACAACCGTAATTTCCTTCTTCATTTTTAAAAAGGGAAGTGAAACCTCCAGTATTTGATAAAACAGTACGTGTGGTGAGGGAGAAGCTCATTACATCCTCACTTGAGGACATTGTTAACAATAGCCTACACATGTGTGGTCTGTTTTGCTTTTGCCTCTGGATCCTGATCCGAGGTAAGTCGATATTTGGTGCTTTTATTGTTTCAGACTATATGTAGCGTGCTTGTTGGTGTAGGAGTGTGTGTGGGTGCAGTAGTGGGCTTCAAATCAGGGTTACAAATGTAATCTGTATCATCTATTGCTGTTCCTTCACAGTGTCCTTCAGCACCAGAGTCACTGGCCTCATTGGGCACAATGTCACTTTGACATGTAGGTATGATGCCAAAACCTATGGAGTCCTGAGTTTTTGTTGGGGCAAAGACAGGGTGCCCACATCCAAATGCTCCAACACCATCCTCTCCTCCACCGGTGAGGCTGTGTTTTACAGAGGGTCCTCCAGGTACCAGCTTTTGGGCCGAGTGACAAATGGAGATCTGTCGCTGACCATCCTCAATGCTCAGAGGGAAGATGCTGGGGTGTATGGCTGCAGGGTTGAGATTCCTGGGTGGTTTAATGACCACAAGGTCGACATTGAACTGATCATAGAAGAAGGTAACACTCATGAAAAACTTTAGTGTCGATCACAAAATCATTGATGCTTTTTAGTTGAAAAAATTGGGCTGTTTTGTTTTTCATAGGTGCGTTGGAACAACCTGTTACACAGAGCTACACAATAACTACTGCTGGAACAACAGGTGAGCAAACACCTACAAATAAATACGTTTAATTTTTAGCATAAACTGTATCTTATGGATTATACCAACTGACTGTTTCAGGTGCTACAGAAATACTGACAGTGTCGGCATCTGAAAGCGTGGAAGTTGGTCACCAACAAATGGACGCAGTTCAAAGTGAAACAGATCAGGTATTTGACTTTTTACTTAAATCAGGAGAAAGTTGTGTGTTATAATACATCAATTCCTATTTGTATAGCACACTTACAAAGTGCTTCACAATTTTACTAAAATCACACATTAAAAATAAGCATATATGTTCCAGTGTACATAGACAGACTCGACATATGATCTTACAGTTATTCCTACATCCACACATCAGATGTAAACAATAGCCAAATACAATAGGAGATAGTGTAAAGAAAAACAGTCGTTTGAAGCAAAGCACAGATTGATCTCATGAGCTGACGAAGGCTGTTCTAATGTTTTTGGCACCACAACACCTAAATTGTGATCACCTGTGGAGTTAAAATAAAAGCGTGAAAGAGTTCAGCGATCAGATGGTCGGAATGGCCGACTGACGTTATAAGGTCGCAGTAACTCTGCTATAGACGCAGGAGTCTGTTCATGTGGAGGTTTATGTATTAGTAATAAAGGCTTAAAATAGAGTCTGGTTTTCAGTGTAAGACAGTAAAGAGAAGTAAGAACAGAGTTGGTGGGTGATGTTTAAAAATATTCACAGCACAAAGTTAACTCAGATAATGAAATGTTTTAAAGCACGATATGACTCATGGTGAACAGGAAACCTCTGGCGTTTATTTTCCTTTAGATTTTTCTTCTAGCAGTTAGAGAAGAAATGACACTAACTTGTAGTTTTGTCTTTTTATTTACTTATTTATTACAATATTTAGGACATTTGGATTTCCTCAGATTAACATTTTGTCTCAAGATTGATGTGAGACAATTAATTCAAAAAATGAGTGTAAAAAAATTCTGATTATTTAAGATTATTTATGTAACATATTTAAAATTATATGGCCATTATAATTGACCCAGTCCCTCATGATAAGGTTTATTTTTCATCGCAGGTGAATTTCTTCTCGAGCATTGGGAACATTGGCAGGATGGCAGGTCTTTTATTGCTCACCATAATCATAATCCTCTGCTTTATTTTCCGTAAGTATGGAATGGATTATCGTTTGTGAGTCATCTCCCATTCCTGATTAATTTAACATTAAAAGTGGGCATCTATCAAACAGCTGAAGTCACAGAGCGGGCTTTCCTTCTTACTGAGTATCTTCATATTTGCATTTCTTCAACCTAGGAAGGATGTTCCTGATGAAGGAGGCACTAAAACATCACAACTCCATAACTGCTGAGAATGTTTATGAGAGCATCGCGATGACATAATGCTGTTGATCAAAAATAAGACATCAGATTTCTACAGTATAAGGAACTTCTGGCTGCAGAAGTGAATGCCTGACGTATGTCTAACCTTCCCATTTCTGGAGCCTCTGCTTAACTAGTTTCCAGTTAAGCAGGTAACAGGAGTCACTACAAAGATCTCACAGAGAAGGGTGCATTTGTTTCACAAATTGCAAAAAGAACCTAAAGATTAATTAATGTTTGCATTTACGCTTTCTTACTACCCAGAAGAGTTTTGGATTGTCTGTACTTGCAGACACAATACCACCTACTGGCCCTACTGAGCAATAACAAGCAAATGTGAAAAACAAGTTTGTTAGGTATGACAGCACTATTATCTGAGTATACACCTCTCAGCTATAATTTAAAAAACTTTTGCATGACATGGCTCAAATGAACTGTGACACAGGTGTTTAGTGATGTGAAAAATATGTACTGTACTATATGTTATATAAGCTTTTTAACCACTGAATAATGTAAAAATGGAAGATGATTTGAGAAAGAACCTTTACATGCCAAGACTAATTGTTTATGGTTTATTTATTTCTCTCTAAGTCGTGTCTCTGAGTCATTTAAAAAGTCTTGTGTATGCTCTGTTACACTGTATTAGCAAACTGAATAAATGTAATTACCTCTACCTCATTATAAATCTCCTTTAAATGCTTTTCTCTGGAAGCCAAAAGTTATTAAACACAAACCTGAATAATGTTTTTCCTTGTTTAGTTCTTAGCAACACGCGTGGGACTGAAAAATATTTATACATTTTGCCAACCAGTAAAGACCAGTACAGGACTCAAATGCACCACACAGAGCCAGGAGGCTTTAACTTAAAAAACCCAGTGTTTACTGGACAAATCCATACACATGACATCAATCAAAACAAGTACAAAAATGCTTTAAAACGTCTTTAAAGTAGAACAAATAATAGAACATATAGATTTAATACAGGTGACCTCACACACAGGGGGTAAAGTGGGATTTGGCAGCGTGGACCTTAAGCTTGTGGGTGGCTGAACAGCATTGTTTATGTTGTTTATGACAAACAATGATAGCTGTCAAAGTTTGTTGCCCGTCCAGTTCCGAACTTTGAATACCATAAAATTATTATAATGTAATTTGTTTTGCACGCTGCATCACGATAAGTAAAATTACAACTTACCCAACACAATCATGTTCAGATGCAATATCTAAAATGAAAATCTAAAATGAAATAGCCTGAATTCACCAGTTTATCAAACATGAACAATCCTTATCATTTAAAAAAGTTATCTTATATTTTCTTACATCTTGAACTCTCTATGTTCATCTCTCCCTGGGAAGTACAGTAGCTGTACATTAGGTAAAAAGACACACAGTGATGCAAACTGCATGTATGAATAGTTACATTTGAAATGATCCACCTCTCGAAAATGTTTCTCCATTTGTGCTTGCTCCTGTTCTGCAGCACTAGTTAGATACTGAAAAACCACAACTTTATTTACATCTGCACCATGAACGCACAACAGAGCTGAGAAGGGAAAAGGCGATGTGGTTATGTTGCAAGCGACGCCGTGGGATATCATTATTTTCTTATCACTCCATACCGCCAGCTTGAAGCAGCTGCAGGCTGCAGCACATGAAAAATCAACTCCCTCTACTGTGTTCTGTATTACTCTGACTATCAGATCTAATTTCTCATTAACTGAAGGTTGATTGTTTAAAAACACTCAATATTACTACAGTTTGTTGTTGTAATGACACATTTTGGAAGTGATCAAAGAGGAAGCACTGTGCTGAGTTACTTAATATCCAGCAGAACCAAATGTTTGCTCAGCAGTCTGAGAAATAAGCAAAGAGTCCAGAGCCCTTGAGAGAACTAGTGTTTCTGTTTTCTATAGTGTTTCTGTTTTCTATAGTGTTTCTGTTTTCTATAGTGTTTGGAAATCATCAGTCATCATTTTTGGTAAACCCGTTGGGTGTTTTTTGGAGTTTTATTTTGCGCATATCTTTGCCACTGAGCAAAAAAATGTGAAATTGTTTAGATTTGTCTTCCTATCCAGATCAGCATGTCATGAACAGATAAACAAATAAAATATGAGAAGGGGATTCTGCACCTGTGGCACCTCCTGTTTTAATTGAACCACACAAGGAATGATCGATCGGTTCAGTTCAGATTTCTGCACATTTCATTGAAATAATCCTGAATTTTGGATGGGGAACCAATGCAACAAAAACAGAAGCAGCTCTGTTCCGTTTTAGCGAGAAGAAAAATGAGTTGTGGCGCACACACTAAAAACAGCACCATGCAGTTTGGAAATATTTTAACACTGAAATCACACTGTGCTCAGTTCTGTTTTGTTTAACAGGGGAGTTAACATAATGAGAGTGTTTAATAGACGGAGCGTGTGCTGCCTAAAACGGGTGTTTTAGGCAGCACACGCTTACTGTAAGCATGTGTTGGAAACTAGGACTGTACTTCTACAAGTTTCATTTAGACTTAAAAGGTATGGAGGTTCCCTTTTGTACCAAAATAAACTTGTTAGTTAACTCCAGTTTATTGTAGAGCCATGATGCAACATCCGAGTGATGCTGCCGAAGTTACATTATCCACAAATAACAAAATGTGAGTACTCTAAATATTTATTACACCCACCTTTGGGCATAATAAATATTTAACACGCCTATTTTAGATGGAAGATGGTCTAGCTGAGACAAAATGTTTTCCCAGCACTTTGTGGGCATCAGTAAAGTCAACACCTGTCCTCTATCACTGCAGGAGAAACATTGGTTGTGTTTTTCACTGTAGTAAAGGAGCAAGGCAGCTCAAAATATAGATGAAGCAAGATTTTTCAGAACTACATAATATTTTCATATGTAAGAACAAAATGTAGTATGTGGTATTTACACACGCTGACCACTTTATTAGGAAACACAAATATCAGTTTAATCAATCACATGGCGGCAGCTCAGTGCATTTAGGCATGAAGACACTGTTGAGACGTCCTGTTGAAGTTGAAACTGAGAGCGAGCATCAGAATGGGGAAGGAAGGTGAATACGTGAATTTCAACCTGGCATGGTTGCTGGTGGTCTGAGCAATTCAGAAAGTGATGATCTGCTGGGATTTTCCCCACACACCTGTCTGTGGAGTTTACTGAGAAAAATTATAAAGGTTTAAGAGTGAAATTGATAACAGGTTATAACGTTAAAGCCACTGAGACTGGGTCGTCCTTTTTTGTCTCCTAGTTACAGAGTTAATATTGGAGGATTTTATCATCTGTTTGTTCTAAATGAATTCTAAAATAGTTCAAATAAAATGTGTTTTTCCTGATCTCTCGATTCTAAACAGAAGTAATACTTGTCTCAAAGAATTCATCTCAGCAAACATTTTCCTTTGAAGAACAAAGATGTGCAGATTTTTTTTTCCTGCTAAGATATTTGTTGACTTTATTTATTTGAAGAGAAACCTTTTGACCCCCACTAATCAGTATGAAAGAAAATATACAATGTTCAGAACAGGGGCCGCCATTCTCAGACTAAAATAAAATGTGAAAACGTGTTGTTTGTGTCTGAGCACTAATGCCGTTCACATAAATGAATGATAAATCCATTGTTTTGCTGTTATTTGATGGCAGATTATGCACTTATATGGCTTGAAAAAAAGGCTGCTGTTGTATTAGTAACACATTGCCACCTACTGGATCTAATGCCAAAATATTAATGAACAAAAAATAACCAAGGTCACTGTAATCTTACCAATGTATACTTTGTTGCTGTATTTTTTTTTAACACAAGGGCTTCACTGTTTTACAACATACTTGTTAGGTCTAATTGTTGAATGTTGCCATTGTGTTTCTTAAATTTGTACAGTCTTAGTTCAAGCAGTATTATCAAAGCCATTCCTTTGATCCTGAGCACCTCTAACCACTTTGTGCTGGGGGAGGTTTTACTGTAGATACATCCTATCTGACAGATCTGTTTCTTGTGTTGCAAGGTTCCTGCTTTTACGACCCTTAGGTCAGCAGGAGGTCATACACACACACACACACACACACACACACACACACATTCCTACTTACATATAAAGGTTCACACATATACATACAATGCCTTAGAACCATGTGGGCGTTGCTTTGCTGTGTTTTGTGTGAACTGTCTCTCAATAAAAGGCAGCGAGAGGAGGCCGGATTTGGGGTCATTTTCGTGCTGGACACAGATGAGGCCTCCCTTGCGCAAGTAATCGATCGATCGCTGACTGTCTTGTTTTCATTCATGATGAATAAGTCTCTAGAATTAGCGGGGTTTGTGGGAACAGACCCAACAATACTAGTCTGTAATCAAATCTCTCTTTAATAACAATATCTCAGAGCAACAACTTTTGCATTACACAGATTTTCACTTCAATTCATTAAAAGAAAGTTGCTTCCCTTTCACTTTTAGTTCCTCTCTCTATAAAACCCCCCAGTTGTAATATAAGCTAAATAGAAGAAATTAAGAGTGAAAGCAACTGTTTCCGATCCCCTGGAAAAACAAAAAAAAGTTTACAATGAGGTCACAAGAAGACGACACAAGCGGCACCAAGGTTACACTGTCACACTTTGTTTCACCCTGTTTCTCATAAATGATCACTGTATGAGGGCAGCCTGATAGGTGAGTAGCTGGGTTGTGTACTACGTGGGTAGAAGCCCTGGTTTCCAGCTAACCACATTGTTTCTCTGCTCTTTCCCTGAACTGCATTTTATGTCTCTTTCCATTTTATCTTTTAAAGAAAAACAAGTGAAATCAATTTGTTAAGTGTAGTTTATCACAAATCCTTCTAGATTGGAATTTCACGCAGAGATAAAAGCAAAATGTGATGGTACAAACAATACTGTGCAAAGATGTTGAGCCACCCCTTATTGTTTTATATTTTGTTTCAAAGGAGCCAGACTGTCTTCCTCATCCACCATGCAAAACCATCATGTAAGTGTCTAACTGACAACAGTTTGATTTTTCAGCATGAAAATGATCTCAAACACAACACCGCCAATACCAAAGCTTAGACAAAAACACTCATAGTGAAACTGTCAGTAATGGACTGGCCTCCACAGAGTCCGCACTTCAGCATTATTGAAGCAGCGTGGGATCATTTTGACAGATAAGGAAGGATAAGGCAGCCGAAATCCAAAGATGAGCTTTGATTGTCCTTTACGAACTCTGGAGAAGCATTCCTGAAGACTACTTAAAGAAATTAGAAGAAAACTGACTAAGAGAGGTCAGGCTGTGTTAAAGAATAAAGGTGGTCACACCAAATATTGATCTTCAAGCTTGTTAAAATTGTAGATACACTGTTTTTGCCTTATTTACTGCATTTCATTATATTAAAAAAACAAAACAACTGATGCACAAATTACCAATTTTCCAAGTAAAATATCAAGAAATGAGATATGCTAATACAGTAATGTGCTCAAAATTTTTGCACATTACTGTATTGTACTGTATTATTAATAATTATTAATAATTATTTTAATTAATTTTGTTTGCTCACTCACTTAAGGTACTGCATGTACAAAAAAAAGGTTGCCTTTCAATCCTGTAAAGAAACATGATTGAAAAAAAATCTACTAGCTTTTTAAAAAAATGTCAGAAAACATCTTGTACCACATGTGTCTTGGGTTCTTATCAGAGAGGAAGTTCTTTGCTGGGTTACCAAACAGCCACCATACCCAAATGTTTACTCAGCACTCAAAGAAATCAGTTCAATGGCCTTTGGTTAAACCAGACTCTCCTTCTTTTTAAAAAAAAAAAAATGTTAAAATGTATTTAATGCATTAAATTTGAGGACACAATAAATATTTGATTTCAGAGAATCAAAGTGCATTGTATATCTTTAAATGCCTTGTGCTGATGAGTAAATTGCATGTTTTAAAGTTACTTTGATTTCCCGCTGGAATAAATTATTAGTAATAATTTAAAGCATTAGTCTCCGAGATGCAGGGAGGAAATTTTGAATAGTTAATGCTCTATCCCTACCACTGCTACAGAGGCTGAGAACCAACACTGGGAATGAATTCATCATTTTGATAACCTTGATTCTGTGTCTGTCTAATCATCAAAAAGGAAACAGTTTGCCCCTTCTAGTAAAAGGAACCAAAACCACAAAAAAGGAAACGGCTCCTTTCTACATTCCTCTTCTACCAGCAGAAGTTATTTGTGTGTGCTAATCAAGGAAGCATCATGTGATCTGGAAATATTTCAGAGCTGAAACCACCCTGGGTCTCGTTTAGTGGTGTTTAGCAGGTCAACCAATCTGTCCTTTGATTCAGAGAGAAGAAGGTAAAATGATTATTTTGGCCAGCAAACACCTTGCTGTGTATTGCAACCTTCTCTTTTGTTTTCTTGCAGGTAAGACAGCCATGCATATGATTTGCATTTGATTTAGCAGTGCAGTGAGTAATTGATGTATTTTTCCAATTAAAAAAATGTAAAAAAATCTCAATGCCTTTTCAGGTTTCGTGTCTGCAGAAACTGTAACAGTTACGGTGGGAACAGATGCTGTTTTAAAATGCAGCTATGATGCAAACTATTACGGCAGGCTTTCCGCATGCTGGGGCAAGGGAACCATACCTAACAGGGGCTGTGCCAACGAGGTGCTAAAGACAGATGGGACGTCAGTGATCAGCAGGTTGTCAGAACGTTACCTGCTCATGGGCAATCTTGGCCGGGGTGATGTGTCTCTGACCATCAGGCAGGTCGAGGAGCAGGACTCTGGTGTGTATGGCTGTCGTGTGGAAATACCAGGCTGGTTCAATGACCAGAAACGTCATGTGACTCTGAAAGTGAATGCAGGTGAGACAAAGACAAATGTTCATAAAATAAGCAGCATGTTTAGTTAAAAATCGTTTTTTGGGTAGTTTCAGTTTTTGTCTGGTAACTGATTAGTCATCTCATTATTTCAGCGTTGTATAAGCTCATATTTAGTTTATTCCCTTTCCTTTTAGTTCCACCAAATCCACTGAGAATCGAGGCAAGAGAGGTGAAGGAAAGGACCGTCACTATTCGCTGGAGTCTTGTGTTTGATGGCGGCCGTCCCATTACAGCTTACAGGATTGATATAAAAAACAAACAGAGTAAGCATAAGAAAACCGACCCAGTAACCATGACACATTTTGAGAGATTTCAAAAGTAATTTTAAAGTCTGAATCTATGGATTTGTGCTGCACAGCACCCTGGGAAACAAAAAAAACCACCGAGCTGCACGATTCTTCACTGACTCACGTGACTTTGGTGGATTTGAGTCCATCCAAGACCTACAACCTTCGCGTGTTCGCCATCAACAGCATGGGGATGAGTGAAACCAGCAACGTTCTCACTATCACTACAAAAGAAGCAGGTTTGTTTCGGCATCAATAATCAATAAATATAATGATCTAGAATGTAAAACCAAATTCACATTTTTGGTGGTCGCTCCCTTTAAAATTTGTTTTCCCTGCAGCACCAGAGGGCCCGCCCCTGGATATGCAGCTTGTGGCCCTCAGTTCCAGCAGCATCAAAGTAACCTGGAAGGTAAAGTCACAGTTCAGCACCGTTTCCTGGCTTGTGACTGGACATAGTGTAGACTAACTCTTTTCTCTCGACTAGCCTCCGAAGGCTGAGCTAAGAAACGGCGTTCTGCGGGGTTACAACATTAACTACAGGGAGTATGACGCCGTGGCCAAACAGTTTAAACGGTGGCAGTATTTAAATGTGGCGGCCACGCGTGAACAAGAGACCGTCACTCTCGTTAACCTGAAGCCTTCTACCATGTACGGCGTGCTCATACAGGCCAAAACAATCGCCGGGGTCGGACCAGCTTCAAATGCACCTCTCTGCTCAACTTTGGATGAGAGTAAGTTTGGAAAAATTACAAAATATGACTAAAAACTATGTTTTGTCATGTTTTTTTAATGTCAGTTTGATTTCATGCATTTTATTTAAAGTTCCTAAAACAACAACAACAGTAACTACTTTGCCTTCTTCCACTGCTGCCACAATGTGGATACATTTTTCCTCGGGTACGTGTTATCGAGCAAGTGTAACTTTTTCCTCAATTCTTTTTTGAGAAATGACTTACTGGAATTGCTTCTTCTTTTACTCTACTTCAAGTTTATGCAACTTCAGCAACCTCAGCAACCCCATCAACTTCAGCAACTTCAAGAACTTCAACAACCCCATCCTCTTTATCAACCTCAACAACTTCAACAACCCCATCACCTTCAGCAACTTCAAGAACTTCAACAACCCCATCCTCTTTATCAACCTCAACAACTTCAACAACCCCATCACCTTCAACAATCTCAACAACTTTTTATGCCGCCACAGTTTGGGAGCAAAGCACTGCCAGTATCTCAGGAGGTAAAACATTTAAAGGGAACATTTGTTTCCACCCCTGATTTAGTTTATGAAAATAATGGTTCCCAGACATAACTCTCATACTAAAACCAGAAATCAAACGCTTGAAAAGATATAAACTTCTTTTACTTGTTAAATATCTCCTAGTGCCCCCGAATCCCCCAGTGATTGAGTTAAAGAAGGTGGACGGCAATTCGTTTTCCCTTTTTTGGAATATTGGTTCCGAAGGTGACAGCCCCATCACCGGGTATTTCCTCGAGTACAAAGCAGTGAATGGTAAAAACTTCACTTTAATACAAGCTCTAAAGCTAAATTTACACTGTTAATCCTCATATCACTCTGTGATATTAAGTTAAATATTTTCCTTTCAGCTTCCTGGGATTACACAAAGAACGCTGTGGACTTTGGAGCCCATGAGACGGAGGCCACAATAATAGAGATGAATCCCTCGACATACAACGTCCGCATGTTTGCCAAGAACAGCCAGGCCACCAGTGCAGCCAGCAATGTCCTCACGATCACCACTGGGGAAGCAGGTGTTGTTTTCATTACAAAAATGTATTATTGCTCCTATAGTTGTGTGTTTGTGCAGTTCATCAGGCAGAACAGGACTGCATTTCCCATATGCTGTGGTTCATTAATGAACGGAAAATTGTTTCCTCGTGTCAAGGCAGAAGAAGGGATTTTTGTTCATATTCTATTATCTTGCCTCAAAATTTAAATGAGCAACAATTTTATTATTGCAGTTTATTGTAGTTCCTCCAACATCAGGAAGCTGCTTCACAGTGGGCCTCTTGCACTTGTTGTATCTGCGTGTTAAGTTGTTTTGCCGAACACAACATTTGCTGGACTTCCTCCCAGCTCATTTCCTTTGTGGTTGTGCATTGTAGGTCATCAAACGGACATACTCATTACCAGCATGATGCCTTATACTGTAAGTATTTGGATGCTCCCATAGAAAAATCAAACAACTACACATGATGCTGAATAGTTCACTTGATTGAGCAGATCAACTTTATGGTACTCCTTTCTGCTAGGCAAGCCCTTTGAAGAGTCCTAGTCCTCACCTGATAGGCATCTTTGTAGCTGTGGGCCTCTTGGTGGTAACAGGCGCCATATTAACCACGTGGCAGCTTCGCCGTAAGTGTGCTTAGCAGCGTTGCTCCTTATAGAAACCCAACTTCCGCCCCTGAACTGTATGCTCTCTCTTCACAGGACTAAAACAGAAAAAAGGCACCCTAAGCATGTAAGTGTTTGCGGCGCACGCCACGTTCACCTTGAGAGATGATCTGTTTAAAACTGTCACTTTTTCTCGTCTACAGCTGGCTGGGTAATGGAGAAGTACGCTACACAGACTGCGAGTCACTACACGAGCTGTAAAACACAGAGTTCAATTGGGCTGCGGAAGGATCGTAGAACTAACCAAGACAAAAAGTACTTTTAAATTTCACATTTGCAAAAAAAAAAAAAGATTGTATATTTTTGTCTGTCACCGAGGAAAGACGACTAATCTGCTAAAACGTCACCGACATGTCGGGCTGATTACAACTAACCAAAAGAAAACACCCATTAAATAAGCTTACAATAAGGGGGACTCTGGGTTTTATAAAGCAGCTTCTGTTTGTGTGTGTGGTTGTGTTTCTACAGTCATCATCGAATCATCAGTTTTTTTGTTTTTGTTTGTTAGTTTTAGTTTTGCGTGTAATGGGAACGCACGACAGCTCTCCTATTGTTTATGTTTTTGTGAAACTTTTACAGTGTTTGTCCATCTGCATGTACTTTATTTCACAGTGTAAACCACAGTGTGTATATTTAACAATCACAGAATAAATTAACACTTAGCCACAAGCTATGCTGAATGCGTTTGTTTAAAGTGTGCTCGATAAATCAGCAGTTAAAACCACAAATGCGTGCAATCACAACTTTTTTTTTTTTAAATAAAAAAAAACCCCGCTGGACTTAAAAATGAATTGAAATGGCTGCTTTTGCTTAAATCTCTTCAGTGAAAAAAAAACTTCCGACAAATTAATTAAAAGTTACATTTTACCACTTTATATAATTATAAATGAAAAGTTAGAGCTGCTTCTTTATTGAAATCGTTCAAAACCCAACAACCATCTCCAACCACCAGAGGGCACCAGAGTTTCACTGGTAAGCTGATGTACCGCTCTCACTGCGCTCTCACGTCGCCATCAGCAGAGCCGTCCTCAGCGGTTGGCGCTGCAGCCAGCTGGATTTCCACCCATCTGTCCTGTAAATCTCTTAATAGTCCTAATTAAGGAGAAGAGGAAGAGGAGGAGATCTGATACCTCCGTGGAGCTTTGAGGCAGCTGCCTGAGAGGGAGTCTCAGGCTAATGGGGGATCACAAGGGGGGGATACCTAAGCCATGTGTCTCAGCGGGGACCACATGGCACAGTAGTGATCAATGTTTGTGTGTGCACGCATTGATGTTTTTTTTCTTTTTCTTTTTTTTTTTTTTAAAAAAACGACTTCCACTTCCTGTTTCTCCTTGTTTATATCTCTTTAAAATGTCCTACGACTAAACCACAGATGGAAGAATTGTTGTTTTTAACTTCACAAACTGACTTCCTGAGAAATGGACTAATTGTCTACAGTGGTGTAAATATTGCTTGATTATTGCTTTCCTGTGGTAACCCATCACAAACTCAGAGTTGCTGACGCACAAAGTCACAGTACACTTTGTGACCCTGGCCTGTAAACAAAGCTCCACCACATCCCTCCTTTCTGGACTTCCTCTCGTCTCGGGACCCCTCACTTCTGCTACCTCGCTCCCGTTTTTCCACTTTCCTCTGCCTCTTCAATCTGGCTTCGCTTAAACAAATATCGGCGCCCGTTCCTGTCCTGGTGCTTTCCTCCAAACTTCCGCATCCTTTTCTCCTTTCATCCATCTTCCTCTCTGTTCTCAAGTCCCTCTGATTGAACTGTGTGGCACTTACACAAACAGACGAAAACAGGCAAGGAAGATTGTGGGAAACACTGGTTCGATGACTTTGATGAGGTCCCTTTGATTGGCCACACAGCCAAAAACCAATTTACCTCCCAGCCACCTCCACCCACAGCTTCATTGGTTCTTGCTGGACCATGCCTGCCGTCAGAAACCCACACAAAGCGAGAAAGCAGTAGTCAATATACAAAGAACGAGGGGTTGAGACACCAAAGGGACAGTTGATCTCGATGATCAATTTAGTGTACAGTATATGCGTAATCATCCAAACAGTTTTTACTTCCGGTCCTCTTTTAACATCTGGTATCAAACATGCATGAAGGTAACACCAGAAAACTCCTTATGAAGGCCGTGCAGAGCTGTGTCAGCTGCGCCTGCTAAAGGCTTCACTGTGAAATTTGCAGGTGGGAGCTTGAAGACTGAGGAGGGAGTGTATGGTTATAATAATGGCAGCACTAGCAGTGGGGACAGAGTTAGTACTGTAATAAATCATGCACTATGGTTCTGGCCACATCAAGGCCTCAACATTCAGGAAGTGGGGACCCTGAACGGTACCACATACACCAAAGGCTCAGCTCCACAGGAGGGGCTGATCTCCAGGCCCCGTTGCCCCGGAACGGATGCACGGCCCTGGGGCCAAGGAGCTGCCAGATGTTGGCCCTTCTGGAGAGGCTTATGAACTTGGGAATAACAGAGCAGATGAGAGTATTGAACAGAGCACAAATGAAAGGGCCAGAGAGTTAAGTCGGAACAAAAAAAGAGAAGGCAAGTCACAGAGGCAGCCTGTGAAAGCATGCAGGGGTATGGCCTATTTGCTGATGAAAGAAGCACTAATTGATTCAAGTCTTTATTCAAACCCCCTGCAAACTACAGCACAGGGAACTTTTCATCTTCTTAGACCTGCAGCATGGCTGTCATTGTGGAAATGAAAACAGTCCAACGCAGCGATGCTAAAATCAGAACCAAAAGTTCTGCGTGAACTGGACTGATGGCAAACTTGTGTTGGTTGTTAAGGTGTAAAAAAAAACAACAAAAAAATCACCTCATTTATGAAGCGAGAGTGATCTGCGGGCACATTTGTGTTCAAGATGATGTGATCTGATTAGCCGACCTGAACCACACGGAAGTCAGCGCACATGTTTGAAGGTCAGACATAACAGTTGCCATGGAGATATCACAAAGTAAACCATGTGCAATGTTGTACCTCACAGTCATTTCCAGGAAGGACCCATCAGCTCATCTGGGTTTGTGTGTGTTGGTTTCTGCGTACTTTTCCTTGCGAGGCTCTCAGTGTGTGTACAGTGTTACAATATTCATCTGTTAAAGCTTTGATTCGCGTTGATTCATGCTCAGACTATTCAAACTATGATCGGCTTCAAAAATGTGCACAATGCAACTTTGTAAAATCCCTGAACTCTGTGATACATGTATGTAAACTAAGCACACTGTAAACATTCATTATGGCATGCTATTACTGAGCAGATCTTGAGCTAAGTGGTGAATTTCAACCTTCTCGGAGGTCTAAGTTTCCATAGAAACACACTAGACTTTATATTGATGTAGCGAGTTTATAAAATGCTGGAGAAAAAAAAATTGCATTTGGCAGCCAGTCATTGAGGACAGAAATAGCTATACTGACATGCTTGTTGCTTCCCTTTGCACACCCATAATCCTTAATGCTTGCAGATATTTCCATAAACGTTTGAACATCCAAAACCATAGCCTGCACGATTCATATCACACGTCACCTCTCATTCAGACAGCATTAAGTGTCAGAGCTTTGAACAGAGGCATGGCTCTTAATCTGTTTAAATTTGCTTCCATCTCCACGCTAACACCACTGACTTTTGCTTTTTCATACACCTGCCCAGAGGCGAGTTCTAGTAAAGAGAGGCGTCAAATTGGAAGACCTCCATCGTCCTGGCAGCTGAACACAGTGGAAGTCTTGGATCTGTTCAGGGGATTGGACCAGCAGAGCTCTGCAATGGAAGACAAGTGGCTGGCGCTGTTGAATGGGAGAAAGAGTGTGGAAGGATGGAAGGAGAGGTGGTAAAGTAGAGGAGGAGGGAGGGAGAGGTAATCACATCAGGGGATTAGTGGCTGTTATTAATGTTGGATAAGGCTCTTTGCTGTCACTCTCTCACTTACATGCACACACAGACACACACAAATTTATGCCTCTCTCTCTCTCTCTCTCTCTCTCTCTCTATCTGTCTATCTATCTATCTATCTATCTGTCTGTCTATCTATCTCCTTGTCTGTCAGACAGTAATTCAATTACGCAGCTGCCTCTCCTCTCCTCGTCCAACCTCTGGCCGAAGGCAATGCGTTATGATTTTGGTTTATAATATTCTCGCTACCTACTTCACGAGGGAGAAAAATGATCTGCTCCTATGTGCATATGTTTGTGTGTGTGTGTGTGTGTGTGTGTGTGTGTGAAGGAGTGTTTGTGCGTGCTTGTGCTGGCATGCCACCCCTTGAAAGATGGCCATTCAGTGGTGAACAAACAAGACATTTGTCTAAAGTCTTGCATCACCTCAGGGAAGACTCTGTGGAAATGTGCTTTGCCAGGTTATCTTTTGCTGTTATTTTCAGCCTCTCTGTGATTCACAGGATCCAAACTCCATGGCGTGATTTGTGGGAGAAAAAAAAACTGACACATGTCATTTGTGCCTCATGCCATAATTAGGTTTTTCTTCATTCCAGTGCCTACACACGCTAATTAACAAAGTACGTCTATAAAAACAACACTTTCTGACATTAGTGGGCATGCGGGGCTGTTAAAGAGGATCATAAGAAAATGGTGTGGATTTATTGGCCTCGGACGCTAAATCCACACAGACATACATGCAAGCAGATAGCCAGACAGTCAGAATGGCTTTCCTGTGAGAAGATATGGGCCCGGGCTAAAGACGCACATTTGCAGACTCTTTCATCAGTGAGAATTTGCCTCAGCCTTGCAGAGAGCCACAAAGACACCAGCATCCCACCGTGAGCTGCAGACACAGCTGCACCGCAGTTTCATCATCTGAATGGAGTTTCACAGCAGTCACAAGGAAACCAAAGTCCCCGAGCTCTATCATATCACCCGAGGACCCTGGAGGCTCAGCAGCGTGTCAGAGAAGCTCATAGGCGACACAAATAAGTAAATAGGCAGAATCCACATGCAAAGGAGAAAAACTACAGGGAGGGATGGAGAGAGTTTGAGAGGCAGCCAGCCATTTGGCCAAGCAGATAGAGACAGCAATAACACATATATTCAGGATTATTGGACTTGATCTTTTAAATGCTTTTGTCTTTGCTTCTCCTTTGACAGTCCAACTAAACAGAGAGCAAGTTGTGCGCGAAACATATTCACAGGTGTTCAGTACAGATGTGGGTACTTAAATAAATTAGTACTTTGTTGCACTTGTCTCCAAATAAGTAAACAACTGTAAAAGTACATGGCTGCGTTTTTTTTCTTAAGTTGGTCTCTATGAACAGAGGGATCTGAAGGCCCTGTGGGGATACACACACATCTCCCCAGACACATACACACACCAATCTATCTGTCTGTCAGCTCTGTGCTCATAATCACATCCTATCCCCTCGTGTTCCCATACACACAACCCCCCGCCTCGCTTCAATGTGGAGGGAAAGAAATGAGAGATCCCTCCAAATGCTCTCTAAGATTAAGGCTTTGTGTTTTACATGTGTTATCGTTGCTTCCCTTCGTTATCCCCCTGCTTTTGTCTCAGCCTCCTCCTCTAATTAGAATCTTGTCCCTTTCATTCCTCCGTTCGCCTTTCTTCCACCTGTGAGAGCAAGCAGAAGAAGAGCAAGGAGAGGGAGGAAGAGGAGAAGAAGAGGAAGAAGAAGGAGAAGAAGAAGGAACGAACGGGTGGAGGAAAGATGAAAAGCGCGCCACACGGAGCGAGTGGCGGAGCGTTGTGGAATGCGGTGTCTGAGGGGAGGATGAAGGCGCTTGTCACGTCTCATCGCACAAACGTACACACACGCACACGCACACATATGCAGGCACACACAACCTGGCTGTGGTGCAGCGGAGACGCGCAGTCCCGCTGAGCCGAGCTTTGAAAAGAAGAAAGTGCAAAGGGAATGAAAAAGAAGAAAGAAGAACAAGCAAGAAGAAGCCACCGTGTTGGATGTTTCATTTTGACCCATATTTGTCCTGACGCATAAATCAAACAGGCGCTGAGGAGCCCGGCGCATCTGTCACGACAGGGCGTTGGAGAAAATATCTAAGCAGATCCACCCGAATGCACACACCACCGGTGGCATGAACCACAATTCGGAACTGCAAATAATGAGAACAATAGAATGTATATATACAATGTTAAGGCGCGTAAGTCTTGATGCCAGCATTTTTTTTTTTCATGAATGTGAACTGCTCTAACAAGCATAAAATCATTTCCTCATGCTCCCCTGCTCCCCCCCATTGCCCCCCTTCCCTTCGCCTCTTTGCCTCCAGCCAAGATCAGTGCTGTCTGTCCCCTGGCCCACAGTTTGGACTCCTTGGCTGTTTATGTGCGAGGTGAGGACAGCCTGGCACTGTGCCTCTGTGTGCGGTCAGGCCGTGTTTACATCTGTCTGGCCCTGGAGCCTGGAGACTGGAACCTGGAGCTGTGCGCCGGTGCATCCTGGACATCACCCAGAAGACTTTAGCAGGACCTGAGCACTGAGTCTCAGTCAGGTTGAGACGGTGCACAACTGCCCGATGAATGGCCCACAGTCTCAAAGAGCCACCCATGTCTCTTTGCATAACTGACCCCTTTTCCTGCTTTGCACCTATATCATCTTCTGCTTTTTGTTGTTTATTGCCTGCAACCATCGATCTGCTCCACACTCTCCCCAGACTTCCCAGTATCTTTGAGAAAGTAACACAAGAAGCAGAAAACTGCAGACTATTTTGCTCTGATTGAATGTCTATATATTAGTACTCAGGATTTGTGTGTCTGAGATATGTTTAACATGCACTAATCCGCTCGAAGCGGCAAAGAAGGGAGAGATGTGAATAGCACTAGTTGCGGTACATGAACAGAGTGATCTGCCTTTTGTTTTTGATAGCTGATGAATATGCATGTGGCCCCGGGAGTGACTGAGTTTGGGGTGGGGTGGGGGCTCAGAGGAGCATGTTAAACAATAGAATTACATCTCTGACATGCATCCACCGCGAGGCTGGGATTAAGCACAGTGCAGAAGAGGAAAAAAAAAAAGAAAACAGAAAAGAAGGAAGAAGGGAGAGAAGGAGAAGGATGGAGATGGAGGGTGAAGCGATAAAAAAAACGGATCTGCTGCTTATCTATTGAAGAAATGGAGGCCTCGGGGAGAAGAGGGGAGGGAGGAGAGGGGGAGGGAGGCAGTGGTGGTAAAGAGAGGGGAGAAACGGGAAGAGGAGGGGATGGCGGGGAGCGGGTCGTCAATCCGATGTATTTAATTTCTTTTTCTGTTAGTGAATCATCAAGGGGATGATCCAACAGTGGATCAAAAGAACAAGCAGGGGAACGGGAAAAAAGCAGATTAATGCGACAGAACAAAGGAGCAGTTTCTCCAAGACGATCACAACTCCTCTTTCTCTATCCTCCACTTCTTCTCTGCCCGTTCTCATCTTTCTATATTTTCTGTGTTTCCTTCCCTCACAACTTTTATAAATGCTGTGAAGACACAAACAAAACCTGAGAGCATCCGCAGAAGTTTATCGCATCATAAGAGAGTGCTTGACACTGGATATTTCTGGGCCTTGTGGCATCTCCAAAATCCCCTTGAGTGGCAAAATGTGCTAGCATCTGATTCATCTTTATGCGCTTCATCTGTGTTCTGCTGTGCAGTGCGAGCAGCTTCCCGTGAGGCTGCGAGCAGACCACTTGTTTAGTCTGAGCTGGCCTGGCTGGCCGAAACTTGAACACGTTTATGAAAAGCCTACAGATCAGAGTGGTGGACGTCCAGCGAGCGTGTCCCTTTTTATTTTGAATCGCCGGGTTTGTTCATAGAATGTTTGTGTTTAATGTAATGCCTTAATCTGGACGTTATATACCAGTACAGCCATAGCATAGTTCCCCTCGAGTGACCCTGGTTTGTGGTGCTGTCTGAAGTGTTTTCATGCAGTACTGTTGTTGGCTCAGAGCTGCTCCTTCTGTCTTTGTGTCAGTGAGACTATAGCAGTATGGGGCCATATCTCAAAAGTGTCAACAATGTAGTGTGAATATTCAGCTCAGGGGGGATTTGGATCACAACACTTTGTGTGTGTCTGTGTGCGTTAGTGTGTAGGAAAGGTGGATGAGGGTTTTGCCAGGTCAGGCTTGGATGGCACTCCAAAAGACAAACGGGCTGCTGAGATGGTGCGACGGTGTCCAGTTAAAACAAATATGAGAGGCCCCAGTGGTGCCATTATTAATCCCATTTTACATTTCACTGCATCCCCTTGTTCCAGCCCTCCATAACACTCTTTCTCTTTTCCTTCTCACTTTCTCTCCTTCTCTCTGTCACCTTTTCTGTGATTCGGCCCGAACCGCTGCAACTCCTACTCAGTTCACCATAAATCCTCTTCATACCTGCCTGTCTTCTCCAGATGGCAGTTAGGGAGAGAGTATGAGAGTGTGTGTGTGTAGGAGCCTGGTCTTATTCCACACTGTACCCAACCCCCTGACTTTCTCTCCCTGTGATAAACTAGAATAAACTGAAGTCTGAAAAAGTCAAGCGGTGTCCAGCCAAGCTCACGGATGGTTGACAGTCAATATTGACCCTGGGCTCAGTGTCTCTCTGTGCACCCTCCCCTCCCCTCCATGTCACCTTGACTTGCTCACACACAGATAGGACCAAGTTGCCGGCAGAGGCTTGACACAGCTGCTGACCCTGGTCTGGGTATTTTCTCATCCTCCTGCTGGTTAAGAACAGCCTAAGGGAGGGTGTGAATCGCTTCCCAGGTCTGCAAGACAGCACTGAGTGATGTATGGGAGCGAGATATTGTCACTGATGCTTAAGTTTGAAGGTGCATCGTTAACTGCTCTTTGCCAAACAGCTACAACAAACCCTCACGCCTGTGTACCGTATTAAAACCCGGCTTCACTTCTGAGAGTTTGCGTGTCTGGAAAGAGCCAGAGAGAAAGTAGAAAAGTATTGCATGTGCATGCTCTGATGTATCAGTGTGCCGCTCTGTACTTGCCTTTGTGTGTCTGTCATCACAAACACCTAACATTGAAGGAGACAGGCTGCCTCCTGACAGTTATTTGCTAGTTTTGGTCTCTCTGTGCTCCGTCTAACTTTCTGTCTCTCTTCCTTTCCCCAAATTACCCCTGGAGGACTGAGCGAGGGTAAACACAACCACTGAGAAAAGGCTCACGACACACCGCTTGTTACTGTGAGAAGCCTCCCTCTCTGTCTGTTTTCTCTTTTGTTTATCTGCGGCTCGTATGATTCCCTATTTGTCAGCCATCTGGGTTCTATAGAGACTGCATGCATACTTTTTTTTACGGCGCACACAAAGCCAAGTGAGCAGCAGCGGCAGGCGTTACGTCGCTGGATGAACGAAGTCTAAATTCAGGGAAGGTTTTGTCGCAGCTGGGTCAGCTGCTCTGTCGGTGAATTACAGAGAAAACTAGAAAGCGAAAATTTCAGAAGAAATTTTATGTGTGCCTATGCCGCTGCTAATCTGTGTAGTTTTCCATTCATACGGCTACAGACAGCAAAACTCAGAAGAGCAGCCATTCTCCACCATGAATTATGGTAAAAACAAACACCGCTCGCGCCTCACAGATGACAGCTTACAGTTTTGGGTAAAGATGAGGTCACTTTGTACAGCCCCGATTTGCAGACGCTGTGCACACAGGTTCATAAGCAGAAGTCCCTCTGTACCACGGCAGACCCCGACAATGTTTGCACGAACACACTTTGAACCAGTACGTTATGGACCACTTTTCACACATGGTTGGTGTACCCTCCCAGCCAGCTGTAGCTTTTCAACTCACAGCCCGACACACACCCAAAAAACAGCCGAGAGAGCACAGACTACGCCCGAGAGGTGTGATTGCAGATGCCCCTCAGGTGGGTCCACCTCCCCTGCAGCGGCACTGCAGACCACGCCCCGCCACACATATCAAACACGTAAAATAAATATTTATGCACTTTTGCATTCACTTTTTGTTTTTTGTTATTTTTACACAGTGTTCTGAATGATGAACAATGGTCTACAGCCAATCTTGTGTATTATTATACAAACTTTGGTTGTAAGATTCAGATAACTATTTAATAAAAGCTAAATATTTTATACAGGGAGTGCAGAATTATTAGGCAAATGAGTATTTTGTCCACATCATCCCCTTCATGCATGTTGTCTTACTCCAAGCTGTATAGGCTCGAAAGCCTACTACCAATTAAGCATATTAGGTGATGTGCATCTCTGTAATGAGAAGGGGTATGGTCTAATGACATCAACACCCTATATCAGGTGTGCATAATTATTAGGCAACTTCCTTTCCTTTGGCAAAATGGGTCAAAAGAAGGACTTGACAGGCTCAGAAAAGTCAAAAATAGTGAGATATCTTGCAGAGGCATGCAGCAGTCTTAAAATTGCAAAGCTTCTGAAGCGTGATCATCGAACAATCAAGCGTTTCATTCAAAATAGTCAACAGGGTCGCAAGAAGCGTGTGGAAAAACCAAGGGGCAAAATAACTGCCCATGAACTGAGAAAAGTCAAGCGTGCAGCTGCCAAGATGCCACTTGCCACCAGTTTGGCCATATTTCAGAGCTGCAACATCACTGGAGTGCCCAAAAGCACAAGGTGTGCAATACTCAGAGACATGGCCAAGGTAAGAAAGGCTGAAAGACCACCACCACTGAACAAGACACACAAGCTGAAACGTCAAGACTGGGCCAAGAAATATCTCAAGACTGATTTTTCTAAGGTTTTATGGACTGATGAAATGAGAGTGAGTCTTGATGGGCCAGATGGATGGGCCCGTGGCTGGATTGGTAAAGGGCAGAGAGCTCCAGTCCCACTCAGACGCCAGCAAGGTGGAGGTGGAGTACTGGTTTGGGCTGGTATCATCAAAGGTGAGCTTGTGGGGCCTTTTCGGGTTGAGGATGGCGTCAAGCTCAACTCCCAGTCCTACTGCAAGTTTCTGGAAGACACCTTCTTCAAGCAGTGGTACAGGAAGAAGTCTGCATCCTTCAAGAAAAACATGATTTTCATGCAGGACAATGCTCCATCACACGCGTCCAAGTACTCCACAGCGTGGCTGGCAAGAAAGGGTTTAAAAGAAGAAAAACTAATGACATGGCCTCCTTGTTCACCTGATCTGAACCCCATTGAGAACCTGTGGTCCATCATCAAATGTGAGATTTACAAGGAGGGAAAACAGTACACCTCTCTGAACAGTGTCTGGGAGGCTGTGGTTGCTGCTGCACGCAATGTTGATGGTGAACAGATCAAAACACTGACAGAATCCATGGATGGCAGGCTTTTGAGTGTCCTTGCAAAGAAAGGTGGCTATATTGGTCGCTGATTTGTTTTTGTTTTGTTTTTGAATGTCAGAAATGTATATTTGTGAATGTGGAGATGTTATATTGGTTTCACTGGTAAAAATAAATAATTGAAATGGGTATATATTTGTTTTTTGTTAAGTTGCCTAATAATTATGTACAGTAATAGTCACCTGCACACACAGATATCCCCCTAAAATAGCTAAAACTAAACACAAACTAAAAACTACTTCCGAAAACATTCAGCTTTGATATTAATGTGTTTTTTGGGTTCATTGAGAACATGGTTGTTGTTCAATAATAAAATTATTCCTCAAAAATACAACTTGCCTAATAATTCTGCACTCCCTGTATGAGAGTAAGAAAGAAAAGTATATCTTTGTGTCCACCTTTCTCTGTTAATGCCCTACCTGGCCCCCTGGCAAAAGCTTTGCTAGATCCGCCCCTGCACAGTTACCAGCTGTCAGCTAAATAAAAAAAGGAGCTTGGTGTTTATTTCTCTCAGAAACAGTTCATAACTTCCCTTCAACTCATTCATGTCACCTAAAAAAAAGGTAAACCTGTTTCTCCATCACCAGTTCAGCTCTGATGATTCAGTAAGGTCATCTCCTGGTTTCGACCAGCCGCTTCTACAGCTGTGGCTCCAGCAAACATCAGCTGATACTAGAAATTAAAATCAAATGAATTCTAACAACAGCTGATCAAGCTTAAACGTGCTGCTGTTGTTTAGCGCGATAAACAAACAAGAGAGAAAAGCCGATCATTGATCAGTTTCATGACTGAAGTTTGAACAGGCGAGAGAATGACAGGGGAGGCTGTCATAAAGTTCAACATCAGTAACTTAGCGCGCACACAGCTGTATAGAAACTCCATCGTGCTAGCTACCACGCAGTACGAGTTATTATAACTGATTGTAAAAAGTCAGCACAACGAAAATAAACTACACCTAAACTCGGTTTATATCTGACCCAAATAGAGTGCAGGTCATAACTTCTTACCTGAAATTCAGTTCACCTCACGCTCCGACCGGCAGCCGCCTGCTTCTCCTGCCTTCGGTTTCCCTGATCCACGATCTACCACCGGTCGATCGGCGGTCACCTCGCCGCCTCGTTCCCCGCATGTTCTTTCTGACACACACCGGTGGATAGCTGCCCTCGGTTGTAGCTCCGCGTCAGCGACTACCAAACAATTCAGTTATTTTTTCCACATCGACCAGCATCTGGACATCCACCGCTTTCACTGTTGTACCGTTACTAAAAAAAAACCCTCATCGGCTCATAAAAACGAAAAATAAGTCCAGCTATGACCCTGAGTCAAAAAGACAGCCAGCTCGGGTTAGCTAGCTACCTGTCTAGCTCTTTGCAGGCACCGAAAACATCAGAGCTAATATGGGATGTCTTGGTAACACGAGCAGATATTTGAAGTTTACATCTGGCCAATCCACCACCTTTCACTGTTTATACCGTTACTAAAATGAATAAATAAATAAATCATCGGTCCATATAAACGAAAAATAAGTCCAGCTAAAACACATACTGTCGGCGAGCGACCGGGTGCTGACACGAGTTTCACCCGCCTCAATATAAGCCAGCCTGGGTGCTTTTTCACGAAGGGTCGCTAGCGGTGCTAGCTAACTATGCTAGCGGCGCTAGCTAGCTAGCCGGCTATCAGCAACACATAAGAGAACTGCTGCTAAATAAACTACACCTAAACTCGGTTTATATCTGACCCAAATAGAGTGCAGGTCATAACTTCTTACCTGAAATTCAGTTCACCTCACGCTCCTGCCTTCGCTTTCCCTGATCCACGATTGACCTCCGCATTAGCAAACACCGGTCGATCGGCGGTCGCGGCATGTCCTTTCTGTCATACACCGGTGGATAGCTGCCCACTGTTGTAGCTCCGCATTATAGCACCACCAAACAACTCAGTTATTTTTTCCACATCCAGCTGTAACTCCGATTCTGTGCGAGCATTTGCGAGAGACCGGGGAGGTGAAACGACAGAGTCCCCTCGCTATCCATTTGCAGCCAAGTGCGGCAGCTAGCTAGGTAGCCGGCTAGCTGTCAGGCAGGACCAACGTCGTCAGAGCACTGTTGCTAAATATGGGATGTCTTGATAAAACAAGCAGATATTTGAAGTTTACACACCTACATTCTCGCCTGAAAATATCTTAAAAGTTTATTTTGTGACCTAGAAACACGAATAAAAGACATATAAAACGAAGTGGTGGCCGCCATTGTTCACTCTGTAGAGGCGTGCTATGAATTGTGGGATATGGAGTTTTCAACACAAGGATAAATCTTTTCGGCTGTACTACTCCCGGTATACCACTAGAGAGAGCCAAGACACCACAAATGAAGTCTGTTTATTTGGCGCCAAAAGATGAATTGGCCTAAATTTGTACTAAAATATTAATATTTAAAAAACTATAAAAGTCATAAACACCAAAAGTCACAACATAATAGTCCAGCTCCAGCCGCACAAAATGATCTAACATATGTAATCCTAATGTCAAAACTGTTTGGCAGAGGAGCGCGGGAAAATTTTCACTAAAATATTAATATTTAAAAAACTATAAAATTCATAAACACCAAAAGTCATAGCACACCATTCCAGATCCGGCCGCACAAAATGAGGTAACATATATGAAGCTTGTCTCAAAACTGCGGGGCGTGATACGTGCCGAAATTTAGGCGGAAGATGGAGAATAATAATAATAAGAATAATAAATCCGACGAATAGTAATATGTGTGCCTCTTGGCATAGGCACACATAATTATAACGTTCCTCTGAAGGTTGTGAAGGGGAGACTACACGTGTGAGCGTGGGAGTTAGATATTACATAAAATGTAAGTTCCATCAATTATCCAGGTCACCGGCTGAGGTGAGATGCCACCAGCTTGAGCATCAAGGTTTCAGCTGCAGTGTGTAGGCCTCAAGCAAACTGACACAAGTGATTTATTCATGAAACCCTATCACCAACTCCTTCACTCCCCTCTGAATATGAGCTACCTCTCTGTGATGAAGAATTTCTGACTTGCCTGATTATAATATATCTGAGACTGCTCGGTCATATGATACCTAGATAGGTAGATTCATAGATCCCCAAAACTTCACCAAATAAAATGTGCCTCTAAATGCTAATGCTAATCAGTGTTAAAAATGAGCAATGGAATGTGTAAAATGAGCAAAGTCCAGCGATGAGTTACGTTTGATCTAAAAAATGCACAGTAGTATGTAAGATGTGTTAGAATAGCACAGTGCAGTGCATAACTACTCAGTACAAATGAGTGTGGATGAGGGATGCTAGCAGGGGTGCTAGGGTGCTATCACTTCTAATCTGTGTCTTGAGAAAACACACTGCATGTTTTAGAGTAGATGATTAGTCTAAATGAAATAGCTGAATAATCAGTTAGGAAACTAGTCGCTAATACAGCCCTGCCTTCTTCCACCGGTGGGACTGGATGACACTTGTTGCCACAGCAGACATCTGAACAGTAGGATTCAAGAGGCTGAAAGGAGTAAGCAGTTTTTTCACTCTTTATAATTTTTCAGGAAGCAAATAGTTGGAAATACTTGTTGTGCTTTTCATCTTTGTTGGCTGATTACTATTTATCAAGGAGACTGAACCCGAAGTACAAAAACACAATGCTATGTTTTACAGAAAAGGGGATCCTTATTGTTTTAAATCTTTACACTGATATTCCTATAGATAGATAGATAGATAGATAGATCTATGATTGGCTACCAGCAGCAACCCCAGGTGTAAAAAGCATCTGTGATTAAGGTGTGTGTGTGTGTTCATGCATGCCTTACACCTTAATCACAGACGTTTTTGGTTTTCATCAAAGCCCCTAATTTTCACAATTCACATCTTATAAACCTGCCCCCTGCTTCAGTTTCTCACAGCACACCTGCACTCAATATGAATCCCCCGAACTCCCCACCGCATCGCACACCACACATGCTGGACCTGCTCGTGTGCTCTTAAGTGGCCCACAGCCTCGCCATCACTCTGTGTCATGTGTCCACTGACAGGCATTACACATGAGCTCCCCTCCCACAGCCCCACACTGCTCTCTTTCATTCAACCTGGAGTTTCATTGCAACAGGATATCCTGAACACTTTACATTTCCTTCAGTTGTGCTGCAGATGTGCTCGACTGGCACAAAGCGAAAGAGAAAGAGAGGCAGGGCTCGCGCCGCTGTCAGTCGGCCAATGAGAGCACGGCCAGCTACCAGTTCACATTCATGTGTTTCTTCTTTTCTCTTCATGTTAACCCACGTCTGTTCACTTCCACTCCGCTGCATCCCCAAGGTGACGGCTGGCTTCTGCTACCATGGCTCATGCCTAAAGGCAACAGGGCGAATGGGCCTGCTGTCCTTAGAGGTTTGTGACCAGAGGCCATCTGTCCCCATTGATTCTGCCCAAGTCTCAACGGCATGTTTCTTTGATGAGTTCTGTCTGAATTAGTTAGCATGAGTTACCCTCCACCGTGATCAAAGTTACCTCCAAAGCCGGGTACAAGGAGAGGCACTCTTGGTCTTAACCTCTGGTAAAATCCAGATTTTTTTGTTGCCATATTGTGAAATCTTAGGAATCCCAATGAAATTCCTGTTGTACATATTTGATCTGACTTTAAATTCCAAGGCTACACAGATAGAAACATGGAGGCAATTCCAGCCCTTTTTCACTTAACTTAAAATATCATTTGTTTACATCCCCTCCAGAAAGTCCCAATGTGCTGGAATGCACAAGGAAAAGCACTCTGAAGCCTCAGTGTGTTTGTAACCCTATAAATAAAGGTGGCAGTGGGGAGTGCGGTTGACCATAATTACACAGGCCCTGTTAAAGCTGGGGCGCACTCTCTGTCTGTCTGCCTCCTGATCCAGTAACCAGCCATAGCCACTCCCATCTATGCACAAACACACACTCACACAAATGCAGAAACACTTTCAGATGGGATGTGGGTCAAAAGTTTTGTTTTTCTACATCTGTCTGGACTTTTAAAACAATGTTGGCAGTATATTACATAATTGGAATATTTAAACAAACAAAATTTTTCTGGTTTTGTTTCCCCCCCCCCTTTTCTGTGCGTGTGCTGTTATTTGTTTTGTCTAATTTCTACATCGCGGATCGATTACAGAAAGTTAGCTTATTGATTTTGCTTTTAAAACACTGGTTGGCAAAACTATGTGAAGCTCACTGAATGTTGATTTTCCAAAACCTTGCCATTGAACAACATTTTCGCCCCATTGCAAAAGCTGCGCTGAGTCCTGATTGGAGTGGCGAGACTGTTTTTAGTCCCTTTTCACTATGTGTATTTTCATCTCTGTGCATGTTCACATGCTAAATCTCCATCTGGCCGCTGTGAAATGAAGTTCACAGCATTGGAGTTGAGATGTAAACACACATTCACACAGTGTTCTCTTTCTTGCTAAGCTGCAGAGACAGACATTTACCAAACTGTGCTGTATGTCGCGTATCTGTACCAGCCAAAAGTGGTTTAATGGTGTGTATGTGCGAATGTGCACCTGCGTGTGTGTGTTTGTGTGTGTGAAAGCGCCTAAGTGCACACGGGGAGAAACGTGTACGCAGATCAGCCAAGATTTTCTTTCTTACACTGATTTAAGCAGCCAGAATAACGCTGCAAAATTCTATACTCTCTGCCGCATGGTACAATTTGTTCCAAAGCACTTGCCTTGCTGTACAAAGCACAAACAGGCAGCCAACTATAGCTAGCTCAGTCTATTACTGTCAGCAGGCCAACTGCCAACAAGAAACACATCCAACAGTTTTAATACCTTGTTTTCACAAAAGCAGTTTTTCACTCCAGCTTATAAAAGCCAAATGACAATAACAATAGCATATATATGAAAACCAGCCTGTGTTGTATAAAGTCTTCTTGAAACTGGTGTTGCAGACGGCCAGTGGTCCCGTTCTCCCCACCTTCTCCGTCCTCTTGTGGTTTGGCACGGGAAGTGTGCACTTTGGGCGGGGTAAGACTGGATAACATGGTCAGGGTTACATGTTTTATGGTCATTTAGCTGGACTGTTTGAATAAGAGCCTTAGTCCAGTTTACAGTTCTTTGAAGAAAAAAAAAGTCTATTATTTGTCACACTTGCTTTTCCTTTGAGATTCTCTCACGCTGAATAACTGAGAAAGAGAGAGAACAAGGATGGAGAGAGCAGAAAAGTGTCGGGTTAGTGTGATTACTTTCTCCACATTGCTCTATAGTCCATTTATCTCAGAGGTACTCCGGTGCAGAATTGCAATAATGTATTTTAATGCACCTCCACATGAAAAAAAAAGTTGACCTGCTGCTGCTGCATGTGTCAGGCTTGAGTACTCATCCCCCCACATTTCTGAGCCTCATGCACCACTGTGCCTTGTAGCATTAAACATTCAGGAGAAACAAATGAAAAGAACTCTTAAAAGCTTTAACCAATAGGCTTTTACAAGCCTACCAGGCTGCATTCGAATAAAAACAAAGACTAAAGTGGTCTAGACAGCAGGAAATCCAGCTTTGAAAGAATACAACTAAAGTTAAATGCTTTCCCTTTGGTGGTGGCAAATGCATTGCAGTGTACCATATATATACTCATTTGGCTTATTGCTTGAAGAAATTGAATTGGTGCCACAGAGATGCAATATTCAGATCTTATGGGGACTGAAGGAGAGTTGCTGGCCGACCATAAAGACAAATGAGCAGAGGACGCAGTGTTTGTGGAGCTTTTGATGAACAGTGATGTATCATCACATGCAGTACCTGTCTCCAGCACTCAGCATCAACTCCAGTTACCCCAAACAAAGGCAGTGGCAAATTTCACCAGGGAAATGTGGGGATACGATGAAATTCCTCACTGGTTTTGGCTCAGAAATGGCATTAGTGTTGGAGAGTAAATCTGCAGTATCCAGAGGTGTCTCTCCATCTGTCTGTGTGCATGCCTGTCTGTCTGTTTTTGCCCAGTGTCCTCTAGGTGTCACTAGAGATGTTCAGGGGCCCAGACCAGACAAGGATGACTTATAAAGTGTGTGTTAAGAGCGTGTGTCCAAATGTGCGCCTGTGCGTGCGTGGAAAAGGAAAAAAAGGAAAAAAAGAAGAAGCAGCAGCCTCTCCGGTGCACTGACAGCCTCAATCCAGTTGCCGTGGTGATATCCTCTCCCAGGTGCATCAGTCACATCCACACACAAACGTGCAGGAGCACACATACACACACACGCGTGCGCAAACACAAACACAAAGGGACGCACACCTCTTTTTCTTGGCTCCACTTGCTCACATGCCTCGACACCCACAGCTGGCTGTTTGTGCCCTTCCCTCCAGTAGCTTAGACAACCATCATTAACACCAGTGTCCCTGCGCTTCTAGTGTGAGCTCCTCCGTGTCACTCTTTCTCCCCACGCTGCACACCGCGCACCCTGCCTTTCCGCAGGTGTCCAACCCGTCCCCCCACACCCCACCCACCGCGTACTCGCTAATGAGAGTGAAAATGAGAACAATGGGGAGAGGAGCGCGGGGCCCGCCAGCTCATCTGGGCTCCGTTGATCTTGTTAATTGCGTCCGTGGACGCGCTCCGCTCCCTTTGAAGTGTGTCTGAAGAGCCCGCTTCAGAGACTGGCAATTACCGCACATCATGTAATTGCTGCAAGACAGGCAGCCATATGAGAGAATTCATGTTATGTGTGCGTCAGAGTGCGTGCGTGCGTGTGTGTGTGTGTGTGTGACAGAGAGAGAGGAAGAGAGAGGGAGAGAGAGGGAGATGATGCCTTCCAAGGTGTTGTAACAGCATAGCTAACGTCCTGTCAAACCGCAACACCTTCAGAACAAAATCTTAACAGCTTTGATGCAACAGACAGCTGCATTTTCCAAAATGACTACTTACTACTTTGTTAAAAATCAATTTGCACGGATCAAAAGAAATTCTTCCCCTTTAGAATTCAATTAATCTGTTTATTCTCATAAAGTGTCATCTCTGTGGTTTTTAAAAGGAGACTTTCATGGTCTGTTTACATCCTCCACTCCTACTTATAAATGTTTTGAGGTCAGTAGAGCTTTGTGATCCTTGGTAGCAAAAGTCTCGTTGTGTCTCTTCAAAGGCCACGTAAAGTCCCCTTTTTATGGGTTTCATTCCTTGTCTTTGTGGGCTGAAGCGTAATAAGTTTGCAGTCGCTTTTTTTTTGTCGTGTCAGCCGTGTTTCCACTGCTTTGGGTACTGATGTTTCTTCGAGGTTTTGCTTGGCAAGGAAGAAGTTCAAGGACTCGCATAATAGCGGTGATCGAGATCTCAGCCCTAAAAGCAGACTGTTACAACTATATCAGCACTTAACTCTAAGCAGTCTGATTAGTGAGATGATACTAGACAGCCCTGTACATACAACACAGAGAACTGATCTATCTATCTATCTATCTATCTATCTATCTATCTATCTATCTATCTATCTATCTATCTATCTATCTATCTATCTATCTATCTATCTATCTATCTATCTATCTATCTATCTTCTTTGCAGTAATATATTTAAAAAGTACTTTTCTCTACGAACCATCTGACACACTGCCAACCTGCTCTGAGCTGCAAATCCTCTCTCTCGTCCTCCTTTGCCATAAATCTGATAATTTTACAGTAACATGCCGCTGTGCTTTGTGAAAGACACAGATACAGCGAGGCAACCCTGTGCTCCCACTCCCACGTCTGAATACAATTGAAATCGGTACAGATTAAATGTACCACTCTGGGCTAACTACAGGTGTAGGATAAACACTGTGCCACATACAGATGAGGAAACAGTGCACACTGTCAGACTTGTCAGACACACTTAACGGCATGCCTGTGTTTGTTTGAACTCTAATACAGGAAACAGGTAGAGTATGCGGAAATTTGTTGTCCTTTGTTGTAACAGTAGGAAAAACAGGGCAGCTCTGTGGGTCAGTGCTCCACCTGTCTATAATCCTACGTGATAGAGTGACAGATTTAGAGTCAGCAGTACTGTCAGGCATTTCACTCAGCACCACAAATTTCAACTTCCTGGTAGAGCTGTAAGAAAAGTCGCCTAAGTCAGGTTGCTTCACTGACTGGGAACAAAATTTTTAACACATTCAGATTCATTTAATGGCGAAAATATTTCAGTCCAGACCACCTCCAGTCAAGGAGGTTATATTTTCAGTAGCATTTGCGTGTTTGTCATTTTGACCATAAACACAGTAGCTTGAGCAGTTTTGAGTGAATTCTGATTAAACTGTGTAGGGGTGTAGGGTCTGGACATGTTAACAATCCATTAAAATTTCGCTTATATCCTCCAAGGGCTTCAAGGTCAACTTCATGATATTTTGGTGGAAAACTGACAAAAATGTTTTCTAGCCTAGGAACTATGATTTTTGGTGAGGTGTGTATTGTCAACATATATAAAGTACTGTATAAAGATTTACTATATCATTATACATTTGGCCTCTGATCTCTCGTTTAAGGTCATCAGATTGATGTGAAGGTCAAACTGGCAATAATGCCATATAGAGCTGTTTATGCCACTCATTGTCATTGTCTGTATTGACAACATATAGGCATGCAGGAAATTTTACATATTTTAAATGTCATGCTACTTTAGACCTCTGGCATCTTCTTCAAGGATAAATAAAATCTTTCCTAGAAATGCCTTTTATCTTTAAAAATATGATTAATTATGATTATGATTTGTTTGTGTTGGTAACATTTAATAAATTATGTTAGTATAAGGGGATCCCAAGTATCCCATTATAATTTTATCCAAATATCATGGCACATTTAAACTCTGACTTCACATCTGCCTTTCTCTCAAGTTGACATTTCTAGTTGTTATATCTTTAAATAAAATACTGCAGAGTCAGTTAGAAATATACTGTAGTATAATATTATATACTAAGCACGTTATTTATGTCCAGTTATTTACAAATCAATACATATTATCCATTTCCTACTCTAGCATAATGTTTATATATAAAATACAATACTATTCCCTTAAAAGTATATATTAGAGAGAGTGCGCTGTCTTGGCGGAGGTTTGCATTCTCCGAGTGGCGACAGGAAGAAACCTGTGGCAGAACCAGGATCAGGGAGGCGCAGCCTTTTTTTTTCCTCACGATGTATTTATACACCATGCTGCATTTAATCATGAATTGTTATTAATCTCTAGCTCTCTTTCAAGGCGTGCCTTTCTCCTGCCCTCCTCCCCTCACCCCCAACTTTTGCAGCAGATGGCTGCCCTTCCCTAAGCCTGGGTCTGCCAGAGGTTTCTTCCTGTTGATAGGGAGATTTTTTTCCCCACTGTCCCACTGTTTGAACTGAACTGAACTTAGAGTGATCTATGAAGTTAGTTACTCAATTATAATCTGGGTGAACTTGTTAATTATGTATGTATATATATATGTATATATATACATATATATACATATATATATATATATATATATATATATAAATATATATATATATATATATATACATACATATATATACATGATTAACAAGAAGCATTCAGAGAATGCAAACCTTTATTATTGAAAGTTTGACTTTATCTTCATTTATCTTCAAAACGAGGTCAGAGATCCAAAGTAACATGATATTTAAAATGCCTATATATCATTTCCTATATTCAATATGTTTTCAGTATAAACAATGGCAGGAAGAAACATAAATAGCTCTATACAGCATTATTATCAATTTGACCTTCACATCAGTCTATTGACCTTGAAGGAGAAATTGACATTTACAAACTTAGTGGATATAAGTGAAATTTTAAAGGATTGCTAACATGACTCCACTCTACACCCCTACAAAGTTTTATCAGAATTCATTTAAAGCTTTTTGCATACAGCACAACACTGTAATGAAAGCCCTAAAATTCAGTGCAATCCGAAGCAACAATACATTTGTATTCGTCACACATATGAACAATATCCGGAAGAATGTGGTTTTTATGCTGGTCTGTCAACTTGTAAAATGATTCTGTTCGTTGCAAAAAAATTAAAATATGTGACCTGTCTCGGGTCTTGCGCTATTAGGCCCTCGGGTCTAATAGCGGCCCTTTCCAGTTTTAACTGATTTGCCTCCCACCTGTGGAGGAATGTCTTTGAGACATGCCTCACCTTAATTCTCAGGTAAGGCTTCATCAACAATCATGTCTGGCATTTTTCATTCATTAAAAGAAGTGTGACCTGTCCAGGTTGGATCCCGCCTCTTACCCTTTAACAGCCGAGATAGGCTTCAGCTCAGTTTACCAATGAGTCTCAAAAAGTCATATTGAAAATGAAAAACAAGGATTATCCAATATTACCAACACACTATTACTGGTTTTGGTAGCACGTTGACTATGTGCATTTGTTTCTTTTGATCTCATTCTAAGTGTCTGCAGTTGCAGTGGTGGCAAAAGTGCATACACATTGTACAGTACAGCACTACAGATACTACTGTTAAAAAAATACTCCAGTTAAAGCACTGACACTCAACACTCAACTTCTTTACTCAAGTAAAAGTGAAAAAGTACAGGCTCTAAAATGTACTCAAAGTAACAAAGTAGCTATTTGGAGGACATTTCTATTACCTATTTTTGTGCAAAGCTAACTGAACCTTGTTCCATATTAATGTAATAGTAAAATAATAACAGCTTCTAATAAATGCACTCAGCTTGAATCATTTAAGTAGAAATTTAGCACATGGTGGAACCATAAAATCGACTGCAGTGGCTCAGGATGGGGAGAAGAACCACAGTTTTTTATTGTGGGCTCTAGTAGATTTTCTTAAACTACAGGCTGCCTGTGCCATCCTCTACACTGTCGGTATACTGTTTATGCTTTCTTTATACTAAACAGTATGAAGGGGGAATTCAGCAAATGAATCTAAGCTTCAAATTCATTTCTGCTATACTTAATATAACCTAACTCTGACCATGAGCACCACAGCCACTGTGCACCAGTCACACACAATGCTTCATTTTAAATAAAGCTTTCAATTTCCATTTGATCAAATACCACTGAGCAGTCCTCGCCTTTAAATCTAACCTCTCTTCTTCCTTTTCTGTTCTTCCTGTCCTGTCTGTCTTATCTTTCTCCATCTCTGATTGAATTTAGCTCTCTTTCTATTGTCTTACCGCAGCTGGACCTTTAGCTAGCAACACACTGTGTGACAAACACAAACAGTTTGTCTGTTTGTTGATGTTTGTTGAGCTGATAGAAACATTGCAATTGAAATTACCTGCTGCTTTAAAAGTTACTTCCTTTCTGCTCCTCTCGCTTCTCGCCTGTAGCGCTAGCTAGATACTGAAATACCACAATCACAACTTATGGACTCTGAACTCCTGCCGGTCCACTTTAACCCCTCACTTTTGCATACGGGTTTGCCTCTTTCACCTCTTTTTATGCAGCATACATTGGTGATTAACAGACAAATAGGATTGCCTTTCATGTTTTACTGTTTAGCCTCAAATCAGTTTGTGTCACGATCCTTGGGAGTGTTTGGGAATTTTCCTGTCTAAGTGGTTTTGGCTCCTTTTTGACAAAAAGATTACGACATGGGGGACAGAGAGCTGTTGGCGGTGAAATAAACCCTGGAGGAATGGCGCCACTGGCTGGAGGGAGCCTAGCACCACTTTATCATTTGGGCCAATCACAAAAATGTAACTGACCTCAAATCTGCCAAAAGACTCAACTCATGTCAAGCCCAGCGGTCTCTGTTCCTTGCTTGTTTTAAATTTTCCATCTCCTACCATCCAGGCTCCAGGAACATCAAGCCCAAAGGATTCTCCCATCAATACTCCTTTGACTCCGAACTGAAGGAATCCTTCCTTCCACCTGCAGGGTGGTCTCCCCCTCCTGGGGAATTAAGGAAACCATCCGCCAGGCTCTCCAGAATGAACCTGATCCTTGTACTGGCCAACCTGACTGGTGGTTTGAACCCTCTGCCAGTCGATCAGTCATCATTCACTGGGCTCACACAGCAAGGTTTGCTTGCCACTCGGATATGAGTAAAACAACATTATTTAGATGTCATTTTTGGTGGGAGTCCTTGGATAGAGATGTAGGGGATTATGTGGCAGCCTGTTCCATATGTTCCCGCGGTAAGACGTCCTCTCAGCACCCATCAGGTTCGCTCCAACCATTAGCCACACCACACCAGCCCTGCTCCCACATAGCACTAGACTTCGTTACAATTGAACGGACAGACGGAAAGATTAAATCAGGATCAAAGAGTCAGCTCTCCGTTGAATAACATCCCAGAATCCTGCCACTTGGTCCAACAAGCTATTATGGATCGAATATGCTCATAACTCACTCACCTCCTCCGCCACAGATGCCTCCTCCTTCAAGGTCTCCTTCGGTTATCAGCCACTTTTGTTCCCCGAGAACGAGACGGAATTTCCTATCAGTCCAATCAGTGCAGCATCACCTACGGCACTGTCAGCACGTCTGGTTCAGAGCTCGAGAGGCCCTCCTCCGGACCGTCGAAAGCCAGCGGGACTACTCAGACTGCCGCCACTCCACTGCCCTGACATATCAACTTGAGCAAAAGGTATGCCTGTCTGCTGAAGACATTTCCCTGTGGGCACTCTCTCCTAAACTGGTGCCCTGTTTCATAGGACCATAAGAAATCGAGACCATCACCAGCCCCTCTGCAGTAAGACTCAAACTTCCAGCATCCTGGCACAACCACTCTACTTTCCATGTCTCTCAAATCAAGCCTGTCCACCGTTTGCCACTGTTCCTGCCAATCCCTGGTCCCATTTGCTTCCCTCCTGCCCATCATGCTCCACCTGGACACTTCTGGAAATTCAGGAAACAGACAGATTCTCAGTGCTTGTCCCCTGCTCAGGACAGTCCCGCGGTACCCTGTCCGAAGTATCTCATTCTCGGCCTGCAAGTAAGCAAACTCCCTTCCGTCAATACTCACCTCTAGATTTGATCAACTACCCACTGTCTTTGTAAATAAAGTCTTGCTGGGAATTTAATCAATGCTGAGTCTCCTTTTGGCTCCACGTCTTGCTCGAACCTCGGGTTTGTGACAGTTTGATGTTTGAAGGCCTGCAGTGAGGAATATACTGTGAGCTAAACGCTCAGGTGTGTTGTGGTCCAGCTCTAACTGTAAGATTTATCAAAAAGGAAAGTTTTAAGCCTAATCTTAAAAGTAGAGAGGGTGTCTGTCTCTTGAATCCAAACTGGGAGACAGGCCTTAAAGCTCTGACTCCTATTCTACTTTTTAAATACCCTGGGAACCACAAGTAAGCCCACAGTCTGAGAGCGAAAGTGCTCTGTTGTGACAATATGATATAATGATGTCTTTAAGATAAAATGGGGCCTGATTATTCAAGATCTTGTGTGATAAGGGAATGATTTTAAACTAGATTCAGAATTTAGCAGAGAGCCAATGAAGGGAAGCCAATATGGGTTAATATGATCTCTATTTCTAGTCCTTATCAGTACTCTCATTGCAGCATTTTGAATCACTTCTCCAGAGCAATCATTTAGCACCTGTCTATTGCCACTTACCAAGCTAAATTAGTTGCACAGTATACTACTATTAATGTCAAAGTACAGACAGATTACTTTAAGCTCAGCTAGGAAAAAAATGCAAGTATTTTCTGTAATGTTTGGTAATAATGATAGTAATTTGAGTCCTATACTACTCTTTGATTAGCTGGAGCTGTGCCAGTTCACATTTGTTGCAGATCTTACTTTCAAACTTAACTGAACTCTGCTCCTTTAAATGTTTTCATGCAACACAATCAATATATTATAGAAGCTGTCATCAATATTAGCCTTCATCTCACCCTCAGCTGCTTGCTTGCAGCCTTCTCTCATTCTCCCTCTGCATCTGCAACCCCCACTCACTCACAAGTTCTCATGCTGCCTGTGGGGGTGACACAGCGGCAGTCCGCAGTGGAGAGGTATCCGTTTTGAAACTGAAAACTGACTGTCTAATTTTTTAACACTGAAGGCCCTGAAACACAGTAAGTGTGCAGCTTAGGCTGTTCAGCAGAGAGCAAAATACACAGGACACATACGATAATATAATATTATTACAATAATAACAATAATAATAATATGTTTCAGTGGGACGCATACTGAATGGAGTGGAGGAGACATGAGCACCTTAAAAACAGAGAGCAAAGTAGAAAGAAAAGTAGCAAAACAGCTGTAGAGACTCTTATAATGACATCAAAAGAAACAAATACACATAGTCAACATGCTACAAAACAGGTGATAATTAGTTTGTAATACTGGCTAAACCATGTCCCTGATCACCAGCTCTGCAAGTTAGCACAACACAACTAATTAGCTTCTTGGTGATTGTTTTTCTTTTATAATATGACTTTTTTAGACTCATTGGTAAACTTTTGTCTACTCTAGCTGTCAAAGGGCAAGAGGTGGGTTCCACCCTGGACAGATCAAATCTGTCATGTCTTTTCATATATGGAACGTCAGACGTGATTGTAATATGATGAAGCCTTAAATGTCACATAGGGTGTGGTATATCTCAAAAACATTCCTCCACAGGTGGAAGGCAAATCAGTTAAAACTGGAAAGGGCCGGATGCGCTATCAGACCTGAGGGCCTCCTGTGACATTTAGGTTACATATTTTAATTGCGTTGAAACGATATTGAAATATTGTGAAATATTTTGCAAGTGGACAGACCAGCATAAAATGTAAACATGCACACACACACACATGCATATACACACAGAAACACACATAGCAAGAGGGGAGGGGAAAAAAAGGCTAGCATCGAGGCAGCTTGCCGAAGGGCAGCCTGCCAAAAGAGTGGGAGAGAGAGAGAGAGAGAGAGAGAGGAAGACAGACAAAGAGAGAGAGAGAGAGAAGGCGGGAGAGAGGAGAGAGGAGAAGCAGGAAGGTCCTTACATAGCCTACAGGAAGAGCTGTGTCAGGGCAGGAAACTCCATGTTTGGGCACGGTGGTTTCCTGGCTAGCTAGAAGACTGACATTTCCTCTACTAGTTGGCTTCTGCAGAGGGGATCACATGAAGGCTTGAAGGAGGCTGCAGGGGTGGTGGTGGTGGGCCTCCAGTAGGAAAGGGCTGGGCCCGATCTCTGGTTTCAACTCCAGTGCTCCCTCCCTCCCTTTCTCTTTCTGTGCTTTGCTCCCTGTTCAGACTGCAGCTTGTAGCTTATTGCTTTAACAGACACTTCACAGGTCAGCATACATTATTTGCACCATTTACAGTTTAAGTGACTGCAGGAATGCAGCCAGGAATTTCACATGACATTTGGTGCTATGTTAGCATAGCCATGCACCTACTTAATAACCCATAGGAGTTAATGACAGCATGATCAACATGTGGATAGCATCTGCATATAGCTCTACTGCATGCAAACCATGGATCCACTTAGCTCTGGAGTGTCTATCTGTTTTGTATTTCCAGAATTACTGGATGAATACTCATGAAATTTGACACAGATATTAGTATTTCCCAGAAAAATAAATTGTTGGCTTTTCCACTACCACAATAATCAAATCATTTCTTAATGTGTCCATTTTGGGTTAAGAAAAATAGGCACCCTGACAACTTATAATGTTCCTGCCAGTCTTGGATGTAAAATAATTCACACTGGCCTACAGTAAACCTAAAAGGATATATGACAGCGATCACCCTGTTAGAATTTTTGTAGCGTTCTATTAGCTTCATTAGTAGACTCCATGCTGATGTTAGCTCAAAGCACAACTGTACCAGAAAATCAGCACCTCTGTGCAATGCTAAAAGTTATTTCTGACTCACGAGTTCAAAGAAAATGCACACACAAGCGCTTTTACTTTAAACTCTGGCATTCAAGTGTGTGCTGTTTCCGTTTAATTTCCAGCAAACAGACTTGCACACACAGAAAGACATCTCCGTGTTGTGTTTAAACTCTTCTCAGTCTGACTTTAATGATTCTGGTGTTTTCTCTCCTCCTCGCTTTCCCGTTTCAGAAGACGTGGAAATGGAATGGATGGGTAGAAATGGGAGCAAATACTCAAACCTAGATACTTTCAGTCAGTGGCTGAAACCACGTCGAGGGCTCATGCTTCACTGCTTATCGATCGAACATCTGTGCATTTGTCTCAACAATAAGCTTCGACTGCACCCAGACAGACAGACAAATATACAGACAGATATTTCCTGGTAAACAACTAGTGCTCCAATCAGACATAAATCTGCAAAAGCGACAAGTTTTAAGTCGTGCACCTGCCCTCTCGCTCGCTCACACATGCTGAGGAAAAGCAGCAGACTGAGGAAAAGGAATTAAAGGGGAGAAAGAGGATGGACCGTAGACGAGCAGGGTGTGGAAATATAATCTGAGACACAAAAACTCACAAATAAACAATAAACACATCCTGTCACGTCTCCCTGGGAGATTACGTTATAACCTGCTGCAGAGAAGCAGCATAGTGTAGTTCTGCTGCTTCATAGCAACGCATGGACGGAGCGGTGATGTTGGTGTTTGTGGCGACAGAGGACAATCTATGCGTGCTTGTGCGATTGTGTGAGAAAACACTTCAGAGAGAGAACAAATGATTGTTTATTGTTGATTTATGAATGTTAAAGGTAAAAGTCTAATGTTGTGCTTTTACCTTTAACATCCCCATAATGTTGGAGGAAATGTAATCAAAAATGGGATGAAGTGTGTTTGGGCACGGCAAAGCGGAAGAATAGCCTTTCATTTAACTGCAATTTCTCCTCATTTTTTACTGCCTTGGAATAACAGAGAGACCCTCGTTCTCATCCTTACAGCAGCTTTTAGCCCGCTGGTCTGGATAGAATAACAGAAAAGAGCTGGGGTCATTACTCACAATGGAGGACTCTATTAAGCAGCAGTGTACAGAGCTAAATGCACACACATGCAAACACACACGCTCGCACCCCGAGGTGCAGAGACAGCACAGCGGACTGTGTGTGTGTGTGTGTGTGTGTGCGCGCGCGCATGTGCACGTGGACGGGTCAAATGTGTGGCCCTCTTTGTATAAATTACACTTAACTGCAGGGATATTTCTGAGCTGTAAAAAAACATACACACACGGGCTATGCGCACTCTTTGTAATCTAGCACCATTATTGGCGGCTTCACGTACATTAGAGGATGAAAATGATGGAAGGCAAGAGGAGATAGGGCTGCTGAAGGGGTAATTTCACCGAGGGGGCATCCGAGGTATTTATAGCCAAACGATTGAAGCGTTGAAAGCATACTGAGTTTATGATCTGATCACAGATGTATCCTAATGGAAACATGATAGCCAGGGAACAGTAATGTACAGCTTACCCTAGGCTTAATGTTTGAGTCGACTGTATAGAAAACTTTACTTTTCTATCACCTTGTCAAAACATTTGAGCACCCAGCCAAAAATTTCCCAGGTTAAAGTTGGGTTATAGCTGTGGTCAAGGCAGTAATAACCTGTCAACTGTTTCACATTAGGAAGCGTAAAAGCCTACATACACACTTGACAGAGCTGACAGATGCTGACATGCCACTGCATGCAGTCACAGGCCCTAAATGAGGACCTAACGGTGTTGATGTGACAGAGATGTGGCTGTGCTCGGCGTGCCACACACTGCTTACTTTTAACTAGCTGGAGGCAGATGAGGACAGGCACAGAGAGGAAGCAGAGGAAGAGATTATTAGATTTGTATTTAAATAAATCAGCAGATAATTCGATTAGATTAGATTAAAGGAAGAGTACATTTTGGGAAAATGCTCTTTATGACACCACGCTTCCACCGGGTGTCTGTATGGTAAATATGAACAGAACTTCCCCCTGCTTTCAATCTTTTCTGCCATGTTAAGCTCACAAGCTATTGACTTCATATTTACCTGAAGCCATAAAAGTGTTATTAGTTTTCTAATTAAACTTTCAGCAAAGGCAGCAATCCATTCTTTTAAACAGACCCTTGAAATTTCCGGCCCTCAGAGTTTCCAATGAGTGCATCAGGTATAAAACGAGCGAGCTCATGACTTCATATGATCATTTGCATATGTGCATGTGTTTGTGTTCATGTGCATGTGCTGTTGGACAACAGAAGCTCCCAGCAGGTATCCCACACTCCTGCTCCCCAGACGCAGCACGCTGATGACATCAGCTGGTGTGAAAGTAGCCATTAGTTCCACCTCATCACTGAGGGACAAATATAGCAGCGCAAGGCTTTCATCAGACGTGGAGGACAGCTGTAGTGAGGGGGCGGGAAAGAAAAACCTGGCCAGATGATGATATACATTCCCCGTATCCCTCCTCCGCCCCAGTTCTCACTTCTCCCTCTCCCCCGCGATCATGCTGTCACCCCTGAGACTCATAACACCTAAAAGGCTCCTGCATATAGGCACACATGGCAAAAACACTTAGGTATGCACTCCCACATGCACACACACAACTTACATGCAGACACACACATAAACCTGTTTGCCTAAAATTACATTCATTTGAAACAGGAATATCCTGTTTTGTGTATGTTATAATGCCTCTGCTTTCAAATGAGGTTTAGCAGCAGGCAGATGACAAGGGGTGCTTTTGTAATACCTGGCGCTGCATTATAAAAACACAGCAGGCACAGCACACCGAACTATTGTTAATGTTAGTCAAAACTATAAAACACCGGGATAAATGATGTCTCTTTCTACTGCTGGTAGTCCTGATGCTCTTATCTTTGGTCCTGAACTAGTAATGCAGGGGGTTTTTTTTTTTCCTGTATTAGCAACACAGTTTTGGGGCTTTTTTTGTAGTTTTGAAGGCCTTGATTTCAGTCATTATTGACTCGATCCACATGTATTACCTAACAAGTAGGTTAGGGATTATTTTTGGCAGTGGGATAAGATTAAGTTATAGTCGGTGCTGATGTTCTATGGAAAAGCAGCGCACTTACCGATGTGTGTGTGTGTATGCGAGTGAGCGAGTGTGTGCACTGCATCTCAGAACAGGTGGCTGCGGTGCTGGAACAAACACCTGGCCTCCGCCTTTTGAGTGACAGGTGGTGAAGTCACTGCAGGGCACATCTGGAGGGTGAAGCGAGAGACACAGATTTTGTGTTCGGCCTCTGTCTCTTTCAGCTTTTGATGTATCACAGTGAAGCAAAGGTCGCCCTGATCTGATCCACGGAGCACAGTAGTTGATTTTGTGCCTGTTTTATGGTTCTATTTCCAGTCTATAATAGCTGCAGCAGAAAGCCAAACTATGTAATGCAAATTTGTCTTGAGTTATATTCAGTCCTGAAGCCTGCAGACACACAATCACATAATCAGAATATTGTAGCGCGCACCTATAATCCGGGCTGCTGTGAAAACTGAATGGCCCCGAAATATAACTCTGTTGCTTCATTTGAAATGCGCAGAATCTCTACTACACTATTATTGTCCCGGAGCCAGTGCAATAATTTACACTCCTCACCAATCTAAACATTTACATGAGTCTTTTTGCTTAAATGACTGTTGTTTAGGAACTGAGGTCTTGCACGGTGCTGTCAGAAGCCTCTAATGTGCAGTTGGAAGCAATCTGCCGCACAACACGCGTCCCCTTTTGATAAAAAGGGAAAAGTCTGAGAGGCATGACTGCATTTATTTACCCAGCCTCGCAGACCCTGCTCAGGGATTGCATATGATATTCCGACTAACAGACAGAAAAGAAAATAACTCAAGCCCACTTACTAGCCTTGACACATAAAGACTTATGAGGGCCTGTTTGCATTTCAGAGCCACCCAGGTGCCTTTTGTAAAGCTGTAGTGTACTTGATGCTGAGTTGAAGAGGTGTCATATTTGGAGGTACTTAAGCATGCACTGTTTTGTTGTCTGTTCAAAGCCATGTACTTCAAACAAGCATGGCTTATTAAGTAGAGCTAAAGTTGCCAGGACACCTGTAGATTATTGTGGAAGTGATACGTCAAAAATCTCTTTTGTGTGCCGCAAATAATTTCAAAGATGCTTGTAAGCTACGCTGCTCTTACATCTCGTGTGTTTGAACAGGTACACTGCAAACACACACATCCACACATCTTAACCTAGAAACAGTGAACAGATTTGTGTTATTCTGACAATCTATTATGCGCTTGTGTGTCTTTAGATTCACAGAGAGGATCTGTTGTTTCAGGTTTACTGGAGTCTTTTTTTATTTCCCCTTATTTGCAACCCGAGAAGACATCTGAATACAGAACGACTGCATTTTTGTCCAGGTGTGTCATAACTTATGGAGTTTTTGACTCAATTCCTGTTCAGCCTGAATGCCATATCTGTAGAAATGTTGCAATCTATGTGAAATGTACCTGTGAGGAGGCTCGAAATCAAGCAGTTTCAATATAACCTACTTCTCCCCCCAAAAAGACACAACAGGTGTCGAGTGCAAGAGGCAGAACAGGAGAAAGCACCTGACGACCGACTCTGCATTCCCTTTTGGCAAGATTTAAAAAAAAAGCCATCCCAGTGAGGCAGAGTGAGGCTCTGAACATGAGATCAATGGAGCATATTTAAAAGACATTAGAGAGCAGTCCTCCTGTCACATTCCTGTGATAAAGTACAGGAATCTGGCCCCGAAGCATACAGTACCATGTATCTATAAAAGCGATCCTCCAGTGTCATTCCTCATGTGCTTAATCTCCAAGTGGAGATAAAAGATGGAGGATGGCCAGCAGGGTCTATGGGTCTGGGTCATCCTACCCGACACTGGGTTCCCCCCAGCGGGCCGGCAGATGTCAAGGGGTGAGGGTAGAGGAGAACGGATAGCTGCCGGCCCTGGAGCCCCTCATTCACTTTCTAACTTGCTCACATTAAAGAGACCTCTAATCACTGCAGGGACTTGGCCAATGATGTGCGTATCAAAAGGCATATTTCAAAAAGGCATCTTAAAAGGCCCGAGGGCGAAGAGGCAATAAGAGCACATTTGTATGTGGATGAAAGGGAAAAGTGTAGACAGACCTTGCATCAGAATACAGCGGGGGGAGATCATTAGCATCTCCAGAAAAATATGCACTAGCAGAGAGGGGGAGAGAGGTACAGTCAGCGAGGGAGAGAGAGGCAACAAGGTGGCAGTGGGACGGGGTTGTAGGGCTGAGGGATGGTTCTCGTCGCCATTCGTTCTTTTTTGTTTTACACAGTTCCCAAAAAGAATAAGAGAACAAATAAATTTTTGAACAAAGGCAGGGCTCTTGAAATGGAAGCCCGCTGGGGGTGTGAGGTGGCTCCATTGTGAGTTACAACAGAGTGAAGCCACAACGCATCTGCACTCCCAAATCCTCTTACACTCCTCTCTCACCTCCCTAAGCAGAACAGGCCCAGTGCGTGAGCTTTGATATGCGAGGAAGAGCCTTGAATCAAAGGATGTGATGGGATACACAATTCCCTAATACATTGAGCAATATTGGCCCATTTCTCTTTCTAGCATTTTGGTTTTGGACTGTGACAGAGCCGTGGCACAGCCTCCCCCGTCTGACCAAAACTGGTTGAAATACTGTCTCCTAACACGAGAAAGGACTGAGAGAAAAGCGCCGCGTGTGGTTTTCACATTGAGTAAAGGACTTTCCTAAAAGCAGGGTAATATGAGAAAGTTGTGATGCAAAAGCTGCTGAATGGCTTCTTTTTTTTCCTTTTTTTTTGCAGCCAAGAACCAAAATAATTCTGTAAACAATGACAGGAAATGACAGATTCTGGGATTTTAAGCCACACAAGGAGATCTGCTTAAAAAAAAAGGGCTAGATATGGCTCTGAGTGAGGAACATCATAATTTAAACATCAAGGTGTCTTAACTCAGCACAGAGACCAACCACAATGCTGATTTGTGTTTGTGTGATTTTCTGCTACACTTTCAAATATTTATGAAAGTGTCGCAGCGGTGCAGACAATATCCAAGAAAATGGACCATTGTAACCTTATAATGCATTTTTTTTCTCCTTTAATTTTACACATAATTCAGCTTACACACACACACAAACACACACGTATAGTGTCAGCAGAAGTGAGGGTGGTGGACGCCGAGCTTTAAAAAAACAGTAGAATTGAACAAAAGCTGGTAACTTGGCACATTTTGCACACTTGTGCATGAGCAGCATGCAGACGCACAGCGTGAAGTAACTACAGTAGTTTGAGTCGTTAAAAGATGTCTATATTGCACAGAGATGCCTGCGCGCTGTGCACGCACAAATACCCACACACCGATATACAGACACGCTCATGAGCCCAAATTTGGAAATTTGGTATCAGGAGACCAATTATCTTAATTATTTTCCCTTTCCCTCCATTATTCTCCTCTACTTGTTTTCCTGCTTTCTATTTTAGCTGTGTTTGCATTTGTGAGTATTTTGGTTAGTGCATTTCACAACACAAAATTACTCCAAAGCTCTGCGAGAGGAGGGATTGTGTGTGCATGTGAGTGTGTGTGTCTACATAGGCTAAAAAATCCGGGCTGTTTTATTTCCATACTCAAACATGTAGCAAGAGTTCCTTGCCTACGGAACAGTGGCAGATGAGTAATGATGGTGCGAGTAAGCTGTTATTATATTCTGCTTGAAAACCCAAAGAAACAGCATTTAAACCTTCAGGGCCATTCTGTTCAGCTGCTGCCATGCAACAGTTCAGACTAACCTACATGGATATTGCCCAATTGTGTGTTACAGCTCATTCACTACGAGGTGACAGCATCTCGCCAACCACGGAAAGGAAGGTAATTATATTGTGATGGATTTCACCTGCACCCCATGAAAATAACCCCGTGCATGTCTAAGCACAGCTGGTTTCAGACATCCCTACCTAAAACTCATTTCGCCATCATCGTACAGACGGGAATATTTTTTCTATTTTTTGGTCTTTTGCTAAAAGATCAAATTGCTTGTAGGCTGTTTAGTCAACGGTGAGGACCGGCAATATATCCTAAAATCTAAAAAGAAATGGAAATTTAGATAAGCTGGGTATCTTCAAGAGCAAGTGGGATCTAGATAAGAATTCCTCATCTTCAGTGTTTATAGGCATGGGAGTCATGGGTTAGCGTTATCATTAATAAGAGGGTTTGAAATGGAGACTTTCCACAAGATCATGCTGTGCAGATTTGCCCTTAAATTAAAGGGCAGCTTTCTGTGATGTAAAGCTATGCTGTAAATCCACTGATAATCTGCCGGCAATTAACATGTAAGCTGATGAAATGTATACCATTTAAGCACGAGCATCATGCGTGGCAAAATCAAGAGTGGAGAGTTGCTGCAACGAGGATGGCCTGAAGAACCAGTGAAAATGTTGAAAAATGCACATGAAAACAAATATACATATATATTCAGATTTTTATTTATATTTCATTTCTGGAAGGATATCTTGTACACCAAATATCCCGTTGGCAGTTAAGCGCATTCAATGTGTTTAGAAGCCAGAAACAGTCACTTGTTTTAACAAACACAATTACAAAATAAAGATAAACCACAAAATAATGAACTGCATGTATATAACATACAAAAGAATCCCATGCCTACTCAGTAGGTAACTTCAACATTCCAGCTCTTGAAGATGTCGATATTTACATTTCAGTTTTACAAAAATAGACTTTATAATTTTTATCCTTTTTTGCTTACATTCTGATAAAATGAAGCGGTGCCCTCGGAGCTCGTCCCTTCACTCCCTCTGTGTACATTCTGTAACAAAAATAGTCCCTCAACCCTTAAGGCGAGATGCTGTGCATCGTCTCTCGCGCTCAGCCATGTCACACAATCAACAAGGCTTCACAAAAGGCACCAAATAACAGGAGCGTTTGTCTTGTTTAAGTTTTTTTCTAAAAAAAAAAGAAAATGTTTTTTTTTTCCTTTTCTCTGTTTTTCCATATAACTGAGCGATATGTCACATGTGAGAAAGAGAGAAAGAGATAGTACCAGTGGATGATATTTACAAACAGAAACGAACATCACTCTTACTCATGCTTGAATACTTAAGTGCGTTATTTTTTTTCTTCAAACAATGTCGAAACGTATCACAGCATCATCACTACATAATAGAGAAAGTATGTAGAAAATATGGCCCTGCTCACTTCAAATAATACAATGCAAATATGCAAACAACTGTTCACATCAGTGGTACCAAAGAATGATAAAAACGAAACATGGCACATGTACAATATACATATATGATAGCTTATGTATATCATTCATTGTCTTTAGTACTGTGTGACCGCCTGCAAGGACGAACATGCCTCTGTACTGCAACTGCAGGCGATCTGTTTGTCTCGTGGTTATTGTGTACCTATAACAGAGACTTGCCAGTTTCTCTGTCTCCAGAGTCCCATACGCACTTGAAGTGCTGCATTTGTTTTAGAGACAGAAAAAAAATCCCTTTTCATCTTCTATTGTCTTTGCCCAGTCCTTGACATGTGTCTTTCTCTCTTTCAGGTAAATCTCAAGATTCACCTAACACTGCACAGGGAGCAGAAAAGTGCTTTTTGGAGGGGGAAAAACAAAGTCCTTTTGATGCTGATTTCTTTCCCCTCAAAAAACCTTAAGGAAAGAGAGGTACGGAGAGACTAAAAGAAGTTCTTGTCTTTGCTCGTTCTTAGCAGATCTCGATTGTCCTTGGGGAAAGGGTGGTCTGCATGTCTGGGAGCGGGGTGGGGACGGGGGAGCTGTAGATGTTGGATGCCACTGACGAGGGGAAGGAGGAGGCCACCTGGGATTGAAAGGTGCTGGACATGGACACCGATGGGTAGGTGGTGGCGACGGATGGAGATGGGTAGGAAGTGTGGACGGGAGAGGAGTAGCAGGAGGTGACTGGAGAGGGGTAAGAAGACACTGGAGAAGGATAGGAAGTGATGGAAGAGGGGTAGCTGGAGGGAGGTGAGGCTGCTGAGACCGGGGCTGCTGTTGCGACCACTGCTCCCACCTTCTCTGCTTTCTTGTCCTTCTGCCGTAGGTGGATCTTTGTGTGTCTTTTCCTCTCGTCGCTGCGGGCAAATTTGCGTCCGCAAATCTCACAGGCAAAAGGCTTCTCGCCGGTGTGAGTACGGATGTGTGTTGTCAAGTGGTCGCTGCGGCTGAAGTTACGCATGCAGATGCGGCACTGGAAGGGTTTCTGACCTGTGTGGATGCGGATGTGACGCGTCAGCTCATCAGACCGTGAAAAGCGCCGATCGCAGGTCTCCACGGGGCAAGCGTACGGCCTTTCGTGGGGTGGCGTCTTACTTGGCCGGGTGGGGTACTTGCGCATGCGGCTGGGCTTGATTAACTGGGACTGGTAGACACTTTTTAAGTCCTGGGAACCAGTCTGGGTGGCAAAAGCCTTGATGGTAGAAAGAGGAGTCAGGGAGGGTTGGCTTGACTGATTCTGGAAGGGCTTTTGGTCAGGAGGGACCAGGCTGATCTCTCCCTGCTGCTGAGGGAAGAGGTAGTCAGGAATCATGGGCACAGGGAAGCTTGTGCTGCAGGTCTTGCTATTGGGATAAGCAGGGGGTGGGTACTGCACTGTTCCAGCTGAGGTGGGAAAAGCCTGGCCCTGGTCTGGGAAGATATCAGAGTTGGAGCTGGAATAGGTTGGGGCAGCTGAGTAGATTGGGTTGGGTTCGCTGTGGTGAATCGAAGAACTGAGGCTGGAGCTCTGAGATGAGGACGAGGAGGTAGAAGAAGACGAGGAAGAAGAGGAAGATGGGACTGAAGAGGAGGAGGATGAGATGGTCTGTGAGGCTGCGGAGGAAGAGCTAGAGCTGGGAGCAACATTGCTTATCAGCCCAGAGAACAGGCCCAAGATCGGCTCCGCCCAGAGGCTGTTGCTGCAGGTGGTGGCGGGCTCAAGGGTGAAGCTGCCTGTATAGGAGATCGGGGGCAGCCTTTGGGTTGGGTAGGTCTGCTCCACCACTGGCTTCTCACAGTTGAAGGGGATATCAGGTAACGTATCTGCAGGGAGCACAGAGAAAGCAGAGACATAAATCAAACTGTCAATATCCAGAGGGAGGGAGAGGGAATCCTGCCAGAGCAGTGGACAGTGTGTCACCCCTCTCTCCTGTTACTGATCAGACAGGTGCCCACACAGAGAAACACCCTCAAACTAAACTCTTTCCCCCTCAACCCTAGAACCGTGTGTATGTCTAAACATCAACAGAAGCCGCACGCTTTCTAAACACATTGGCTCAAACTCTCTCAATCTTTCTTTTATTTTCCTACTTCCTGTCTTTCACAAGCTCAAGCACGCACACACATAAGCACAGCGTTCGGATTCCTAAAACCCATCACAGAGCCAGAGGCGATTGATCATCGAAACTGCAGTTCAGCCGTTTTTGGAAATGCAATTTGAATTGAGCTGTAGGAGTGTTGAGAAGCATGCGGTGACAGAGCAGAGTCTGAGTGTTTAGAGACCTGACAAGGATGTAGAGCTATCAATAAATTAGTGTTAAGTAAGGTGTTTCTATTTCTCTGTATTTACTTTTAATGGAATTATAATATTAAACAATAGTGTTCAGTGAGCTAAAGGGGAAGACGTCAAAACTACATGCAGCAGACTTATAACTAAAAATCTTAAATGTCAACTTAAATCAAGCATGACTGTTTAATCTAGTGAAATAACAATAAACAGCAAACATAAATAATATTTTTGTAAGTTGCATAGCTGTTTCTGTCAACTCCTTCTTGATTCATTATAGCTCTGCACATGCGATTGAATGTTTAATTCGCTTTTAAATGCAGCATAAACAACCAGAAGCAATAGAAAAAAAAATCTCCAGATCTTACCTCCAGCGAGGTGGTCATACTGGTCTCCTGGCTCCCCGGAGCCAAAACCGGCACCTTCTGGTGCAGACGCAGAGAGGAAGGGGGTCCCTGCAGAGCTGAGCATCATCACCTCCTCCAGCTTGGGGTAGCTATCCATGGGGGAGTGAGAGAACCTCAGGGGCTCGGAGTTCTGCAGGGCTGGGAGAATCATCTCAGTCTTGGCTGCAGCCATCCTCTGCTGGTGCTGAAGCTGCAGGGCTGAGACTGCGCTGGTGGCTGGTGTTGAGTGCGTGGAGGCTGGGCGCACGTTAGCAGAGCGGTGCCTCGCAGGTGGAAGGAATCACTTAGCCCCGTTCAGGGAGCGCTGCACACTTCTTCTGATGCCGAGGAAGATGCAGCTTTTCTGCCTTTAGTCCGTGACTCTTGCTCTCCCGTGGTCCTGTCGTTGTCCGTGTTTCTCTTAGAGGTGAGTAAAGATCCAGTTGTTTTTTCGGAAAAAATCAAACGTCTCCTTTATACTCATTCCCTAAGATTCATCAAAATTAATCTGTTGATTAATTTCGACTTTTTGTAATAAATTACTTCTCCAATTCAGGCTTTTTACCTTTTTGGGTGGATGTTGTTTTGAGTTGACGTTTTACTTTTTAATGTGATTTTTCTGTCAGTGAGATCTATTTGTTTGTCTCTCTATCTCGGCTCTAACAGTTGCTCTTGTGGGCTCTCAGGGCTGTCTATGAGCCGAGAGGTTTCCCCGCTCCTTTTATACGCGCTTTGTGACGTAGATGTCCATATTTGGAGCAGAGGAAGCCCATATTTAGGCACTGCAGTGGAGGACACATGACGCTGGCCTGGAGGGGAAACAGAGAGGAGAGACTTTATATTAAGCTCTAACAGTAAATTGTGAAGACAACGCCGCTCTTCCTCTGTCCCGAATCAATGTATCTTCATAGACAGCAGCATTATTCTTGCTCTCTCCCGGTCGTCCCATAGATTTGATTTGGATTTCCCATCTGTGCAGCAGGCAGCGCTGCTGCCGGAAAGCCCTGCTCCGCCGTGCCTTATAAGGTCGTGACTACATAAGGACCTATTCCGGTGGGTTTCCATTTCCCCTGTCCTTATTTGGAGCTTCCTTTGGCAAAGCCGATCGCTGTTTGGCAGCGAATGAGAGAATGGAGTGCAAATCATGTCCAGCGCTCACAATAACTAATGTCAGCGACAGAATTACGGTCCTGTGTTTAAAAGCGCAGCTTAACTCGCGGTTCGCCTGTAACCACTCTGTGAAACAGACGAACTGCGCTCCGTGGACCGAGTTAGTGTTTAAACAGACGCACAGAGCAAGCCAACAACACGACGAACGCGTTTTAAACACAATCCCAACAACTTGTGCCACAATTTGGGTCCAAAACACACAAAAACCCAACTGCAACACCAACTCACGCACAACTTTAACGCCCCTTTTTTTCGAAAACTACTGATATTTACGAGTTGCATGGGCGTGCGTTTCTCTAAAACCTCTGCTTACATATATATATATAAATATATAAATATATGTATATATATATGTGTGTGTGTGTGTGTGTGTGTGTGTGTGTGTGTGTGTGCGTGCATGCGTGAATAAAAATTGGGGCAAATGAGGACATTTCTCAAGCAGCGGGCTGAGAATTAGGAGGCTGCAAACTGCTGGATGGCAGCAAACTTCTCCTAAATTAACTTTCCATCTCTCTCGGCGGTGTCATTGATTAATGAGGACAGATAGGTGCGGATGCTGACGAGGTACGGGGCGATCTGTCTAATTGAGGGGTGTCCCCTGCTCAATATTCAGGGAATCTCTCTGCCACTCAGCGGCCTAATGGGCCGCGTTAACAACACTGTGCACAGCTGCCAGGACGCCTGCGGGATACCGATGTTACCCCGGCTGCTCCAGCTTCGGCTGGGGCTCCTGCGCTCCTCGGTGGAAGCTGACGGGAAATCGATGTGTTTCCCTTGCTGCTGACAGGATCTATATGCGAGCAACCTTATTGGGAAATATCGTGGGCAGGAAACTTTGAGGTGGTCCAAGAGAAGGAGAGGGAGGGAGAGAAAAGATGCTGCCGGTGAATATAATTTGATTTACATTCAGGGTTTAGTGAATAAAAGGCCCTCGGACCAAGTTTAAACTGCCCCATCCAGACGCCGCTGTCACCAGCATGCTTTCAAAATCGGACTGATTAAAAAAAAACTGACATAGATCGATGGATCGATTGATGTGGTAGCAAAACAATCATTCAGGTACGCACAACTGGCGTTTGGTCTTTGCTGGATTGCATCCCCTTGCAGGCATTTTCCATTCAGCCTCTGGCAAATGTCTCTGTTTACCCCTATTAGAGTGATAGCAAAATTCTGTCATATATTATGGATGATCTGGAGCAGAGGCTCCTTTACAAAATCCAAATATGCCTGGAGTAGACGGCGCAGCTGGAGAATGTGTAATTCTGTTTATTCATCCAGATACTGTACGTATAAATCTAATAAATTCTGAAGGTATGTGGCAATGCGTAGAAAAAAATGCTAGCCTGTCACCGTGCACACATACAGTTAACGTTTAGATTTACATTCTGCTTTTTAGCTACAAGAATTCTCCTCCTCCATGGGCCTGTTACTTTGACGATAAAAGACCAGGAGACAGCCTACAATGATGGTGAGTTACACAAAATGATTTTAAACGTGGCAAGGTGATGATACCAAATCTAAACTCCTGTCTGCATCCACCACCGCTGTCATGCATCAGCTACCAAGGTCGATAAATTTGTGGAAAAGCAAAGAAGAAAAGAGCAGAGAGCAGCAGATGAGAGAACTCATCATCTGATGACAATGTAATAAAATCAGGTTAGGGAAAACTCTCAGAAAAGTAATAAAGTAATAAAGATGATAAACAGTTCACAGTGGTTGTTTGGGCCTCTCTTCACTCTGATGCATGGAGGGGGTGGAAGCCAGATGCTGTAAGGGCAGGAGAAGGAGAATTAGTCTACGTGTGTAGATGCTTAGGATCTGTGTGTACTTTTGCATATTTGTGTATGTAGGTCAGCAGTTTCTTCTCTTCGGTATGTTCAAAATAACTGCCCACACAAACCAGTCAGAGGAGTCCTCAACTGATCAAACTGGTGACCTATGAGGAAAAAAAAGATAACTAACATTACACGCAACAGTCACGCCCCTGTTCTCCCACACACACATAAACATATCCTGCACGAGCAATGGTTAATATTTAACCATGCCCCAATTTGCAAGGAAAACACGAGGAAGTAGGTAGATGTGCCAAAAAACAAAAGAAAGAGCATGCATGAAGAGGAGTTGGAACAATAGAATGACAAGGAAGTTGAGTGCAATAAGTAAATATGTGAAATTGAAAGAATCCCAGGCAGGTGGAGAAAAAGAGATGAAGAAGGTGGGAAGGAGGATAGAAAAATAGAAAATGAAAGAGAATCCTCTCACCCACGGTATCTATGTGGGAGCAAATATCAAGCTTTGTGTTGGCATTTTTCAGAACCCAGTGCCAGGCAGTCAGTCAGGTAGACAGGGCAGCCAGGGAGGCAGACACTCCCACTCCTCCGTCACATCACCTCACCTCCTGGGCTGCCCACACCAAGCTGTGGTGCAATCCCTCCCCATTAGCATACAGGTGTGCTCCCCTGATGGGCGGACCAGGATTAGAAGGTGGGTGATGACAGCCACTGAAGCCTGGATGTTACACAATCTGGCAGAGGAGACACGAGGGTGGGAGGGGTAGTGTAATGACACAGAGAGAAAAAAAAGCGGGTCCTGGTTATTTTGGAGCACAGGATCATAGTTTCATAGTTTTATTCGAGCATGTGGGAAAGTGTGTGTGTGAAGGGGGGTGATTTTTTATTATGATAAAAATTAGATGTGGCCTGGATGTGTTATATACACAGCCAGAGTTGATAATTAAATGGGAGAAGAGCGGAGGCCTGATCGTCTCGGGCAGAGTGACAGGCTGAATATTAGCCCATAGTCACACAGTGATGGGGAGAGAAGCTGAGAACATGATAGGAGGCTATTTGATAAATGTCATTTTTCTCTCAAAGTTTTTTAAAGTGACATCAGCAAGAGTATGCCTCCCTGACCTTTTTTTTTTTAACATGTAGAGAGAATTTGGACTAATTGACACGCATGACAAGCCAAATGGATCTAATGGGATTCTGGAAACTGCCTTTTGCCTTTTGGGGAAGACATCCAGCAACGTGTGTCTGTTTAAATACTTGACACCGTCACTCTGTGCTCCAGTCATCATAAACCTTGGCTCGCTTACTGAAATCTAACACAGCCCATGACAATACAATGCAGAAGATTACAGCACACCACCTGTTGCTACTCTGAAGCAGTTATGCCCCCCCTTTTGAGAGGATTTCAGGAATGCCAGTGTGGAAGGCAGGCTCTGTGTTTAGCGGCGAGACTTTAAGATCACAAGTTTTCTTTTACTATGGGAGCTGACCTACTAAAGCTTTAGGCCCCAGTGATGTTTGAAAAACAATCTGCTCGCTCTCTCAGTCAGTGCAAGCATCCCTCCTTGTCATATTACCCCGCAGGCTGTGGAGCAGGAATGGCTGTGGTGTATCACGGAGAAAGAGAGCAGTGGCATCCAATAGCTGCTCAATCTTCATATCCGTCTGCTGCTGCCTCGTGAAGGTGGAAGGTGACAGAGCGACAATTACCAAAAACATCACACAGACACCCCCCCCTCCCAACCCTATCGTGTGCCCCAGAGGTTGTGTGTGACTCACCAAGGACCCAGCTTGTTTGTTTGATGCTTATAACAAAAGAGCTGACCCCTGACCTTTCAGCTCCGGATGAGTCACCGGCAGCAAACTGAAAGTCGGGGCTTCCCCACACTGTGCAGCATTCACAGCAACGGGTAACATTTAAAGGTTGCTACAAAACGCTTTCTTGTGCCATAATCCGTGGGTGACCCCAGCATGCTGACAGGACCGATGCATACAAAAAACCAGGTCAGCTCAGTGTTCATCATCAACAGTGAAGAGGTTCCTTTTCATGAAACATTATAGACTCAAGAAGCTTGTGTACATTAGTTTTTCTGATCAAAAAAATTTAAAACCTACTGATTCTACTGCTTGGAAAACTCAAAGTGATATTGAATTGAAAAAAGGCACCTGTTGTGCTGTTATTGACTGTTATGACAGCTGATCCAAATAACCTTAGCACAAACTGTACCTGAGATAACAACTAAAGGTAGTTGCTGAGGTTAGCATCTAGACTGCAAATATCTGCTGGCAACATTTATTTTTCCTTTCCAGTGTTGGAAATTAAGCAAATACATATGATTTCAAAGTGAAGTTTTTTAGTATAAACAGTGCACTTTTTACCATGCACTCTATTTTTTTTTAAAAAAAATTGAGAAACCTTTATTAATGTTTACTTGTTAATACGTTTAAAATGTACCCATCCTCTTCAGTCGCTTTATGTCACGCAGTTTGCAGAGAAGGAAACCAGGCAGAAACCAAATTTATTTCAAGTTTACTTCACACACTGGGTTAAAACTCCTCATTCTTGCTGATTAACTGAGCTGGCTGGAAGTGCTGCTCACAGTGCTGACGTCTTCACATGGGCAGAGAGACAGACAGGAAGAGACGGGGAGTGAGGGAGGCAGAAAGATGTGGCCTCAGCGTCCAGACTGAAAAGCAACTGATTTGTTTTCTTTAGTGAAGATGTTTGGGCGTGACTCGTGCGCGCACGTACTCACAGCAGACAGAAAACAGAGTCGTTTTCATTCCGCTAAAAGTCTTCGGCTTTTTGTCAGGAGTCTAAACTTTGCTTTAGTCCGCAGTCTGACAAGGCTCTGCCCGGCCACATCTGTTTCTGTGGAGGAGACGCTTTATGCAGCGTGGGTTTAATATTGCGTCAGACGGCCACACCGTCATCCCGCTTACTTCTTGGACCTTCACATTTATTGAGAGAATGGCAAGAAAGAGGAGACGGTTTGGTTTTTATTTTCTCCTTTCCGGAATCAAGAGCTAAAAACACATCGCCTGAGCTACTGAAAATTTGGTAAACTTACCCTGAAATCACACCCGTCTCTCACAGGATGACCTCTCTAAACCCAGTGTCAGGCAAACAGTTCAAGCACACACACACACACGCACACAAACCTTTAAGTTGTTCTCCAGAGTTTATTTGAGTTTTTGAGTCAGATCAGAAGTTGCCAAGACAAATAGTCTCCTTGAGTCGGATGGCCAAAGCTGTTTCCAATAACTTGCTGTGAAGTGAAAATGACAGTCAGAGAGAGAAAGAGAGAGAGGGAGACGCAGACACATCCGCTCAGGTGAGAGTTATTTGTTTTTCGTGTCGTAGCAGAAGTGAAGTGAATGAGTGGAGAGGGTGAGAGGCAGGGAGATAAATGAGTGAAGAGAGATACAGAAGCAGAGGAAGTGATGGAAAAGAAGAGCCAGAAAGCGACAGAGAGTGAAAGCGACTGTTAGTGGGTTGTTGACAGGTGAGCCTGAGGGCAGGCACGACAGGCTGATTCAGGTAAAGCCCCTCTCCCTCCCCCTTCCCACCTTAACCCCAGCCCTCCCTCCCCCCTCCCATCTATCCACAGCTGGAGACTGCCGATGTGGGATAGCCTACAGGGCTGGGGAGACAGGTCTCCATCAGAAAGCCCCGCAACCCTTTGCAATCACACAATAATCATTTAACTCTGAGTGCCGTGTGTCAACAGGCATGACGGCTGACGAGGTAGACAGACAAGACGACAAACAACAATAACTGCAGCGGCCGTTTCAGAGAAAAACAAACGAGAAAATAGAAAGAGGGGCGAATGAATAAATGAATATCTGTCAGAAGCATTTGGCTTACGGGACAATGGTTTTTTTCAGGAGTCTATGCTCGAGGGCCAAATGTCACTTTGGGTCACTTAGACTGAAGATTCAACAGCACATCTTGTAAACTCAAACCCCGCTGCAGCCGGAGAAGAACACATCTTATGTGATACGTAATTACCGGTAATCTAATTTACACTAATGCTTTAAATTATCCATTACAAATTAAGAGGGTCAGAGTTGTCTCCACTTCTCTTTACGAAAAGGCCTTGAAAAAGACTGGCGGTGCGGGTTAATGGCGCAACTGGATTAAGGAGACTAGATTCATACATAATGCAAGCATTTACCTTAATGGGAGAAACGTGACTAGTGAGCCGTGTTTACATTAAAGGAGGGTGAGAGTTCAGCCGAGCTGAGGGAATATTTTTCTGCCTACGCTGGCGGCAGACAGTGTAATGAATTTCTATAAAGCGCACTGCAAATAAAACTAAAGACACACAAAGGAGATTGCATGTTGATGGTTGTCGGGCGATGCTGACAAGGAGAAATGGGTGAGGACGGTGTTGAAACTTGCAGCAGTGCACAGTCTGGAAAGAAAACATCCAGTAGCCTGACGCTGAACTCCAGATCTTAAAAACAAAACAAAACAAAAAAACTTACCCACAATATCACGGAACAATGGACCTCCATTGAACCTGGCGTTTTAACACGTGTATAAAGAGGAGCGATCAAACAGGAAGTGAAAAGTCTGAAATAGTTTTATTGCCACAAGAACTGCGACAAAGACAAACACGTTCCGTTATTTGTCCTGCAATCCGAACACACAAACGCACGTGGCACGTCGAACGCAACCTCGTTTACACAGGCGTGATCGTGTCCAAGGGCCGACACGACTACATGTATCCACAAGTGTGTCGACAGCACACACCCAGCATATAGTCTGACATTCTCCTGGCCACAATACACCACACAATTAAAATAAATCTTGTACGAGGGCCACATGGTGCTGCCTTTCTTTCTTTTTTTTTCTAACAAGGGAACAACTCCATAGCAACACCAGAGAAATGTTTACTTATGAATATATTTGGATTTGCACTGTCGGAAACATAAACAGGCTTAGTGTCATAATTTAGTTAGGAACGGGAGTTGTCTTTGTATTGACTTAAAGAGTCAAAGAAAAGAAAATAACGTGAGCTGGAAAGTCATGAACTTCCATTTTTCTCGCAGTGGGATTGTGACAGTGTGTGTTCTCATTACGAGCACACCGACAGCCCTCCGTGGGTCTCACTCTCTGAGTTTCTCTCTCCCCCATCTATCTCTGCATTCCCAGACAGCTTTAGCAGTTCAAACCCTCGCACTGCGGCATTGTCACACACTACACTGGTTGCCATGGAGAAATAGTCCTCCTGGTCTCCAAGGTACCCGAGTCTATTGTCTTTGGCTTCTTTATTTAGATGAAAACATGATTTGTTGGAAGGGATCTACTTGTTTTTTCACTGCTTCTCTTTGCTGCTTTCCCTTTCTTCTTCTTCCTCCTCACGCGCATCAGTGTAACGTTGCATGATGTGCATTGTTTCATCCTTCTCCTTTCCAGGAGTTTGACTATGCGCATGTGTGCGTCAAGCTCGTCTGATGTTTTGTAGCAATTAATTTCAGTGTGTCTGCATGTCAGCGCCCCAGGAGGGGGGCTGTATAAAAGTTTTCCCCATTGCCACAGCTCTTGCCAGGGCTTATAATTGCCTTCTATTACCAGGGCTGGGTGTCACAGTGCCTGCCTGTCTGTCACCAAGAGACTCTCAACTAACGACAGATGATGAGGCAAAGGAGTTGGAGTTTTCTTACTGACGCTCTTTTTGGCACAAGAGATAATACAGGATATATATATTATGCCAGCGGTTCTCAAAGCAGGGGCCAGGGACCCTCAGAGGTCTGCAAAGCGATTTGGTGTAAATGATAAAATTGGGCTGTGATGTTATTAAGTGCAGATAAACACACGTGGACCAATTTATACCAACAACTTGAGCGTACTGCATCCATTATGTTTAGGGCCACAAAAAATCTTATACGGCAGTGTCACATCATTTCATGCCATCAATGCAAATAGCTTTGGCAATGGCATTGAGGAGTACAAAGGGCACTGAATATATGCTCGTAACTGGTTCTTCTTAGAGAGAAACTCACTCTTAGAAATCTGCAGACCACAAAACACAGAAGACAGAACCACTGGATTATGAAGTAAGCAAGAAAGTGTGATATGTGTATGCTCCTGGTTGTTGTGTTATGCAAATATATCACCCACAGTGATTTCTGAGCTTTTGCTGCTGCAGAAGTTGATTTGGAAACACCTATGTAAAAGGCATGCAGTCAAAAACAACAAGCTTAAGTTTAAAGCAAAAGAAACGAAAGAAAGAAAAAAGAGTTAAGTGACTCTAATGTGGCTTTAAAAGCAGCTGTGAGAGCTTACAAACACTTACAATCAGCCAGCTCTAACCTTTGACCCTGTTTATTTGCATGTTTCCAGCTCCACTCGCAGCTGTCACCAAGCTGCTACTTCTGTACTTGCTTGCAGTGCAGCTGAAAACCAAACAGGAAGTGACATCACATCCGTTGCTCCGTGAGTGGAGCAAGCGGCTGATGGGTGGAAAGAGGAAGTAGACTGTGTTTCGTTCTCATTCAGTGGCTGTGGCTCAGACGTCCCAGACTCTGTGGTCTTGTTTAAGGGCAGCCAGACAAATAAAAATATCTAATTTGAGTCACTTATCTGCTCAGTCACATAAAGTTTCCCTTTTACTCTCAGATGGCTGTCTTAAAACACCACATATAACATTTTTTATAAACATTTAAATCTCCTGAGAAAGACTTTCTTGAGCTGTGACTCGCTTATTTCTGGTACTTGTTTTCTTGCATGTTTTGTAAATTACTGATCTTAACTCACTGTGTTTCCCTCGTCTAACTCAGCCGTTCTATTTTATCACAAACGCAATGAGCAATATTTGCTTTAATTAACTATGAAAGTGACACTTTTAAACCAAAGTTTTTATAAAAAGTGGAAGTAATTCAGATGGAAGTGTGTGTTTTTCAAATTCTCTTCTAAATCTACTGAATGTAACTCTTAATCTGAACCTGTTAGTTTACTAATACTCCTACTTTTATGTTTTCTCTTTTTTTTCCTTTTTTTTTCTGTCATGCATGGTGATGCAAAGGTGGAAGGAGAGGTTTCGGAAACTGTGACGCGGTGCTTTGTCAGCGCAGGGTGCAAACCAGGGCAAGTTACTGTTGTGTGCTTTTGTGGGAGAAGCGTGCAGCGGCTTGTTGTTCTGGCACGACGGCTAAGTGCTGAGTGAAGTGGGTGCAGGTGAACATGCTAAGACAAGCCAAGTCAGTGTTTGTCCTGCCTTGCTGACATGTATCACGTTTGCACACCTACTGTTTTTTCTCATTATCAGTTTCTCGTGTCTTTCTGTGCTGAAGGATTCAAGCTTCTACGAAGCACTGAGACCCCCAATGTGTATGTAGATTCCCTGGCCCAGTATGTTAAGCCAAATGTCACAAACCTGGGGGTCAAAGTGGACTGTGATCTGAAGTTTAATAATCAAATTAAGGCAGTGGTAAAATCTAGCTTCTTTCACCTCAGGCAGCTGGCAAAAATAAAGCCAATTCTTTCACGGCAGCACTTTGAGACAGTGATCCACACCTTTGTTAGCACTCGGCTGGATTACTGTAATGCACTTTATACTGGGGTCAGCGCATCATATATTACCCAACTACAGAGGGTGCAAAATGCCGCAGCTCGTCTTTTAACTGGCACTCGAAAGTTTGAGCACATTTCCCCTATTTTAGCTTCACTTCTCTGGCTGCCCATTTCTTTTAGGATTCAATTTAAAATTCTTTTATTTGCTTTTAAAGCTCTCCATGGCCTAGCCCCATCTTATCTCTCTGAGCTGCTACAGCTGATCAGCTGCTCCTGAATATACCCAGGACTGGGCGTAAACTTAGAGGAGATCGTGCTTTTGCTGTAGCAGCTCCAAAACTGTGGAACGAGCTTCCTTTAGAGATTAGACAGGCCAGTTCTTTACCTGTTTTTAAGTCACTCTTGAAAACCCACCTCTTTACCCTGGCCTTTGACACCACGTGAGGGCTGTTTAAATTTTATGTATTATGTGTTTTATTTATTTATTTTTGCTGTTTTCTGTTACTCTATTGTTTTAACTTATGTTCTGTACAGCACTTTGTTACTGTGCTGGGTATTTTAAAGTGCTTTATAAATAAAATTGGGATTGGGGGAAAAAACCCAAACAGCTAAGAGTAATAAATCTGGATCATATTATAAATAGAGTTGGTCTTTTAAATAATTTCAGATAAGGCATGGATGACTCCCTTTCAGTCTCTGAATCCTGTAAGTTTTTGCAAGTGTCTGCCCACTTAAACCCGAACAATCCTCTCTCTAGATTGAGCAGAAGTGTTTCATCATCTATTTGTTGCTTTGATGATGATGATGATGATGACGGTGGTGACGATTATGCGAGGATGATGATGATGGTAGTCTGACTGGGCTTGGATAGAGCCACAAATAGGCACAAATTGTTTTTAAAAGCTGCCTTCATTTCTCATTTTCAGAATGGGGAACCAGAGAAAAATGAGTCAGAGCAGATGTGTTGAGGTGCTGAGACAGCAGACGCTGATCTGGGGTCAGTTCTACATAATGGTTTTATAAGGAAACACAGTCTATCAGGGTTAAATGGGAAAAAATGTTCCAACATTTGAGTTCCGAGGAAGGTTGGTGTGTAAAGTGCTAAAAAAAAATTAGAAAAGGAGATGACCGACTGTGAGAAGAAAAAATAAACCAGGAGTTCTACACTACAGGCTGTTGGGAAAAATGTCCACATGGACACACACACACGCACAATATCACTCATGAGTGAACGAGCCAGCAGGAACAAGGGGAAGCAAGTGGAAGTGAGGGGAGAAGGAGGGGAGGACTGTGGGAAGAGAGGCAGGAGGGAAAGAAGGTCTGGAGTGAGTCCAGGGGAACTCCAGACTTCTGTTACCCAACATTCTCTCTCAACAGTGGCTGGGAGACTGCTGCTCCTGCTGCTGGTAGAGAGACACAAGGCCCAGAAAGTGAGCAGCCACACACACACACTCAAAATTCACATAAAACCCTTACTCCTTGATACACACATATGCTGCCGTGGCCGTGTCACCATAGTAACACAGTGACCCCGGCCTTACAGTTGCACTCCCGAGCCTGATCTCCTGCAGGGTTCTGAGGACGGGGTGGAGTAAATCTGTCTATTTTTAGCTGGCTCACTTTTTTGTGTGTGCTGGTGACAATAAGACTTTCTCCAAAGTCCAGTTTACTTTACATCAAGCTATCCAAGTTCCATGTACATCCACATGGTGTGAATTAGGGATGAATGTGGGAAAATGAGAAAATGAAGAGAAGGCAGGAAGTAATAACGTGGGAGGGGGGGGACAATAGATGTAAACTAGCAGACTGAAACTATTAAGACTATTATGTGTTCATATAGTCTTTCAAACAATCTTGATTCTACAATGTGAACAGACCAGCAGTGTACTCTGTATTTATGTATGTGTGTATGCGGCGAAACACACACCCACATGAACGCAGACCAGACTTTGACCAACATGACTCGGCAGCATTTGGGTAATTGCCCCACAGTTGGCTTCTGCTTCCAGCTACACTGAGCTAGCAGAAGCAGAGTGTAACTTTAGCTGGACTGAAACCCACTCTGGCTCTGGCCGCGGTCCAAGTCCGCTGGTCTGTTTGTTCAACCCGCCTCATCACAGCCGCACTGATTCTAACTGAATGCCAGCGCACGGAGGTGGGTTAAGCCGAGGCCTCACAATACCCTTGACACAAAGGGTGGAGAGGAGAGCTGCTCCAGATAATGGGGATGATATTGATACTGCTCTTTCTTTGCTGATACGGTCCAGGAAGTGATCTGGATATCTTCAGCAGTGTCACACCGGTGCAATTTTAACGTTATTTTTTTCCCCTTAGTTTGTTTTTTTCCCCCCTTCTTCTTTTTTTGTTTTTTTCCATGTCATGTATTTGTATTTGGTCCCTCTTGTCTTTCACTTTGCATTTTCCATTCACTGCCCATTTCTTAGTTCCCTTTTCCTGTGGTGTCAAATCATGAGCCACAAGGTTAAAATAGCCCATCGTATGCTATTTTTACGCTGACATATGATGCCAGATTTGACCAATTTTGACGTGGCTGTCATTTCACTTCCTTAAATTTAGCAACTGGTCTTAGGCAAATGACCTGACCCCAGTCATGATACATTTCTATGGAATGTGTTTCTTTGATACAAACAGACTTCACTTCTTGTGTTTTGGTCTGTCTTTGGCACACTTTCATGGCTAAGCCGTTAAAATGATCAGTGACGTCACATCTACGTCAAAACTATGGTCAGTCAGTCTCTTTTCTGGCTAGACGTCAGTCATGTGACCGTCATGGTCAGTTGTGTCTTAGTGGCTAACTGTCCTGACTTCACTAGCTCCTCTCTAATCCTACAGCTTGTTAATTGGTTTAGGCTGTTTCCTTTGTGGCAGACTGCGTCACAAAGTAAACGTAACCTCAGCCCAGACATAAGTATATTAACATGGTTAAGTAAAAATAGCTACGGGTGGCTAAATAAAACTTCGATGTATGTGGAAGTGAGTATTTTGGGCACCTGTGATCTTGTTATTGGCGTTAAATTTAGCTCTGTGGTCCTCAGTGAGGAGTGGAAACAGTGACAGGGACCTGTTTTGCCACAACACACTTCCTGTGCACTGTGAGTAGTGAGTAAACCACAACCCAGTGACGCAACGTTCGGAAAAAAACCAAAAAAAAACAGAGCGAGCGAGCGAAAAAAAAAGAAAGCAACAAAGAAGAGAGGAAAATCAGTAATCAGGAAGTTGTGGCTTCATTTGAAAAAGGAAAATTGTTGACTGAACTGTAAATGGATACTGTAAGTGAACTTGTGTGAGTTTCCTGTGTGCGGACTTTCCCCTTTCAGATAACACAATGATAAGGTGAGCATAGACCTGAGTATAGGGCTGCTATTATTACTGCTGCTAATGTGCGTGACTGAAGAGCGATTTCTATGCTTTGCTGTGTGAAACATTTTCAAAGACCACAGTCATATATACACAAGCATATTGGCCTTTTATTTCTCCTTTATATTTTCGAACTCTTGAGCCGTTGTAGCTCTTCTCACTTCCTGTTGGCTATTCTTTGCCGTGACCCGAGCTACAAACGCAGCACACAGCAGAGCACACAGCCTTTGCAGGACCACAAAAAAGGGACTTTGTACTATAGACTCAAGCGTGCTGCAGCTTTTCCTGATAATATATGATAGTGGAGTCTAATATTAGGAAGCAGTCTTCTGAAAATATCCTGTTCCTATAAAGTGCTTATTTACACGAGTGAATTTATAAGAAAACACTGAGCAAATGTTGCCTATTGTTATGTGATTATGACATTTATATCCATGACCACGAGCTGCTAGTCAGAGGAAATGTGAAATGACTGCATGCGAAGATATTTTTGGTTCATTTGTGTCAGTTACCCTAAAAAAGCATAAATGAAGATGCACACTTTTTTCAGTTTGTGTGGGAGTTGGAACAGTGTAAGCTCGGGAGTATATGTGTGTGTGTGGTTGTTTGTGTGTGTATATTTATGAGTGTGACATAGAGTGTTGGAAAGAGGCAAATTTATAGTGTGAATTTTCTCTCACTCTCTCAAACAACACTGAAAGTCATGAATCATCTCTGCTGCACAGAGCTAACCACAGGAAGTACCCATGGAACACACACACTCATATATACATGCACCACTCGGTATACAAAGCATAACCAAATACAGTGAGAATGATCTACTGGAACAAACTACAGGCCAGAAATAACTCATAAACACAGACCCATAAACTCTGAATAGCTCAAGAGTATCAATTCGTCAAGTTTGTTTCCAGGGAGTTCTTCATATCGATTACAAGTCTCAACAACACAGAGCAAGATTTTTCTTTTAAACGGGCACCAAATCTTGTAGATCAATAAACTTTTGTCGAGACCTCATCACAACATCTCGGCCGTTTGCTGCAAAAGACAAGGTTTCCATGGTGACCCCTACACACTTGGGAAGTACAGTATGAAAGAAAGAAGAAAGTGTGTGTGTGTGTTGGCTTGTGGGAGACAGGGAGAAAGCAAGCCAGTGCCAAGCCTTGACCCCTGAAGTCTCTCTTTTTGTGTATGCTTGTTTGGTACACTGCAATATAACAGAATAGTGGCTCATTATTCCTGCTGTATGAGCCTGGTCCTGGGGGTGAGCAGTACAGACACACCAAACGGACGCCGGACTCGGCATTAAAAAGAAATCACGTTGAGCGCCATCATTTTGCCTTCCTGTGTCTGTTGGTATCAGTCAGGAGACTTTGGAGCTGAAAAATGAACCAGACAAGGAAGAGAAAGAAATGCAGTTCCCCAACTGACCACATGAGGCTGGCTGCACATGTCAGTAGCCACAGCAGAAATAAACATGTTTACAGCCAGCTACACAAATAGTTTGGTCTGTAAAGCGAATTAATCATTCATGTAAAGCATAAACCACCTATCTGCATTTTATTAAGGCTTAGCATGACGGGCTGTACTGACAGGTGAGTGTATCTGCTACCGGTTTGCTAGGCTTTATCTTAGCTATTTACTGCACTAGGCCTGGTGACCATGTTTTAAGATTTTGATTACTTCTGAAGCATTTTTAATAGTATTATGTGACATATAACATGATTTGCTCTGAGGGTAATTGCTATTAAAACAGATCAAGTAGGAAATCTGTGATCTGGTTTGTTAGGGGACATTCTAGTATTTTAGTTGTAAGCTAATTAGCAGGCGGAGCAGTGGTTGGCACTGTTGCCTCACAGCAAGAAGGTCTTTGCCTGTTCTCTTCATGTCTGCATGGGTTCTTCTCCATGCAGTTAGTGGGGTTAGTTTAACAAGTGAATGGGCTGTTAGTATGAGTGGGAGTATGAATGGTTGTTTGTCTGTGGCAGACCTGTGGCAGACTGGTGACCGGTCCAGGGTGTACCAGTCTCTAGCTCCCTTGTAATTCTGATTAGGATAAGCAGAAAAAGCAGATGGATGAATAGTTAGCATATGTTTGTGTCAATGTAATACAGTAACAGTCTATTACTGCAGCTTGCACCTTCTTCCTTCTTCGCAAAATCGCAAGTATTGGTGGCCCAAATGCAAAAAACTTGGGGCTGAGAGAGGTTTACAAACCAATGGGTGAAGTCAGCATTGTTGCATCTTCACTGGTTAGAATATAGTGAAAGATGGAGTTGTGAAGCAGCTACAGAGAGAAGATGCTCCTGTCTTGTTGCCAGTTGATGCCATTATTTTGATCCCTCAGATGCAGCCACAGGGCTGGCATGCTTGGTTGTCCAGGTGATGGCTACCGTGCAGACAGAGGGCCTGACCGGTCTTGGCCCACTCTGTTACACCAACTGTGCCAACTTACCGTCAACTGGACACTAAACGGCAGCGACACATATGCCGCCTTTCTCTGCTTTAGACCGTGGGCACATGTTTTCCAATCTGAGAAAAGGTAACCTAAAAAAGGTGCGGAGCCACTTGAAATCAGGAGATCTGAAATCAGATTTGCCACCCTCAGATCTAACCACATCAGTTAAAAGTGTGTTGAATTATCTGACCCGGCATCAGCGGTGTAGGGGGGGAGATTTTGTTGCTGGTGGGCTATAAGCAACGCAGAGAAGAGATTTGCAGAGACAGCCCATAACAGCTCCCTTGGAACCAATGACTCAGATATGCAGATGTGTTTACTTCCCTTCTGTTTCCCACCTCAACCAGCACACAAAAGGCAGGGGGAATGAAAGTGCCTGATAATGTCTTTAAGTGTTCCATTTATATATTTATATACGTTATAAAGAACTCATTTTTTACTAAAACTTAGACAAGCACTTCAAATGGGCTCTTTGCCTCTTTCCTCTATTCCCTCCCTCCCTTCTGAGGGTATTCATCTTTTGTCTAATGCGTAGCGCTGCTCTCTGTTAGTTTCTTTCTGACACCATGCCAGCAGAGTCATCTGCAAAGGGACTCATGTAGGGATTAAAAACCATCAACAGATCCCCTTTAACAGAGCAGCAGAAAAAAATGGTTGAAAAATAAAATGCAAAAAAATAAATAAATAAATAAATATAAAAACTCCAGACAGTTTTGAGAAAACTTGCAGAAAGAGAATGCAGATTGTCACCTGACCCTGAGGCAAGGCAGCCCTAAATATAATAAAGAGAAGACAACAGAAGAAGACGAGGCGACACGACACGGGTAATGTGTTTTCTCTGCTGGTGTCGTCTGGCAGATCTGGGATGATTGAGTGCTGATGCCTGCCTGGGCTGCTTCAGAGAAGATCGTCTACCCCCCCCTCAGCTCATGCACACACGTGCACAGCCTCTCTGATGACACACACTGACACATGTGCGCACACACACACGCACACACACACAGATTTCTGTTGTCGAAGTGACAAAAACATCAAGGCGTATTAACTGTCATCATCTCAGCATCTCTTCATCTCTCTTTTTGGTCCAGGGAATATTTCAAGGTAACACATTATTATTGTAGTGTGTGTGTGTCTGTGTAGGAGCGCGTGTTGTTGTTGTTTTTTTTATAGTGGATGTGTGTCTTAATTAGAACGGGGTTTAGTGAATTAGGCCAGGATGTGTAATAGACTCAAATTTGCATAATCTCTGTTGAATAAATCCGAGTGACAAACATGCAAGCACAAAATCATACCTACTTACTGTACGGCGTGACTTCACTTGGAAAAAAAAAGTGTTTATGACAGTAATCTATAGTCTTTGCTTACAGAATCTGCGTATTAATCTCTGTGCATTTCTATAATCGCCCTGTATTGTGAAATAACAGCAGCAGATACAAACAGGTGCTGGCTACAGAGGAAGTTGATTGGCCTGATTCCACAATCCATTTTCCCAAGGCTTCCACACCCCTGCAGCTGTCCTCAAGAATATGAGAACCGTGTGTGCGCACGGGCTCGTGTGTACGTCGGTGTGTACATGTGTGTTGTTGAAGTGCATGTTTGTGGTTATGACAAATTCGCTCCTCGTGGCTTGCCAATAAGCAAGACAATGATCTTTATTGACAAAGAAAAATGAAATGCCGGACCTAATTCTGCGCCCACAAATGAAAGTGAAAATTTAGCAGTCCTGAGACTGAAACCGAAGTTTTAAAGAGTCTGACCTGCTTGAGAATGAGCTTCCTGATGTTCAAAGCAAAGTCATATAACAGGTTTGCGGGGCTTTTGGCTGTTTTGCATGGCAGAATGTTTTGAACTGAGCAGTGACAGCCTCAGCCCGACTGAAGAGTCTACTTCAACTCGCCTCATTTCTATTGGAAAACACTTCCACTCTCTCTCCCTCTGCCTCCCTTTCTCTCTCTATCCCTCTCCCTCACCGTCCTCTCTCTGAAGCTGCAGATCACTTGAAAAAGAAAGGGGAAGGAACATGAATAAAAACTGAAGGCACTTCTCTTAGATATGTCTCTTGATGCTCTTCAGATCTTTAAGGCTTCATCACAGGGAAATGCAGGGTTACTCCAAGAAGCTGAAGGACTGTGACTTCCTAATCTACTGTACAAGACCTGAATTTGAGAACTCATCTTTATAGCAGTTTCTTCTTTAACGCTCGCGCAATTTTGATCTCTAGTGTTTAGTTTTTATTTATTGATGGGCAGGTAGAGGTGCGGCATCCTTCAATCAGTACTTTTTCGCTTTTACTTTTGGATGAATAGGAGAAAACCAGGGACCATATAGTCAAAAGAAAGCCTTGTTCTGTCTGTCCTTGATCAGTTCACACTCTACTGCCTCTAAAAAGAAAGGAAAAATTTAAGGAAATAAACTTTAGATTTCTATTTTTTTCACTTTCACATACCATAATTAATCTATTTTCTTCAAATGGAAATAAAAATAACTGTGTTTAAATAGGGTGGAGAAACAGTTGCAAGCACTTCGTTTTATTTAAAGGTTCAAGATCTGTAAGAGGACATTTGTTAAAGCTGCCCTCCTGATGAATATTTACAGAGATTGCTTTAAAGGAGTTAGAGCCAAACCTGTGTCTGCACTAAGTCCTATCTCCTCCATCCAGAGCAGGTCAGACGTAATGACTGATGTTCCAGACATAATGAAAACATCCTTGCAAAGTGAATCTGATTGGATATCAGCTATCAGTCATCGTTTAGCAACAGCGATGCACATGAGCTGCCAGGCGAGTCCTTTTCTCTCTCCCTGTGTCTTTAAGCAGGAGTTCACAATGAAGTGCAGCAGTTTTACCTCACCATTGTAAACTGTGTGTGCATCAGATAGAGACATTTTAAAATCTGGAAAAAAAATGCCTCACAATTTCATTCAGTAAAGGTTACTTTCTATTTAAACGATAGCATGGAAATTTGCCTTTTTCTTTCATTTATCTCTTCAATGCATAACATCATCAGTTTTGGAGACTTTACAGAACACATGGTAGGGCTGTTTATTACAGTTAAATATTTAGCTACACCACCACAGTTATTTTTCCCATGACGATCTTAGAAAAAAACTAAACCGAGGTATCATTTACTCAGCTGTTCTCCTTAAATAGCGTCCAATTTAATGTGCTGAGCTGAAGAGAAGCAGGACTTTAGTCAAGGCTTGTGCCAGTAGGGATGTTAGTATTAAATTAAATGTTACTTGTTTTGAGTCTCCTGTTCATTACAATAAACAGGAACAGCCACACTGTTCAGACCCTGTAAGATCATGGGAAACAGCGTCCCCTTTTGGAGAGCAACAGCACTGCTTTAAGGAGCGGCCCCCATTAAACTGATATGTGACCTTGCACTCAATTACTGTATATGTCTTATGTCCTGCAGTCCGAAACATGAAGTTTAACTTTGTATGATTGTATTCTAGTTTCTTGAGTGTCACATTTTTTGAGAGTGGACTAATTGCCCCGCTCTTAATTGTCCCTTCCTTAGCTCAAAATATTATACAACACCCCAGTGAAGGCAGCTGAGACTGAGCTTTCTATTGTTCCTCTCGTCTCTTGTCGCCGCCACAGCTCCTCAGTCTCCTTTACACTCCCTGGGCATCGCATAGCCAACAGATTAATTAGACGAGTGATAGCAATGTTCTCTCTTAGTGCTGGCCCACTGAGTTTTGTTTTTCTTTTTCACTTCTTGTAAGCCTCTAATTTCTCTCTTTACATTAATGGAGCTTACTCGGTGTGCTGACCCATGGGAGAGGAAAATTAAGTCTCTTTTTCCCTCTAAGGAGGGGGGGCTGCAGTTTATTCCAGAGCTAGTTTGTTTCATGCATTTGGAGAGGAAACATATTTTACCAGAGTATTATGTAGGCCCGTAGACATCCTGAATTTAAAAAACAAAAAAACAAAAAAACAAAAAAAAACAAAAAACCGGATATCAGCCATCTGTAAGAACAAGCATATTGTATTTTGTGAAAGCGGGCTCTGTTTTAATGCTCCTCCATTCAATGTCTGTCAACCCTCTCTGGACAAGGGTCCTGGTTGGTTGCCTTGGAAACGAGCATATGACTATTCTGAGAGTGAGAGACGAAGCGAGTGTAGTAAAGGTAAGTCACTCAAGGACCCTCTGGTCAACCTGATAAAGTGTGATGAAAATCAAAGGCCACGACTCAGCAACGCCTGCGATTCAGCAGAGAAAGAAGAGAGCGAGAGAGAGGAATAAAAAGTTGTTTCTTTCCTGAAAGATTTGAAAAGAAGCGAGCACAATAAAGGAAATATTGCACCGCTTTGAGAAACATGTCTTATAAAGTGTAGGAATCGATAGGAAAAGATCTTCTTTTTCATCCCATGTGCGAGTCAGCGCTGTCACGTGTAACCGACTCTCTGTCACTTATTTTCCTATGCACATTTCTTACATACGTCTCTGCACAATATATGCATTCATTACACGTGTTTGGAGTTCAAGCCACCCTCTTTACACTAAACCATTATGTATGAGTCCAGGTCTTGGGCTCCAATGCTTTTTATTCATGTTCTTTGAGGAGGCTGTCAGGCATAATTACGACAACATGCTTCTAACCAGCATGTTTGGAGAGCCTCTGCTTCCCAGCCCCCTCCTCCTCACACTTCGCTCTCTGCTTGAATTTGCTGCTGCTAATGCACATGTTAGTATGTATCACAAAGCGCATGTAAATGGATGGTAACAGTGACTACAGTGCTGTGGTTTTAGTTAAGGCAACACATAGCAGGAAACGGTTACGTGTTGCACTTGTTAACGCCTCACATCTTATTTAATGAACAGCAGTGCAAGGATTTAATAGCATAAAACCCATCTGAGAACTTGTTGCAGCTCTCCTACTATGCCTCGTGTATGACTAAGATAAAGTGAATCAAGGTTGCGGTGGAAAAATAGAGCAAGAATAAAAAACAGGATGAAAGAAAGCATACTGTATTACTTTTGTCATAGTAGCCATTCCTGCTGCATGTCATGGAGTTATACACATGCGTATACAAAGCTGCCATGAGGTCAGCGTTTGCTTTCCGCCTTTTGTCTCTGTCTTCCTTCTACCCTTGTGATCCAAGGTGACAGTGCAGGGCCGGGGTGAAGAGGGAGAGCGAGCAAGTGCAGTGCAAGGGCAGAGAGACTGGCCTGGGCAGCTTGGATTGGGAGATGTGGGCCTGTTGGTGACAGCTCAGTAGCTAGACGGGGGGCCGATAGAGCCACTCCAGAGGGCATAATTCAATCGCAACTTAACCGTGATAAAGACAGAGAGACAGAGTTGGGGAAATAAACCAAGACAGAGTTGGAGGCAGAAGAGTAGAGAGCAGATAGAGGCATGAGTAGAAAGAATCAGATTACCATGCTTTTAAATGGGAGGGCTCGATGACACTCATCCGACCTGATTTAAACGACAGAAGCGTAAGGAATGAAGTCTTCAGCTTGTCTGTCCCCTGACCCTGCCGGCGAGCGATGAGAGCGCGAGAGGAAAGCAAAAGAATCGCTCATGCTTGGAGTGAGATGGTGCCTAATCGTCCAGAGGCCGGGACTGAGTAACTGTGACTGGATGCATGCACCGCGGACGACGGGCAGGGACGATCTGAAAAGCTAAAAAGTCCTAATCAGGTTTTTTACGCAAATGGACGGTCTGCACGCGGACCGCTCGGAGCTATGTGTGATGAGGCCGTCAGCCGCTAGTGGTCCACAGACATGACACAAGTCATTTCACCTCAGCTCCGCTCAGCTCATGCACATTCACAGGATGCTAATCGTGCCCTGCTTTCCCCGGCTGATGCTGTCTGTGTGAATGTAGCCAGTCTGTGTAGCTGGTTGGCTGAATTGATGGATTTTAGTCTTCTTATCTGAAAATATATATTTTTTTCCCATTTCACCCTCCGTTCCAGACGCTCTTTGCTTTTGGGCTGTCTATTTTTACCTGTCTTCAACAATCAGGTATCAAATACTGGTGAGAAACAGTTTTGCCCCTACAGTAAGAGCCCCTGTGATTATAGTTGAAGGGCCTGGATATTTTCCTTCAAGGTGTGTGGTGTGTGCGTTTCCCTGAGTTTATGTCCGTGTGCGTGTGTGCGTGCGTTTATGCCTGCACATGTTTGTCTTAGACTATTGATCTGGCCAGCACACAGCAGGCATTAAATGAGAAGAGGCTGTGGCCGACAGATAAAGAGGGAAAGAGTGATGGGTGGCAATAAAAGAAGGGGATCTGTAGGCAGGGAGGAAAAAAAATCACCTTTTTTGAATTAAAAAAAAGCTTTAAAGATATAACTTTGAATTGTTTTCTCTTGATTTTTTTTCTTTGCAGTTTTCCATGTTCCTGGATTCTCACTGTGGTTCCTGCATCAAGCTCAGTCACACCTGCACAAAGTCACGAGACGTGGACAATGATATGGTACATCACAAAAACAGTTTCTCATAAACCCTCCATACTCTATACAAGCACACAAAATGTGTACCCCCTCAACAAACACATAATGAATGTGCTCTTATAAATCAATTTGGCTCCACGATACAACCGGATCTTAGGAAGTGGCTCGGAAATATCAAAACAACCTTGGGGACTTTGGGTTCACTATGAATGTTGTGTGCCTCCACTATGTGCGCTCTTTATATCTGCTCTTTATTCAATCAATCTGCTCCCTACTTTTTCATCCATTAATTTGGCCTCTCTCTCTCCTTCTCTTTCTCCATCCATTATTTCTGTCATTGTGCTGTTTGTCCTGTTCAGTGGGCATCATAAAGCAGTCAGGAAGACACACAAACACACACTAACTTGCATGTGATGCTCGCAGAGCAGACAGTGGAAATGTCACAGTGTTTCAGGTTCGAAGGCATATTAACGAGGTCTGTCTAATATGAGGGGACAGGAAATGAGCAGGTTCTCCTTAACTGCTATCATAAAGATGATGGGTGTGTGGTTGCACTTACAAATGCATGGAAAAAAATGCATGCATGGAGAAACCGTTATAGCTGTGGTTCTCAAACTTAGCAGACATACAAAGCGAAACTTATTGATGCTCTTGCACCTCTAAATAAATGTAATCAATGCTTTTAAACATGATTGATATCAAACCAACGATCAGCCTCTAAAGCCATGCCAGAAAAAATTAACTCAAACCCAAACTCTGTATGTTCACATGAAAAGGGAGACATGTTTGTCAGTTGTTTGCATCTTATTCATACAATGTACTTCACTCACGGGAGGTCAAGAGCACCATCTGTGCATGTTCAATTCTTAATTAGATTCACAACAACTGAATAATGTATTTGTGCGACCAAAATAGACTTGAGGTGGGGTATACCTGAGATTACGATAGGAGTCTGTTTTTGACACATTTCCTCATTGACATCTTGGAAGTCGTCGTGTTTTTTCTTTTCTATTTCAGGCACAGCTTGTCCCGTGTCAAGCCAATTAGTCGATCTCATTAACCAACGCTGTCAACCAGAAGACTGCGGTTTGAGTCCTGTTTGTGAGCTCTGTTTTTTGCACTCTCTGTTTTCTCCGCTCACAGTTTACTTTATTTTCACATTCTGTTTGGTTAGCTATAGGCATCAAATGTACTTGGTTAGTTTTAATGAAATATCACGGTTTGGGTAAAGCTTCAAAACTCCCACCGATAGATGATGGCCAAGCAAAGATATGTGGCCATTTTCCAGTGGTTCGGCTCATTTAACTCAAAGGTTTTCATGATATTAAAGTGATGTTCCCCACAAAATGTATTCCCTCTCTCATGCACACCCTCTCTTATTGTGGATTTAACTATGATAGCTAATGACCAGAGAGTGTTTACATTGGAGTAACCCTGTTGTGGCTGCCTTGTTCACCCACTGACTTCTCATTGTGACTCACACAGTATCTCTTTGGCATTAACATGCACTTTAGTCCAACAGAGTTCAATAGAAGCTTCTTTACATCTGAAATATTGTAGCTGTGACAAGTCTGTGGGCAAAAAAGTGGTCTGCTGTTTTCCTCTCTGGCATAGATGCCACACTGCGGTAAACAAGTGAACCTTTTTAATGTGTAGTTAAACTGAGCAGACTTAGTTCCAAAATCTAACCCCACAGTGAAAACAAACAAGTTTACTAAAATAAACTACGTGAAAAAGTACAAATATATATTTTTTAGAAAGAGTTGCCATTATACAATATTGTACCATCATTCCTTATACCTAGTGTTAGGAAGGTTGTTGCTACAGTCACACTAGAAGAAAACAGTGGCTGAGACCAATTTATTGCCTTTATGATGGAACCAGGTCTGAGAGCGCTCACAGTCAGCTGCTGTGCTCAAAGACAGTGATAAAACAGCAACAATCACATTGGTCTGCTATCAGTCTGTGATAACATGGAGATTAACTGTGATAAATCACTGAAAATTGCAAGTCTGCTGTCAGACTTAAGATAAGTTGTGCTAATCAGCACAGAGTGACTCTGTCTGCGTTCATAAATTAGGAGGAAATTATTGGTAAACCTTGACTAATTTGTCTGAGACTCCACTCAATCTGAGTCAGACTGCAGTTGTTTGGAGGTTGCCTCCCGCCAGGTGAATTGTGCAATCGCCCTTGCATCGAAAATGGTCACGCAGAGGTTTCTGAGGGCTTCCACGCTCAACCTCTGGGTGACCAGCTGGTCAGTTCAGCAACTTGCAATCAGTTGCGAAATTCAAAAAAAATTCAGATTCAGATTCAGATTACTTCATTAATCCATAAAAAAGGGCAATGTGTTTACCCACACAACCTACAGCTTTTAAACACCAAAGACAAACACTGTTACATGTGAGGTCAAGGAAAGAAAAAATACTTAAAAAATAAATTTTAGTTGCAAGGAGGTTGCAGGTCTTATTTAACTATTTAAGTGTGATATATCCATAATATACATGCCTTTTTTGTTGTTTTTCTGTTTGTTACCAAGAAAAGAGTTAAAATGGACTGTGATGCAGGACTTTAAAGGAATCTGAAATCTAAAGTGTGAAATTTGAGCTAGTTAAAGCTCACCACAGCTGCTCATTCAGTCAATGAGATTAAAACCACCTCTCCAGCGTGCAAAGGGGTGCTGTTTTTACTGACTTACACCACATTTGCCACTTAATACTTGATCACTTGCCGTCATTATGCATCTGACAGATGGCAGAAGATGACTAATGACTATTTGCACATTAATGCTTTTTGTGTCATGAAGAAGTTGATTCATCGCTACCAAAGTCATAGTGTGTGTCACAGAGTGTAAGCACAGGTTATGTAAAAAGTGTGTCAGCCTTGCATCTGTTCTAAACTGCATGCAAAACAATGCCGAGCTGTGCAGCAAACAGATATTGTACCGAAACTCAAAAAGGAGGAGCTTTGTATTGCCGATGTATCTCCTTGCTGTCAGCGCTGACACGCTCATAAAACACAAGGCCTCATTTTAAGTCAAACAGGAAATAGCCTGCACAATCCTGGGAACAAACAAGAGAGGACAGCGTTGCGGTTTGATTGGACCGTGAACGGTCGCTGTCGTTACAAAGCACCACTGTAAGCTCCATCGATTATCAAAGGGCTCCGAGCTCAGACGGGGAGTCTACTGATCTTTCCCAAGCTCAGACATGAAAAGCCCCCGGTGACAGCTCATAGCCTGGGCTAGATCATACCGCTGAGCTGAGGAGGGAGGGGGCTTCTGTGTTGCCTGTTTTCTAACCACCTGCTCCACAGGCCGTGGCTCTGTTTTCTTGTTTTCTCTCTCTTAACGCTCCGCTTTGTCAGAGGCGACGAGGATGCGCTTTCATGCGAACTCGAGGCCAGCAATGACATCGGCGTGTGAGAGACACTTGGTACAACAACGCAAGGCAACCTTTTATTACGGCTATGCCTCATTACTTTTTAACCAGCGTAATCGTATGTGCTGCTCCTCATGAATTATTCACAGGTGAGCTCTCGTCACAAAATGACAGGGGGTGATGGCAGAGAGCTCCAAACGAAAGAAAGAAAAAAACAGAAAACAAGCATAAAAATAGGAGAAGGTATATGTCAAGAACGTGAGGCTCTGATACGTTTCCTCATGCTTGCCATTAACTTTCTTTGCAGAGGTGTGAGCACACAACACTGTAGAAAACATACAGACACGGGTTTCACAATATGGATCACACGCTGAGAGTTTGTTTGTTGCTTTCAAATGAAACAAACCAATCTGAAAAGTGGTATGAGGTTTTAGCTCCAGTGTGTTCGCCTTTCATCAGCAGCAGCTTGGCAGCGAATGGAAAATATAAAAAGAAAGAAGGGGTTTCCGCCAGTGCCTGTCTACACAGAGACTGCTCACTCCCTAATAGTGCCAGCGTACAGCAATTCATCTACGGCGCACTTGCGGGATAGTCTTCACTGAGTAGGAGTGAATGGAGCTGCAACAGCTGAAAAAATTATTTACACCTTATTGTTTTATGTTTTTACAAATATAGTACGTCAAATTTTCAAATTCAAAATTGAGTTTAGCAAAGCACTTATGTGTTTTTGTTTTTCCCCACAGAGACGCCGCTGTTCATTAGCATTACGCTAATGTATGCTGATTGGTCGGTCAGCATTCACTTCAACTGTGAATTGATGGCTTCAATCAAAACAAACGCACGTGTGTGTGTATGTGTGTGTATGAAGCAGACAGCTGTGTTGATCAAAGTTGCCGATGGCTGAAATTCTATTGCGGTGCTAAAGAAAGGTCAGAAGATCACCTGAGGTGCTGAGGTAAAGAGTTTTTAGCAGTGTTGAGGAGTTTGTGTGTGTTTGAGAGAAAAGGAAAACCTGTATGAACGCAGTCAAACCCTCCGTCACTGCTCTTTCAGTCAGCTTCTCCTCATATAATTTATTGTTCTTCTCACTCCTTTAACTTCCACATCTTCTAAATCCTTGGATCAGATCTTGCAAAAAAAAAAAAGGCTCTTTATGAATCCCTCTGATAAAAAAGTGAAACTGGAGTTTCTGCAACTTTATTAACTGAACAAAAATCTGAAATGTAAGACATGTTAAAGTTGCCTGAGCTGTTTTTTGTACAGCTGTGTGGGGCAATATTCAGACTTTCGCTGACTCTGAGGCTCCCCTGAGCGTCTTCTGGTGCCACTACACACACCCCTGAGGTTCACAGCTTTCTAAAACATCCATGATCAATTAGACACCAATTAAACAACGTGTTAATGAGCTGCCTAATGACTTAACAGCCATATTTCCTCTGTGAGCTTTCTCTGCACAGGCTTAGGATGCCTCCCTTGTGGGCAAAGACCGAGTGCCAGGAGTCGTAGAGTGGGTGTGCAGTGTGACTTAATTTTGGTGTTATTACATCTTATTCTCTTGACCCCCTCTCTCCATTATGTTTTGGTAGAAGATGCCGTTTGATCCCTTTAATCATGTATTGGCTGTGCTTGGTGGAATGGCTCGTGAGGGATCTGAGGAGCATACTGTAAAAATTTGTAGTAGCACAGGAATAAAATATTGGCGTTTGTTACATAACGTGGCCTACTGCTAAATTCGATCCTGCATGACTTGCAATGTACAATATTGGAGCTCCGCATTAGTCGTTCTACTGACCAGCAGTGCCCACGTGGGTTAGCGCAGCCAGGGCTACACACAAGCTGCCGTGACTCAGAACTCAAAAGTGTGAGAAAGTAAAATAAAATTAGAGGTGAGTTCTGAAACCTCTAGTTCACCCGTGCTATTCTCTCGCTCCACTCCTCCACTCCTCTGAGTCAACCGCCTGCTTTTCAAGGCTTTTATCCACAGAATGCAGAGTGAATCACTCCGTTTATATCATTAGATTTTTTTTTTTTTGCCAAACTTTGTTTTAAAAAGTTGAAAATGCTAATGTTATGTAGGGGAGTGAGAAAAGAAAAGGAGCTCAGAGGGAGATGACCCACTTAGTGTAATTATCACTAACGAAGAGATGGGAAAGTTGCGAGCTGGGGAAAAACACCCGGGCCTAAATGCGTTAAATTAATCCAGATAATTCAATAGGCGATGATGAAAGGCCACAATCAAGCCCCTTCTGGCTGTGGTGTTTGACTAATAGTGCACTCGCCTGTTTTATGCAAATAGTTTTCTCTAACCTTCCTCTTGTTCTCCGTGTCAGGTGGTGTGGCTGTGGTCACTGCTGCTGGGGTGTGCCACACAAGACCACAAGCGCATTTACATCCATGTATTAACACACGCACACACACAAGGATAAGCACACCACCGTATATTTTCACCCTCGGACATTTCCAGAGCCTCATGTGAGATTCATACAATGCGTTCAACCGTGGCTTTCCCCCCGGGGATATGCAAGTGCAGCGTCTTGAGGTTTAGTAACAAGATCATTAAAATAATCAAATTATGATAAGAGAAAGTCAGTCGTGCTGAAACTAGTTGTTTTGAGTCCATCAGAAGCGATGCTGTTAGTGCGCAGAGCGACGACCGAGGAGAGGGCATCATCAACATTAGCTGACAGCATGGGAAAAAGCCTGCGGTGGGTCTGAGCAATAATAACATTACCAGCGCTTTCTCACAATAATAACGTCGCAGGAATAAAAGAAAAGTTCCCCTTTTTTTGTAAGTTAAGTGTCCCACTTTTAAGCCTTGGAGCAAAACAATCTTCACTCATCAGATCCTGTCTTAATATCTTGTCAGAGGAGATGTCTGACTGGCTCACCTCCTGTTAGCAGGCTGCTGGTCTCTTTCTGGAGGCAATGCAAAGCAAAAGCGTCTCTTCTTAATTCTTCAGTGCGAAAACAGAGAGGGAAAGGAGGCGAGACTCGCGAGTGTCTGCACCTTTATCTCCACTGCAAATATTTGCCTAATGAGAAAAATATTATTCCACCTTTAATTACAAATGTGCCTTTCCCTTCTGCTTACAAACATCTCCTTTGAGACGTTGTCTTATTACAATTGCTGTTTAATCTGAGACGGAATTAAAGCAGCAGTAATTAGTTTATAGGGGAGTCTAATTGTCTTACTGTGCCTTTAAAAAAACATTGCTTCATCTCCTCAGGAACTTTGAAAGTAGGATAGTGTCTCCCCGCTTGCAACCCCGCCACCTCCCCCCAATTCAACTTCTTTCCTGTGCTGCAGCTGTGCAACAAAACTATTAATTTAAACCAATAATCTCTAAGTCATTACCACTTATCAAAAGGGCTGCAAATTAATTATGTTAACTGCTGGAATTTTTCATTAGATCTTTAAATGCGTGCACTTCATCAGTTCTGAGAACTCAGCAATTTGATTACAGTTGATTTCTCTCCATTTAATGAAGCGAGCGTTTTGTTTTTTTCCCGCTGTCCTTTTTGTCCGTCTCTTTTTTTTTTTTTCATTAATTGGATTATGATCAATGCGAGCTTTAATGTTATGGAAAACTTAGCCAAAGCCTCTATCTGCTATGACACAGTTTCTCGCCAGAAGATTAGAGAATGCCGTATCTTCGTTCGTCAAATATCAAACTGTCTTTCCTTAACGATGTAAGAGTGAAACGTTGCTAATCACTGCTGACGAACGCACACTGCTGTTCTACAAAGATAATGAGTCTGCCAGAGTCAAGGGGAGAAACAAACAGCCGAAAGAGAGAGGAGAGGAGATGGGGAGAGACGAAATGTGACAGATCAACAAAACACAGATACTACAAGTGCAAGTACAGACTGACAACTCATGTGTACAAAAACACTGAAGGAAATGAAATAAAGGGAGATATGTAAAAGGGTGTGAGGTGTTGGTGGGGGGAGAGACCGTCACATTGTTTCAGGTTAGAGAGTTGACCTAAATGAAGCTGTGAGACAGAGCTGGAGAGACAGAGTCAGAGACATTACTGAGACATGTGTCAACCACCAGGGGATGTAAGGTGTGAAAGAGAGAAACAGAGTGAAGAAGGGTGAGAAAAGGGGGGAAAACTGAGGGAAGAGGAGGGCGAAGCGGGAGCCGTAAGGGATGAAGACGGACCCTGAAATCGTTGGCGGGAAGGAAGACAGCCGAGTGAGCCTCTTTTGTGTCCACTTCTGAGAACTTTTTTGTATCACGCCAAAACCTAAATAGAGGATTTCCCACATCAATCGCTGAATTTAATTACACCTGCTTGTCACTGCTTTGGTTTGGCTGTAAAATCAAACTGCCGATCCACACCAGCTAAGAACTTTAAAGTCCTGATGATCTGTACACGTTTCACATCCCCACAACTCGCACAAAGTTGATTTATAGACTTGTGAACTGCACCTGTGTGCTTTAGCCTCCTCCACTCTGGACCCAAAATGTCACCCGGACGCAAAAACACACACAGACACACATGAGCGGATGCATCTACACACATGCACAGGTGCTGCCGGGTGGACCGTGGGGAAGAGGTGAGAGCGCTTTCGCTCCACTGAGTGGAAAACCTGATCTTCTTACCTCAGCAACTTCAGATGGAGCAACTCAGTGGAGAGACATCTGTGTGAGCGCGAGTGTGTGTTGCGCGAAGGGGAGCAAGGGCTGAGGAATAAACAGAGAGATTGAGGAGGAAGTGAGAGATAGGCAGACGGAGCTGGAGACACTGGGCCCTCGGCTGTTGTCATGGCAACACATTAGCAAGCCTTAGGGTAAACAGGTGTCTCCTTTTAACTTAATCAGTCCAGCTAAATGAGCTAATCAGCACTTGTGATATGATCCGCAGGCCTGAGGAGGAGCTGAAAAACTCCTTGAGCCCCTCCCAACCCAACCTCGTTTCTCACCAGCGTGTCCGGCGGCCAGCCCGTCCGGGGTCAAATGGATTTACACAGCAGCCCGCCATTCAATTGAGTCAGCACTGAACCACCAGCTACTGCTGTTTCTGTGTATGACCACCCACTACTGTCATTAGCATCAGAGAGAGAGGGAGAGCACCGGTTTGTGTGGATTATCATTGCTACGCGTGCCATTATCATAACAGTTACGATAGCTACGCCTTGTTGAATGGATAATCAGCAAGGTATTATGTGCTGGGATAATAGCACCATGTGAAAATGGGAGATGCACTCCCGGCTAACGTGCACAACCGTACCAATTATTACGAGCAGGGTTCATGCTGCATTTCGTTAAAGCTGTATATCAGCGCAGATCTGATTACGATAACAACAGAGTGTCCTGTGATGATGGTTATTAGGACCGTTGCGGCAATGATGAGGGTGTTATTTCAAGGGAGGAACTTACCTTTGTGAGTTCAACAGCTCTGTGTGTGTGTGTGTGTGTGTGTGTGTGTGTGTGTGTGTGTGTGTGTGTGTGTGTGTCTTACCCACTGAAAATCATTGTGAATCTGTCACAAGACTAGCATTATCGTTTGAACAAAACACTTTGTCTGAATGGTTGAATTATTTAGTTTAAATAAAGTCCTTCTCCAAGCAAGTTTTCACACTCAGCCACCATCTTAGCAAAACCGTTATTTAACGTTAACAAAGACCAAGCTCCTTACTAAATGGGGGACATGTGGCACTTGTGGCACAAAATTGAATGTATAGAACTACCAGTCAAATCTGGTGAAAACTGCATTAAACATTTGTTAAGTGTGAGGGCCGCAGTTTAGATGATTGAATTGAATTTGATTATATTTGATATATATAGCGCCAAATCACAACAATGGTCACCTCGAGGTGCTTTATATTGTCAGGTAAAGACCTACAATAACACAGAGAAAATCCCAAGAATCAGGCAACACCCTGTGAGCAAGCACTTGGTGACAGTGGTAAGGAAAAACTCCCTTTTAACAGGAAGAAACTTGCAGCAGCACCAGGCTCAGGGAGGGGCGGCCATCTGCCATGGCCAGTTCATGGTGAGGGGAGGGAGACAAGACAAAAGTCCTTTTTTTTCCCTTCCCCTTCTTCCACAGGTGAGACGTAGCAAAGAAAAAATACTTTCTGTTACTGTGCTTAAGTAGAAAATTCAAGTATCATGTATTTTTTTTAAACTTTTATTTCCTATTCCCTATTTCAATACTAATATCTCTACTTTATGCTCTTTAGATTTTCAGTCCAGTTTAAGTTTAAGAATTATTATTTCTCATCATATTTTTTAGACATCAAATTTATTTGAAGCTAAATGGAGAGAACAACAACAGATAAATCTTCTTGGTGTATCCATCACCAGAGCTTATTGCACAAGAAAAGATGAAAGAGACAAAAATGTAATTTATGCATCATTTTTGGCACTATACTTAGTGGTTTACATGGTCAAAATGATTCAGAACAGCATTTATGGTGCAGATGTCCATAAATTGTGTTGGCGGTACCTCAGCATCTAGCTGGATTATTGCACCATATTTACGGTACACATCATCTGGCCTAAGTGAAGGAAAAGCTCAAGCTTAAAAAAAGAAAAAAAGGAGCAGGGGGAAAAGAAATTTTTTTTTTAGGAATCTCCAATTTAAACATGACACCAAAACAGTGAACCAACTATTAATACCTCTCAGGAGGAGCTCCAACTCCTGTCAGTTGATCCTCCCCCTCCAGGAAATAACAGTTAACCAAATAAACCATATCAATGCTCAATCTATCATTGAAAATACAACTTTAATAATGAACAGTGGCAAACAGTGGTTTATTCTTTATTTTAGTTAGTTGTTTATTTAGTTGTGTGAAGGAAACCTGTAAAGTAAGAATTTCATTGCTCTGCATAACAATAAACAATAAACTTCTTGAATCTTGAATCTTGAAAACAGATGTAGTTATAATAAGAGAAAGTACTCAATCTGTAACACCTTAAAATCAACACATCCTTCAAACCTCAGAGAACAATCTTCCTCTTTCATACCACACCTGGCACATCCCAGAAACTTGATCATAAAAGGAGTCCCAAAGGACCTGGACTGGTTTGGCACTTCCTTGGTCCGAACCAGTTGGAGTCCAAGTGCAGTCTGAAGAAGAGGTGAAAAATAAATAAATTACTCAAACACAAACCTTAAAACTAGCAATTTTAGTAAGACTCTCTTTAGCATTTCTTGTTTCTTGTTGATTTGATGCACACGCATACAGCACAGCTCGGTTAAAACCATTATGTGTTGTGTATTGTATTGAGGTCTCAGGCCTCCCCATGGCAGCGACTTCTACACAATAAGGCAAGGGTTCAGCATATTTTACAATATTGGATTTGTGTCAGTTTGCATAGGTATTTGCCTATGCAGAGCCTACACAGAGGGGTATGCATCCAGTGCGTGCAGTTCTCCAGTAGCTTGACGTGGATGACACGGTGCATAGGTCAAAATCTGATTGGCTTAAAAGTGGAACAGTAAAGTAAACTGCAGCAGAGTTCACATGAACTGGATAAGCAGTAAACAGCTACTACAGTGGTCTGCAAAGCTTTTTGTAGAGCTTATTTACGCTATTCTAGTTTCTGTCCACTGGGGTCCACTTGGGTCAGAGTGATGGAGATTTTGTAAACCTGTCTGTGATGTCTCCAGGTTGTGTCCCCAAAAGAGTATAACTGTCATTTATGGTTGAAAGAATTTCCTCGTATACTTCAGCTAATCATTCACATAATTAATATATATCTATCTATATCTATATCTATATATACACAACCATCCTATGCTAATTCACATTATGAAATAAGAATAAATGCACGCAAATACAAGAAGATATAGGATTTGGGAACGCCACCATTTTGGGGGGAATTCTCCCATAGATTTCCCATTCAGGAACCTCCAAGCGTCATGACTAAAACCTCCTAATTTCTTGTGTTCTCACTTTGCAAAGTCCATAAAACCTGTTTGTGCGTGACACGTCTGCATCTGTGGGACTTGTAACTATTGTTAGCAGCTGTCATTAGGAGAGACTTTGCCTTAATTATCTCATCACTGCCTGCCTCATGGGATTTGCATATATCCTGCAAAAGCTAAGAAAGCCAAAGGGGGGAATTCATAGCCATTTCAGTTCTTTATTGGCTTCAATCTTCATCACAAAGGTGCAGACACGTGATGACAAAAATACGACACTGAACAAAAGGGTTTAGCAGGTGAAATCACAGACTTGCTGTTTTACAGTTGAATCTGCTGAAACGGGAGGTTCACTCTTCTCATCTCATTTTAAGAGGGCAGCATTTTTGTTGCCTTATATCTCGCCGCCTCTCTGAGCATGTACACATTATTAAGCTGCTCAGGCCTCTCACCAGCACCAGGCCTCCACCCCTCTACCCCGCCATCACTCTCCTACCCAGCTCCCCAGAGATAATCACGGTATTACAAATGAAAAGTCAGAGCCATAAATCAGTACTCCTCCACCCCCGGCCCACCTCACAACACCACCGCAGGTTCTCCGCATTCCTCCCCATCTCCCTCACTCTCCTCTCAAGCCTTCATTTAACCTGGGAAATCGGCGGCTTCGCTCGTTTTAGTGTTGCAAAAAAGACACACACACAAAACAAGAGAAAGGAAAGAGGAACAGATTGGGGGCTGGGAGGGCTGAGTAATCCGGGATTTCCACTGTGTGACTTCAGCAGTTGGCCCATGGTATCCATCAAACTCGCATCTGTGTCACACACATCCCTGTGTGTGTGTGTGTGTGTGTGTGTGTGTGTGTGTGTGTGTGTGTGTGTGTGTGTGTGTGTGTCTGAGAGAGAGAGTGTGAGAGAGAGAGTGTGAGTAAAAGAGAGAGAGCTTTGCAATCCTGCATGACTCAGATGCAGCTGGTCTGCTGAAGTGGATGTGCAGGGACAGTCAAGGGTGGAAAAATACACAAAAAAATATAAACCAATTTTAGGAATCTAATGTCCTGTGTGGAAATCACGCTTCAGGCTAATACGATTTTGGATTTAGGAAAAAGAAGAACAAACGGCACAGATCAGGAGAAATCAGTGCATCATAGATAATAATATACTCTTGTTTTATTCATGCCTTTAACAACCCGTGTTGTAAAAAGTGCCAAATGAAGACACCTTGCTTCCTAGCTAGTAGCACTCTAGACACAAGTTGATGAAAAACTGATGTAGAACGGTTGAAGGCGTCAGACATTGCTGGCTACAGATGAAAAGTTGCTGCTGTTGTATCAAACAAATGAGGACAGAGGGACTGACATGCAGGCTGATCCAGGTGTCAGGCTGTGCAGTACAGCAGCTAATAGCAAGAGAGAAGGAGAGAACAAGAAAGGCAAGGAAGAATAGATAGCAGGAGGGAGGGATGTCTCCCCCCCTCCCAAGCTTGTCAGTCAGTCACAGAGGGGGAGAACGACAGGCCACAATGGGGCCCTTCAACGGCTGGCTGAAAGTTGTAATTTAGCATGAAGAGCCATCGAGGGGCGAGCCTAAATATAGCTCCACATATACATTGTGTCTTGTAGAGAGAATAGCAATTAACAGCCAATTAAATGAATGACTGGGGTCAGCAGCAGCAGCAAACTAATGGTGGGTGTGTTGCTGCGCTACCGGATAATCCAAAGAGACAAAGAGAGAGGTTTGGGAGTGAGAGAGGGCGCATTTCTCAACATTTTCTTTTGAGCAAGGCAGCATAATGAGATTTGAAGGGTTCCAGTAATGCGTCACCTGTGCATCAAATAAATTGCGTGCTTGTATAAAGAACTCATATAATAACTACTTTATGCATGTCATCCTACATGCATGCACTCAGACATCAGTGCACTGCGTGAACTGGGACTTGCAATGGAAATGCAGGACCTCCAGCTCCAGCAGTAGCTGTTGCAAGTCGGGGGTCTTTATAGGTAACAAAAGACCTTTAATCAGGTGTAGCAGGGCTAATGTCATTTTCAACTAAGGAGGTTAATTCAACAGAGGACCTAGCTTTGATTTGATTTGAGCATGATCACTTAGTTCATTATATTGCCCCACACTGGGCTGTTTTATTCTATACTGTTGTTTTAGGAGCAGTAGATCATTATTTAGTGCGTTTTTTAAAAATTAATAGAACTAGGTGTGACAACACTTGCACAGGTTACTTTGACTATTGTAATTACCTTTTCCTGGGTGACACACATAGAGTACAAAAGCATGCATGTGACCTTCATTCAGATTACAAAGAGGTCATACGGTATGCTCGTGTGTTAGTATACTCATAGCCCGTATATAAAAGATAGAGACCGCCTACTTACTTTCTACAGAGTTTTGGTTTCTTTATACCACGTTCCAGATACTTCGAAACTCAGGAGTGATGTGGCAAGTTAGCACGTTCCAAAAAAAGTGAGGAAACACAGGATTTATTTAGGTTCTTAGCGATGTAGCCACATTCAGGTATCACTTGCAAAACCAAGTATTTTCGTGTTCTGTACTTAAAAACAGCTCTGCAGCACATTCAGGGATAGAGTCTGGTCAGTGCTCTATGTATGGCTTAATTTAAGAATCACAAATACACATCAATGGCAGTACAGAGTTTACGTTCAGTGCCACTATCTTGGATTGCTAACCTGGGGTATTCCACAAAACATATCTTAGTGGGAACTGGAATTTCCAACTTCAGATTTATTCAGGAAAGCACCATTATCGGGAGCAGAAGATACCATATTTGGACAAAAATATTAAAAACAGCATTATTCAATTTAGGTTTAGTTGTATAGCACCAAGTCACACAAAAACATTCTACAGTGTCCATGGAAAAAGCCCCAAGGATCAGATGGTCTCCTGTGAACAGCACTTTGCAACACTGGGTAGGAAAAACTCCCTCTTAACAGGAAGAAACCTGTGGGAGAGCCAGGGTCAGGGCGGGGGGGGGGGGGGGGAGGTGAGACGATAAAGCAGAGGAAAGACAGGGATACGGAGCAGAACATGCACTGTGGAAGAGAGAAGACAAGTGTTAACGACTTGCAGTGGTGGTGTATAAACATGTGGGGACTGAAAAAAGCTGAGTGGAGAAGATATACTCAGCGCACCACAGTGTATCAGCTAAGCAAGCTTAGTTACACCCTATAGTTAATAAAATCCAAATGGGTAAGTTATAAACATTCACTCATTGCATGCAGTTGCTATGAAGGGATAAACTGTCCACTGAGACCAGACTGTGCTGTGAAGTTGGGCTTTTTAATGTTACAGTCTACAGGGACTGAGCAGCTTGTTGAACAAGCCTGAAGTGGCCATTAGAGGAACTGGTTAACGAATGAGTGGAGGACACATGATGACTCATAAGAATCTGTAATTTTTTTTTAATTAATTTAATTTTGGGCGTCTGTGTTATCATTTCCATAACTCTCCATTTCTGTCTGTCGAAGCTAATGCACAGAGTTTTAAGGATCCTGAAACTGCTGGACTAACGTGGAGTCCAGGATTAACATATCAAAAGCTATGGGTTTACGAAAAAACAGATTTGTGTGGACGTGGCTTGAGTCACTGCGGTAGCCGAAGAACATCGAAACAAGTCCCCCTCTAATTGCCTCGCCTTTGAAAAGGCAACTACTTGCTTCAAAAAAACAAGGCGAGTCATTAACGCTGTTCTGGCAGCAATCCCACCTCCCCTCCTCATCCCCACTTCTCCTGCTCTCTCTCTCTGCTGCAGCTGATAACACCTTGTTCAGAGCCAGTGATCAAGGCAGAATCATCTCCTTCTCACCCCCATCTTTTCTGCAACTCCACCTGCGTAATTGCCGCACCTAACCTTTTCAGCGCTGCCTCCGCTGGGAGTCAGCCAGCCAGCCCAATTGGGCTGCGGGTATTAATAGAATCTCATTTCATGCCTCCATCGGATAAAACAAAGGTTGGGTTTCACCGAGCAAGTTTGATCTTTTTACTGCGACTGTTGAGAAGGTAACTGCGCAGTGTGGATTCAGAAAAGCGTGTTCTTGTGTGTGTGTGTGTGTGTGTGTGTGTGTGTGTGTGTGTGTGTGTGTGTGTGTGTGAGAGAGAGAGGGAGAAAGTCAGCAGGGCCACGTTGGGGTTTGGCGCGGGCAGCTGGTTGGACAGGAGGGTTAGCCAGCAAAGAGTATAATCATGGTAAAAACCCATCAACAACTCCTGCAGATTACATGATAAAATACATAATTTGCTCTTGCCCTCTAGAATGACACCGAGTCTGGTATTTGCTTTTGCCTTTCTCTCATCCTACTCTTGAAAAACAAATCTGTTTAGGCACAAAAACAACTTGGTTAGACGATTCTGGCAAAACAAATTCATAATTATGGCGACAAGGTGACAGAATCACAGCATCTAGGGATTCTCAAGGAAAATCATCTCAACATCAGGGAATACAGAGACTTAAATGCAAACAGGGGACCACATATAAACTTAGGTCATGAATAAAAGTATCACTGACTGGTATTTGTACAACGTGGTACACAACCAGCCCGTTCCCAGTCCAAATATAATGTAGTCACCTGTTTTCATTGCTTTTACAGCTGCTTTGTTGCCTCTTATATTATTGTGGGCATTTAAAAATATATATATATATTCTCCCATTTTGCAGTACATATCAATAATGTCTGATCGTGAGGAGAAATTGCCCTGCTGTCTGGGCACTCGTGCAGTCATAGTGTTGCCCACGCTGTACTCTGTGGAGCAACCATAGTTAGTCCTTCAGTTTGACTGTCAGCCTCATTATATTTAAATATATATATATGTATATATATTACACCTGGATGAATCCACACTTTGTCACACATGTTTGTATATGGTCTAATTATGCCTTTTGCCCTTTGTGGTTTTAATATCCTGGATTGCCACAGTGGTTGAAAATGGATCTGTATGTTATTTCATGGTGAAATGGAACCAGGCTGAGGTTTCTGACCTTTCAGTGCTGAAGTTAAATGAAACTCATTAGTGGCTAAATACTCCATGACGTATTCTCTGTGTTAACACATTCTTCTTTTATTTATTTATTTTTTCACTGAGCTTCTTCAATGTGACTTCTTTTAATTAAGCTCCAAATTAGGGCTGGATTGTCTAGTTTGTAATTGTGCCACAAAAAGCCGTTCCTGCTCACAAATCATATGATTTTCCAAAGATCACGGCATAATCAGCGGTGTTTAAAGGTGCTCTAAAGGATATTTCAGGTTGCGTGACATGTCGTTTTTTTCTAGAGCTTAATATGACGTTGCTTAAATGGCCTTTATTTAACACAGAGCCCTTTGACAAACCATATTGTAACAGTATTGTCCTTCTATTTAGAGATCAATGCAGCCTCACCACGCTCACTCTGATGTGAGCTGCTTGTGCCTGAGATGCATCTTGGGAAATCTCTTTAATGAACAAACAAAGCGATCAGCAGAACAAGCTTTCTGGTTAGCAGTCACATTACTAACATACTGAGGAATGCGTGCCCACCGCACCATTTAAAACCTTTGCCTTTTATCATTAGTCTCTTTCTGTCTTTCTCCCTGCTTTTTCTTCTTGTTTCTTGCTGCTTTGTGTCTTTCAGCCCTGTAACCAAGGCTGTGGCAGACACTTTGCGGGCTGTTTTTTCCAGCCTTAATAATGCATAGATGTTGTGGATGATGTGGCAAAGACATCTTTGTTCAGGGAATCCCTGGTGTGACACAAATTGATGGAGATCTATGAGAATCCAGCTTGTTACGAGGGAGCCAGGGCTATTTATGAGGTGGGTGTTAGTGGGGAGGGGTGTAAGGGGGCAGATACAAGGCAGAGGAGAGGGAAGGGCGCAGCAGGTCTCCGAAGACCAGGCAGCGACTCTCATTTAAAAAGCGATCGAGAACGAGCAAAAAGTTTGCTTTCATCCAGGAACAGAGTAGAAATCATTATACGACATAAGCATACACCCTATGCGCGTTTCACACAAACACACACACGAGCACGGTCGCACAGTTCAGTGAGTCTGCTATCCTCAGCTCAAAGCACAGTAAATTAAAAGTCTGACCAGAAAAAGCATTTATGTGCAATATGTGCAATAAGGAGGTGTGTGGGTGGGTGGGCTGCTGTCTTAATTGGGAATTAATGAGGGGGACAGGGTGACAGAGGAAGTGGGGGCTGAGAGAAGGTTTGTAGGGAGAGTGCGACAGAGAGAAAGAGGCAGAGGAGGGGATTACCTTGGAACAGTATGGTGAGTGGGAGGGCTTTTCCTGTCAGTCCTGCCCTCTGGTACGCTGTTGGGACAGGGATCTCCCTTAAAACAGCTAAGATTTTCCTGTCAGTCCTGCCCTCTGGTACGCTGTTGGGACAGGGATCTCCCATGAAACATCTGCCACACCCTTCCTTTCTGATGACACATGAAGTTTCTACTTGATTAAGACTTTTGAACAAGTAACAGTAAAAAATGGAAACACATGCAGTAAATTGTTGCAGTGTTGTGGAGCCACCTTTGGGCATCTTTAAGTGTTTTTTTTTCCCAGAAGTTACACAGATTTATTTGCAGCCCTTTTTAAAGTCTGTAGGAACGGCTTCATAATCCCTCATTTTTATTCAAATCAGAATAGATAAATGAGAAATGAGAGTCTGACTTATACTTCATGTTTCAGAGAATACTAAATGTGATTATTTATATAGCAGTTTTCTTTCAGTCCTCCTATCCTTTCATCTCCCGCTCTCTTTCCTCAACTCTGTTTCCAAACCATCTTCATTGGTTCCTTTCTCCCATCTATATTTATGTACTCCATATTGAAAAGTTCTTCTGCGCTCAGAGCGAAGCTGTGCGTGGCTCCTCACTGCAATTACTGATTAATTACAGGGAATTAAAGCAATTAGAACTGCTGAGATATACAATTAACGAACACACGCTTCATGACGCCACGCACAGGCTGTGCAATCACTAGATTGCAATGCAAATACGTCTCTCTTTTAATCTCCCTCACAGTTATTCTTTCATTTTCTCATTCTGCTCTCTAGCACTTGCCCAACACGTACACACACACGCACACAACAGGGAGGAGGCAGGTTTTCCAGTTCATTAAATAGTATTTAATTTGAAAATACCTCTGTGCAGAGGGAGATGTGAGAACCCCGAGGGACAAAAACTAAAGCAGGAGTGGGCAACGACAAAGGGATTCCTCCATCTGTCGCCCTCGATCCTGTGAACTGGGGAAAGCGGGAATCAGCTGCTCTTCAGCAACCACAGAAAATGGGTGAAAAGATCTTTGTGATGGCATTTGAGGGCACAGAGGGCAGGGCGACCAATTGACATGTATGGCCAATTTAGCTTTGCCCAGAAAACATAACCCCATGAATGTCTTTGGACTGTGGAAGGAAGCCAGAGTAACCAGAAAGAGCCCTCCCAGACATGGGGAGAACATGCAAACCCCACACAGAAAAGACCCAGCTAGCAAGTAAGGGATTCAAACCCAGTGAGGCAACAGTCTAACTACCACACCACCATGCTGTCATGATCTAAGGTGTGCCAGGCTTTAATAGTGGAGCGAAAATGGCAGAAACAGGGATATTTCAGGAAAGTGGCTTATTTTCTTTTTTGCTCACCAAGACCCATCATGTGTGTAGGGTAAATATGAAGACAGAGCCAGTAACCAGTTTGCAAAGATGAAAGATGGAAATATAAAGTAAACTTGACCACAGACAGTATATGAGACTCTAGAGTGTAGAAGTGTTTTAAACCTATATTCTTTTTCATGTGGCTGCTAAAAATAGATGCATAGAAGTCTAAGCAAGAAAATGAGTCTACTTCTGTTTCATTAAACATTTTCCTGGAGGCTTCACTTTCACACTAAGTTTCAAGTTTTGTTTAACATAGAAGCATATTTATTCTGTACAGCACCAGTTAGAATAGAGTTCACCTCAATGCAAGGTATGGCTGAGGGCGTGGCTACCCTATGACTGGTAGATGCTGCTTTATGAAAGTGAAGCATCCCCAATTTGTTAGGCCTGGTCTAGCTGAAATGCATAAGTTGGGGATTTAAAAATATCCATGAATCTAACTTTAGCTTCATCTCAAAAACCAATGGATTATATCTATTCTTTGTATACAGACTATAGGTTTGATGCCCTGCAGTTTAAAAAGCTTCAACAAACTGGACAAAACACAAAGCAAATGCACTTCTTCTTTTTCACTTGTCTTGTAAGATGTGTTTAACTTATTTTGGATATTTTCCCCATCAACCTGGTGTCAGGCCCATTTTATAAGCACTCTTTAAACCAGCGTAACACCATTACTGTTTGTGCTAAAGAGAAAATTCAAACAGTTTCGGGAAAAAAATGAGATGAGCTTTACGAGGATATTTGGTATATCATGGTAGCAGAAAGCATTCACAAGGTAGTGAAGCTAGTGCTTTCTGAACACAGACAGAAAAATCAGACCTGCCTTAATTTTACCATGTGCGCTTCACATCACAGTAACTCCTCAACCAGTTTGGGTTAGAGAGAAAAATGGTTCCTGGAAGATGAGAATTATTTTGTAATTTTACAGCCAAAATTACAAAATAAGTCCAGACGGCCTGCATAATTCTTCTGAGATGTAGTCAGCAGTTCATGAGAGTAACTGCATGAAAAAACACCCCGCCTGGCTCATATTAAAACCATTCATTCAGTGTTTTGTTGATTAATTTAACGTTCACTCATAAAGGTGTCATGGTGCCATAAACTGCTTCAGATTGCTTGATTCCCAGACTGCTGTACGGGTTTCCTCATGATGCTCTGTTTCCCTCCCACACTCCAAACATCATTAGGTAAGAACCGCAGTGTGAATATGACTGCGAGAGCGTGTTTGTCTGTCTGTGGTGGCCCTGTGAATGTCTGACTGGTGATCTTTCCCGAATCCCTGGTGACTGTGCAAAAAGATTGAGTGGGTAGAGACTATAAATGAAGTTGTGACTTTCTCACCCAGTTCAGAGGAAATGCGATTGTGTAAGTGTTTCTCAGGCTGTGGTTGGAGCGACGCACCAAGATTTCCATCATCTGTTCTGTCGGGATGCAACGATTAATTTCAAACGCAAGGAAAAATGGTTGCAGAGGAGCAGAGGTACATGAAAAGGAGAGCATACAGTAGCAAACACACAATTCACTGAACTAATATAAGCATAAACTATACTGTTATTGTACAGTAAGTGAAAACTGACAAGGATAACTCTGACAGCCCAAAGACAAAAAGAGAGAGTTGCAGCTTGGGGGACTTATTGTGCCCTCTCTTGAGTTTCCACAACAATGACATACTTTCACATACAACAATACATGATTTGAAAAGCAGGGAGGTTGAAGGGAAAACAATTTGTGTAAACAGGAGAGTGGGAAAAAAATCGTAAAACAAATAAAACTTGAAGTGGAGAGATTGATAGGTGACAGGATGCTCCTCTACTCCTCTGTCTCCCTCTTTCTGGCACGCTGAGTGTGATGCCCTGAGGCAGTGCCCACGGATACACTCTCCTTTTTTCCCCCTTAACCTCTTTGCCTTCACTTAACAAAAAAGCACACCATCTCCATGACTCGTATGAACTTTCTCTTAAAAACTTTTCTCACCTGCACGTATACATCCTGTGCGTTCACACCTATCAAAAACTGTACACTGAGATAAACCATTTCAAAGTGTATTATAATTTCCACAACAAACCCTCACTCTTTCCGAGCTTATATAAATGTTGAAATATTCATATACATACATATTTCTTCTCTTCATTTTTTTTCCGTTTGCCGAGTTTCAAAAAGGAACATTTTTCTGCACTTTAGGATTTGCTATATTTATGAGGAGTGCAGGAAGTGTCCCCAAGGCAACACAGTGACTCATCTCATGGTCCTGCAGCAGTGAAGAGATGAACCTTAGACCACATACTCACACCTTCTGCAGCACACAAACACAAATGCACAAAAAATGTTATGAGTGGAGAGAAGAGGTCGGCGTTCTTTGAAAGCGAAAGAGGAATACTCGCAGTCAGCATCATAAAAGAGGAAAAGAATGTGTCAGTAATATAAAGCTGATTAGCCTGGTATCTCTACTACCCACAGAGAGAAGGATTTGCCTTTAAATCTATGCGGATCCTTTATACTCGACTTAAAATCAAAGGGTAATGAAAACAAGCGGCTAATGGAAATGAGTTCAGGTTGGTCACTGGTAAAAATAAAACCACAACCTGCCCGCGTTGATGCCTTTAAAGACAAGTCTGTCGCTTGCTGAAGCAAAAAAAGATGAGGCTTATATAATGTCATCAGTTCTGCAGAAATGTAGTAACAAATCAAATAAAAATTAACCTGAGACTGGCACTATAAAAAGATCCCCTCTTGAGATTTTCAGCACCTCTAATTGATTTTTCTTATTCATAAAACATTTGCAAAGCAAGTATTTTAAATCCTGCATTGCTCACATTCATGTGTACCAGCTAGCGGTCTTCACAATCTTTATTTATAACGACAAAGTTTGGTGCTCTGTGCTTTACCCTCAGTAGATTCCCTGCTGCTTTATCCTATTGGAGATTATGTATCTCAATTTCAGGAGCAGGACCACGCCTCCAAACACGCTCCTTCCAGCTGCCATCTATATAGGTTCCCCTAGTTCTGCAATCTGATCATTCTCATTTACATGCCCCACCCTTCCTCCCTCCTTCTTCTCCATTCTTCAACTTCTTCACTCCTATTTAGTACATGGGGATCTGCCAGGCCCGGGAGCCATCGCCAGTCCCCTTCGAGGCCTTCCCCAAACCACAGCTCAATTCATGTCAAAGCATTCACTTTTACCTACTAAAACGCTGACCAACTCAAAATGAGGATGTGGGTCCAGCTAGTGAATTGATGCTTTACCCTTTACTGGGTCTAATCACAATCGTCACATAAGCTGGTTGGGAGCGGGTTATGTTCAGAGTTTTGGTTTAAAATCAGCTGTGCACGCCCAAGCCGTCACACCGCCTCCACCATGTTTTACAGATGATGTGGTATGTTATGATGTTGGTATGTTGAGCTGTTCCATGACTTCTCTATACTTTTTCTTGCCATCATTCTGGTGAAGGTTGAACTTGATTTCATCTGCCCAAAGAATGTGGCACATGTTAAGGAGCTGAAGCTCCTAAACCCTTCATCCAATTCGAATGAGGATACCCTCAAATGAAAGACGAGTCTACACATGATGTCCATGTCAATTATATAACTATAATGGACCTAACTGTAAACTACTGACAATAAACTGGACTGAATTGAAAACACCACTGCGCTGTGCTGGAAAGGTCAGACCTGTTTCTATTTCCTGAGGCAGCTGAGGTCTTTTAACATCTGTCGGATGATGCTCAGGATTTTCCTTGAGTCTGTTGTAGCCCGTGCTATACTCTATGCTGTTGCACACTGAGGCAGCAGACTGAGGTTTGTGGATGCC